>NC_088241.1:5221815-5544315 GCF_036934945.1 Oncorhynchus masou masou | reverse complement strand
TTCTTCAACAGTACATACTGTATGTGTACTGCATATACCATCTGTCAGTAGTTCTTCAACAGTACATACTGTATGTGTACTGTATATACCATCTGTCAGTAGTTCTTCAACAATACATACTGTATGTGTACTGTATATACCATCTGTCAGTAGTTCTTCAACAGTACATACTGTATGTGTACTGTATATACCATCTGTCAGAAGTTCTTCAACAGTACATACTGTATGTTTACTGTATATACCATCTGTCAGTAGTTCTTCAACAGTACATACTTTATGTGTACTGCATATACCATCTGTCAGTAGTTCTTCAACAGTACATACTGTATGTGTACTGTATATACCATCTGTCAGTAGTTCTTCAACATTACATACTGTATGTGTACTGTATATACCATCTGTCAGTAGTTCTTAAAACAGTACATACTGTATGTTTACTGTATATACCATCTGTCAGTAGTTCTTCAACAGTACATACTGTATGTGTACTGCATATACCATCTGTCAGTAGTTCTTCAACATTACATACTGTATGTGTACTGCATATACCATCTGTCAGTAGTTCTTCAACAGTACATACTGTATGTTTACTGTATATACCATCTGTCAGTAGTTCTTCAACAGTACATACTGTATGTGTACTGCATATACCATCTGTCAGTAGTTCTTCAACAGTACATACTGTATGTGTACTGTATATACCATCTGTCAGTAGTTCTTCAACAGTACATACTGTATGTGTACTGTATATACCATCTGTCAGTAGTTCTTCAACAGTACATACTGTATGTGTACTATATATACCATCTGTCAGTAGTTCTTCAACAGTACATACTGTATGTGTACTGTATATACCATCTGTCAGTAGTTCTTCAACAGTACATACTTTATGTGTACTGCATATACCATCTGTCAGTAGTTCTTCAACAGTACATACTGTATGTGTACTGCATATACCATCTGTCAGTAGTTCCTCAACAGTACATACTGTATGTGTACTGTATATACCATCTGTCAGTAGTTCTTCAACAGTACATACTGTATGTGTACTGTATATACCATCTGTCAGTAGTTCTTCAACAGTACATACTGTATGTGTACTGCATATACCATCTGTCAGTAGTTCTTCAACATTACATACTGTATGTGTACTGCATATACCATCTGTCAGTAGTTCTTCAACAGTACATACTGTATGTTTACTGTATATACCATCTGTCAGTAGTTCTTCAACAGTACATACTGTATGTGTACTGCATATACCATCTGTCAGTAGTTCTTCAACAGTACATACTTTATGTGTACTGTATATACCATCTGTCAGTAGTTCTTCAACAGTACATACTGTATGTGTACTGCATATACCATCTGTCAGTAGTTCCTCAACAGTACATACTGTATGTGTACTGTATATACCATCTGTCAGTAGTTCTTCAACAGTACATACTGTATGTGTACTGTATATACCATCTGTCAGTAGTTCTTCAACAGTACATGCTGTATGTTTACTGTATATACCATCTGTCAGTAGTTCTTCAACAGTACATACTTTATGTGTACTGCATATACCATCTGTCAGTAGTTCTTCAACAGTACATACTGTATGTGTACTGTATATACCATCTGTCAGTAGTTCTTCAACAGTACATACTGTATGTGTACTGTATATACCATCTGTCAGTAGTTCTTCAACAGTACATACTGTATGTGTACTATATATACCATCTGTCAGTAGTTCTTCAACAGTACATACTGTATGTGTACTGTATATACCATCTGTCAGTAGTTCTTCAACAGTACATACTTTATGTGTACTGCATATACCATCTGTCAGTAGTTCTTCAACAGTACATACTGTATGTGTACTGCATATACCATCTGTCAGTAGTTCCTCAACAGTACATACTGTATGTGTACTGTATATACCATCTGTCAGTAGTTCTTCAACAGTACATACTGTATGTGTACTGTATATACCATCTGTCAGTAGTTCTTCAACAGTACATACTGTATGTTTACTGTATATATCATCTGTCAGTAGTTCTTCAACAGTACATACTTTATGTGCACTGTATATACCATCTGTCAGTAGTTCTTCAACAGTACATACTGTATGTGTACTGTATATACCATCTGTCAGTAGTTCTTCAACAGTACATACTGTATGTTTACTGTATATACCATCTGTCAGTAGTTCTTCAACAGTACATACTGTATGTGTACTGTATATACCATCTGTCAGTAGTTCTTCAACAGTACATACTGTATGTGTACTGTATATACCATCTGTCAGTAGTTCTTCAACAGTACATACTGTATGTGTACTGCATATACCATCTGTCAGTAGTTCTTCAACAGTACATACTTTATGTGTACTGTATATACCATCTGTCAGTAGTTCTTCAACAGTACATACTGTATGTGTACTGCATATACCATCTGTCAGTAGTTCTTCAACAGTACATACTGTATGTGTACTGTATATACCATCTGTCAGTAGTTCTTCAACAATACATACTGTATGTGTACTGTATATACCATCTGTCAGTAGTTCTTCAACAGTACATACTGTATGTGTACTGTATATACCATCTGTCAGAAGTTCTTCAACAGTACATACTGTATGTTTACTGTATATACCATCTGTCAGTAGTTCTTCAACAGTACATACTTTATGTGTACTGCATATACCATCTGTCAGTAGTTCTTCAACAGTACATACTGTATGTGTACTGTATATACCATCTGTCAGTAGTTCTTCAACAGTACATACTGTATGTGTACTGTATATACCATCTGTCAGTAGTTCTTCAACAGTACATACTGTATGTGTACTATATATACCATCTGTCAGTAGTTCTTCAACAGTACATACTGTATGTGTACTGTATATACCATCTGTCAGTAGTTCTTCAACAGTACATACTGTATGTGTACTGCATATACCATCTGTCAGTAGTTCTTCAACATTACATACTGTATGTGTACTGCATATACCATCTGTCAGTAGTTCTTCAACAGTACATACTGTATGTTTACTGTATATACCATCTGTCAGTAGTTCTTCAACAGTACATACTGTATGTGTACTGCATATACCATCTGTCAGTAGTTCTTCAACAGTACATACTTTATGTGTACTGTATATACCATCTGTCAGTAGTTCTTCAACAGTACATACTGTATGTGTACTGCATATACCATCTGTCAGTAGTTCCTCAACAGTAAATACTGTATGTGTACTGTATATACCATCTGTCAGTAGTTCTTCAACAGTACATACTGTATGTGTACTGTATATACCATCTGTCAGTAGTTCTTCAACAGTACATGCTGTATGTTTACTGTATATACCATCTGTCAGTAGTTCTTCAACAGTACATACTGTATGTGTACTGCATATACCATCTGTCAGTAGTTCCTCAACAGTACATACTGTATGTGTACTGTATATACCATCTGTCAGTAGTTCTTCAACAGTACATACTGTATGTGTACTGTATATACCATCTGTCAGTAGTTCTTCAACAGTACATACTGTATGTTTACTGTATATATCATCTGTCAGTAGTTCTTCAACAGTACATACTTTATGTGCACTGTATATACCATCTGTCAGTAGTTCTTCAACAGTACATACTGTATGTGTACTGTATATACCATCTGTCAGTAGTTCTTCAACAGTACATACTGTATGTTTACTGTATATACTATCTGTCAGTAGTTCTTCAACAGTACATACTGTATGTGTACTGTATATACCATCTGTCAGTAGTTCTTCAACAGTACATACTGTATGTGTACTGTATATACCATCTGTCAGTAGTTCTTCAACAGTACATACTGTATGTGTACTGCATATACCATCTGTCAGTAGTTCTTCAACAGTACATACTTTATGTGTACTGTATATACCATCTGTCAGTAGTTCTTCAACAGTACATACTGTATGTGTACTGCATATACCATCTGTCAGTAGTTCTTCAACAGTACATACTGTATGTGTACTGTATATACCATCTGTCAGTAGTTCTTCAACAATACATACTGTATGTGTACTGTATATACCATCTGTCAGTAGTTCTTCAACAGTACATACTGTATGTGTACTGTATATACCATCTGTCAGAAGTTCTTCAACAGTACATACTGTATGTGTACTGCATATACCATCTGTCAGTAGTTCTTCAACAGTACATACTTTATGTGTACTGTATATACCATCTGTCAGTAGTTCTTCAACAGTACATACTGTATGTGTACTGCATATACCATCTGTCAGTAGTTCCTCAACAGTAAATACTGTATGTGTACTGTATATACCATCTGTCAGTAGTTCTTCAACAGTACATACTGTATGTGTACTGTATATACCATCTGTCAGTAGTTCTTCAACAGTACATGCTGTATGTTTACTGTATATACCATCTGTCAGTAGTTCTTCAACAGTACATACTGTATGTGTACTGCATATACCATCTGTCAGTAGTTCCTCAACAGTACATACTGTATGTGTACTGTATATACCATCTGTCAGTAGTTCTTCAACAGTACATACTGTATGTGTACTGTATATACCATCTGTCAGTAGTTCTTCAACAGTACATACTGTATGTTTACTGTATATATCATCTGTCAGTAGTTCTTCAACAGTACATACTTTATGTGCACTGTATATACCATCTGTCAGTAGTTCTTCAACAGTACATACTGTATGTGTACTGTATATACCATCTGTCAGTAGTTCTTCAACAGTACATACTGTATGTTTACTGTATATACCATCTGTCAGTAGTTCTTCAACAGTACATACTGTATGTGTACTGTATATACCATCTGTCAGTAGTTCTTCAACAGTACATACTGTATGTGTACTGTATATACCATCTGTCAGTAGTTCTTCAACAGTACATACTGTATGTGTACTGCATATACCATCTGTCAGTAGTTCTTCAACAGTACATACTTTATGTGTACTGTATATACCATCTGTCAGTAGTTCTTCAACAGTACATACTGTATGTGTACTGCATATACCATCTGTCAGTAGTTCTTCAACAGTACATACTGTATGTGTACTGTATATACCATCTGTCAGTAGTTCTTCAACAATACATACTGTATGTGTACTGTATATACCATCTGTCAGTAGTTCTTCAACAGTACATACTGTATGTGTACTGTATATACCATCTGTCAGAAGTTCTTCAACAGTACATACTGTATGTTTACTGTATATACCATCTGTCAGTAGTTCTTCAACAGTACATACTTTATTTGTACTGCATATACCATCTGTCAGTAGTTCTTCAACAGTACATACTGTATGTGTACTGTATATACCATCTGTCAGTAGTTCTTCAACATTACATACTGTATGTGTACTGTATATACCATCTGTCAGTAGTTCTTAAAACAGTACATACTGTATGTTTACTGTATATACCATCTGTCAGTAGTTCTTCAACAGTACATACTGTATGTGTACTGCATATACCATCTGTCAGTAGTTCTTCAACATTACATACTGTATGTGTACTGCATATACCATCTGTCAGTAGTTCTTCAACAGTACATACTGTATGTTTACTGTATATACCATCTGTCAGTAGTTCTTCAACAGTACATACTGTATGTGTACTGCATATACCATCTGTCAGTAGTTCTTCAACAGTACATACTTTATGTGTACTGTATATACCATCTGTCAGTAGTTCTTCAACAGTACATACTGTATGTGTACTGCATATACCATCTGTCAGTAGTTCCTCAACAGTACATACTGTATGTGTACTGTATATACCATCTGTCAGTAGTTCTTCAACAGTACATACTGTATGTGTACTGTATATACCATCTGTCAGTAGTTCTTCAACAGTACATGCTGTATGTTTACTGTATATACCATCTGTCAGTAGTTCTTCAACAGTACATACTTTATGTGTACTGCATATACCATCTGTCAGTAGTTCTTCAACAGTACATACTGTATGTGTACTATATATACCATCTGTCAGTAGTTCTTCAACAGTACATACTGTATGTGTACTGTATATACCATCTGTCAGTAGTTCTTCAACAGTACATACTTTATGTGTACTGTATATACCATCTGTCAGTAGTTCTTCAACAGTACATACTGTATGTGTACTGCATATACCATCTGTCAGTAGTTCCTCAACAGTACATACTGTATGTGTACTGTATATACCATCTGTCAGTAGTTCTTCAACAGTACATACTGTATGTGTACTGTATATACCATCTGTCAGTAGTTCTTCAACAGTACATGCTGTATGTTTACTGTATATACCATCTGTCAGTAGTTCTTCAACAGTACATACTTTATGTGTACTGTATATACCATCTGTCAGTAGTTCTTCAACAGTACATACTGTATGTGTACTGCATATACCATCTGTCAGTAGTTCCTCAACAGTACATACTGTATGTGTACTGTATATACCATCTGTCAGTAGTTCTTCAACAGTACATACTGTATGTGTACTGTATATACCATCTGTCAGTAGTTCTTCAACAGTACATGCTGTATGTTTACTGTATATACCATCTGTCAGTAGTTCTTCAACAGTACATACTTTATGTGTACTGCATATACCATCTGTCAGTAGTTCTTCAACAGTACATACTGTATGTGTACTGCATATACCATCTGTCAGTAGTTCTTCAACAGTACATACTGTATGTGTACTATATATACCATCTGTCAGTAGTTCTTCAACAGTACATGCTGTATGTTTACTGTATATACCATCTGTCAGTAGTTCTTCAACAGTACATACTGTATGTGTACTGCATATACCATCTGTCAGTAGTTCTTCAACAGTACATACTGTATGTGTACTATATATACCTTCTGTCAGTAGTTCTTCAACAGTACATACTGTATGTGTACTGTATATACCATCTGTCAGTAGTTCTTCAACAGTACATACTTTATGTGTACTGTATATACCATCTGTCAGTAGTTCTTCAACAGTACATACTGTATGTGTACTGCATATACCATCTGTCAGTAGTTCCTCAACAGTACATACTGTATGTGTACTGTATATACCATCTGTCAGTAGTTCTTCAACAGTACATACTGTATGTGTACTGTATATACCATCTGTCAGTAGTTCTTCAACAGTACATGCTGTATGTTTACTGTATATACCATCTGTCAGTAGTTCTTCAACAGTACATACTTTATGTGTACTGTATATACCATCTGTCAGTAGTTCTTCAACAGTACATACTGTATGTGTACTGCATATACCATCTGTCAGTAGTTCCTCAACAGTACATACTGTATGTGTACTGTATATACCATCTGTCAGTAGTTCTTCAACAGTACATACTGTATGTGTACTGTATATACCATCTGTCAGTAGTTCTTCAACAGTACATGCTGTATGTTTACTGTATATACCATCTGTCAGTAGTTCTTCAACAGTACATACTTTATGTGTACTGCATATACCATCTGTCAGTAGTTCTTCAACAGTACATACTGTATGTGTACTGCATATACCATCTGTCAGTAGTTCTTCAACAGTACATACTGTATGTGTACTATATATACCATCTGTCAGTAGTTCTTCAACAGTACATACTGTATGTGTACTGTATATACCATCTGTCAGTAGTTCTTCAACAGTACATACTTTATGTGTACTGCATATACCATCTGTCAGTAGTTCTTCAACAGTACATACTGTATGTGTACTGCATATACCATCTGTCAGTAGTTCCTCAACAGTACATACTGTATGTGTACTGTATATACCATCTGTCAGTAGTTCTTCAACAGTACATACTGTATGTGTACTGTATATACCATCTGTCAGTAGTTCTTCAACATTACATACTGTATGTGTACTGCATATACCATCTGTCAGTAGTTCTTCAACAGTACATACTGTATGTTTACTGTATATACCATCTGTCAGTAGTTCTTCAACAGTACATACTGTATGTGTACTGCATATACCATCTGTCAGTAGTTCTTCAACAGTACATACTTTATGTGTACTGTATATACCATCTGTCAGTAGTTCTTCAACAGTACATACTGTATGTGTACTGCATATACCATCTGTCAGTAGTTCCTCAACAGTACATACTGTATGTGTACTGTATATACCATCTGTCAGTAGTTCTTCAACAGTACATACTGTATGTGTACTGTATATACCATCTGTCAGTAGTTCTTCAACAGTGCATGCTGTATGTTTACTGTATATACCATCTGTCAGTAGTTCTTCAACAGTACATACTTTATGTGTACTGCATATACCATCTGTCAGTAGTTCTTCAACAGTACAAACTGTATGTGTACTGTATATACCATCTGTCAGTAGTTCTTCAACAGTACATACTGTATGTGTACTGTATATACCATCTGTCAGTAGTTCTTCAACAGTACATACTGTATGTGTACTATATATACCATCTGTCAGTAGTTCTTCAACAGTACATACTGTATGTGTACTGTATATACCATCTGTCAGTAGTTCTTCAACAGTACATACTTTATGTGTACTGCATATACCATCTGTCAGTAGTTCTTCAACAGTACATACTGTATGTGTACTGCATATACCATCTGTCAGTTGTTCTTCAACAGTACATACTGTATGTGTACTATATATACCATCTGTCAGTAGTTCTTCAACAGTACATACTGTATGTGTACTGTATATACCATCTGTCAGTAGTTCTTCAACAGTACATACTTTACGTGTACTGCATATACCATCTGTCAGTAGTTCTTCAACAGTACATACTGTATGTGTACTGCATATACCATCTGTCAGTAGTTCCTCAACAGTACATACTGTATGTGTACTGTATATACCATCTGTCAGTAGTTCTTCAACAGTACATACTGTATGTGTACTGTATATACCATCTGTCAGTAGTTCTTCAACAGTACATACTGTATGTGTACTGCATATACCATCTGTCAGTAGTTCTTCAACATTACATACTGTATGTGTACTGCATATACCATCTGTCAGTAGTTCTTCAACAGTACATACTGTATGTGTACTGCATATACCATCTGTCAGTAGTTCCTCAACAGTACATACTGTATGTGTACTGTATATACCATCTGTCAGTAGTTCTTCAACAGTACATACTGTATGTTTACTGTATATACCATCTGTCAGTAGTTCTTCAACAGTACATACTTTATGTGTACTGCATATACCATCTGTCAGTAGTTCTTCAACAGTACATACTGTATGTGTACTGTATATACCATCTGTCAGTAGTTCTTCAACAGTACATACTGTATGTGTACTGTATATACCATCTGTCAGTAGTTCTTCAACAGTACATACTGTATGTGTACTATATATACCATCTGTCAGTAGTTCTTCAACAGTACATACTTTATGTGTACTGCATATACCATCTGTCAGTAGTTCTTCAACAGTACATACTGTATGTGTACTGCATATACCATCTGTCAGTAGTTCCTCAACAGTACATACTGTATGTGTACTGTATATACCATCTGTCAGTAGTTCTTCAACAGTACATACTGTATGTGTACTGTATATACCATCTGTCAGTAGTTCTTCAACAGTACATACTGTATGTTTACTGTATATATCATCTGTCAGTAGTTCTTCAACAGTACATACTTTATGTGCACTGTATATACCATCTGTCAGTAGTTCTTCAACAGTACATACTGTATGTGTACTGTATATACCATCTGTCAGTAGTTCTTCAACAGTACATACTGTATGTTTACTGTATATACCATCTGTCAGTAGTTCTTCAACAGTACATACTGTATGTGTACTGTATATACCATCTGTCAGTAGTTCTTCAACAGTACATACTGTATGTGTACTGTATATACCATCTGTCAGTAGTTCTTCAACAGTACATACTGTATGTGTACTGCATATACCATCTGTCAGTAGTTCTTCAACAGTACATACTTTATGTGTACTGTATATACCATCTGTCAGTAGTTCTTCAACAGTACATACTGTATGTGTACTGCATATACCATCTGTCAGTAGTTCTTCAACAGTACATACTGTATGTGTACTGTATATACCATCTGTCAGTAGTTCTTCAACAATACATACTGTATGTGTACTGTATATACCATCTGTCAGTAGTTCTTCAACAGTACATACTGTATGTGTACTGTATATACCATCTGTCAGAAGTTCTTCAACAGTACATACTGTATGTTTACTGTATATACCATCTGTCAGTAGTTCTTCAACAGTACATACTTTATGTGTACTGCATATACCATCAGTCAGTAGTTCTTCAACAGTACATACTGTATGTGTACTGTATATACCATCTGTCAGTAGTTCTTCAACAGTACATACTGTATGTGTACTGTATATACCATCTGTCAGTAGTTCTTCAACAGTACATACTGTATGTGTACTATATATACCATCTGTCAGTAGTTCTTCAACAGTACATACTGTATGTGTACTGTATATACCATCTGTCAGTAGTTCTTCAACAGTACATACTTTATGTGTACTGCATATACCATCTGTCAGTAGTTCTTCAACAGTACATACTGTATGTGTACTGCATATACCATCTGTCAGTAGTTCCTCAACAGTACATACTGTATGTGTACTGTATATACCATCTGTCAGTAGTTCTTCAACAGTACATACTGTATGTGTACTGTATATACCATCTGTCAGTAGTTCTTCAACAGTACATACTGTATGTTTACTGTATATATCATCTGTCAGTAGTTCTTCAACAGTACATACTTTATGTGCACTGTATATACCATCTGTCAGTAGTTCTTCAACAGTACATACTGTATGTGTACTGCATATACCATCTGTCAGTAGTTCTTCAACAGTACATACTTTATGTGTACTGTATATACCATCTGTCAGTAGTTCTTCAACAGTACATACTGTATGTGTACTGCATATACCATCTGTCAGTAGTTCTTCAACAGTACATACTGTATGTGTACTGTATATACCATCTGTCAGTAGTTCTTCAACAATACATACTGTATGTGTACTGTATATACCATCTGTCAGTAGTTCTTCAACAGTACATACTGTATGTGTACTGTATATACCATCTGTCAGAAGTTCTTCAACAGTACATACTGTATGTTTACTGTATATACCATCTGTCAGTAGTTCTTCAACAGTACATACTTTATGTGTACTGCATATACCATCAGTCAGTAGTTCTTCAACAGTACATACTGTATGTGTACTGTATATACCATCTGTCAGTAGTTCTTCAACAGTACATACTGTATGTGTACTGTATATACCATCTGTCAGTAGTTCTTCAACAGTACATACTGTATGTGTACTATATATACCATCTGTCAGTAGTTCTTCAACAGTACATACTGTATGTGTACTGTATATACCATCTGTCAGTAGTTCTTCAACAGTACATACTTTATGTGTACTGCATATACCATCTGTCAGTAGTTCTTCAACAGTACATACTGTATGTGTACTGCATATACCATCTGTCAGTAGTTCCTCAACAGTACATACTGTATGTGTACTGTATATACCATCTGTCAGTAGTTCTTCAACAGTACATACTGTATGTGTACTGTATATACCATCTGTCAGTAGTTCTTCAACAGTACATACTGTATGTTTACTGTATATATCATCTGTCAGTAGTTCTTCAACAGTACATACTTTATGTGCACTGTATATACCATCTGTCAGTAGTTCTTCAACAGTACATACTGTATGTGTACTGCATATACCATCTGTCAGTAGTTCTTCAACAGTACATACTTTATGTGTACTGTATATACCATCTGTCAGTAGTTCTTCAACAGTACATACTGTATGTGTACTGCATATACCATCTGTCAGTAGTTCTTCAACAGTACATACTGTATGTGTACTGTATATACCATCTGTCAGTAGTTCTTCAACAATACATACTGTATGTGTACTGTATATACCATCTGTCAGTAGTTCTTCAACAGTACATACTGTATGTGTACTGTATATACCATCTGTCAGAAGTTCTTCAACAGTACATACTGTATGTTTACTGTATATACCATCTGTCAGTAGTTCTTCAACAGTACATACTTTATGTGTACTGCATATACCATCTGTCAGTAGTTCTTCAACAGTACATACTGTATGTGTACTGTATATACCATCTGTCAGTAGTTCTTCAACAGTACATACTGTATGTGTACTGTATATACCATCTGTCAGTAGTTCTTCAACAGTACATACTGTATGTGTACTATATATACCATCTGTCAGTAGTTCTTCAACAGTACATACTGTATGTGTACTGTATATACCATCTGTCAGTAGTTCTTCAACAGTACATACTTTATGTGTACTGCATATACCATCTGTCAGTAGTTCTTCAACAGTACATACTGTATGTGTACTGCATATACCATCTGTCAGTAGTTCCTCAACAGTACATACTGTATGTGTACTGTATATACCATCTGTCAGTAGTTCTTCAACAGTACATACTGTATGTGTACTGTATATACCATCTGTCAGTAGTTCTTCAACAGTACATACTGTATGTGTACTGCATATACCATCTGTCAGTAGTTCTTCAACATTACATACTGTATGTGTACTGCATATACCATCTGTCAGTAGTTCTTCAACAGTACATACTGTATGTTTACTGTATATACCATCTGTCAGTAGTTCTTCAACAGTACATACTGTATGTGTACTGCATATACCATCTGTCAGTAGTTCTTCAACAGTACATACTTTATGTGTACTGTATATACCATCTGTCAGTAGTTCTTCAACAGTACATACTGTATGTGTACTGCATATACCATCTGTCAGTAGTTCTTCAACAGTACATACTGTATGTGTACTGTATATACCATCTGTCAGTAGTTCTTCAACAGTACATACTGTATGTGTACTGTATATACCATCTGTCAGTAGTTCTTCAACAGTACATGCTGTATGTTTACTGTATATACCATCTGTCAGTAGTTCTTCAACAGTACATACTTTATGTGTACTGCATATACCATCTGTCAGTAGTTCTTCAACAGTACATACTGTATGTGTACTGTATATACCATCTGTCAGTAGTTCTTCAACAGTACATACTGTATGTGTTCTGTATATACCATCTGTCAGTAGTTCTTCAACAGTACATACTGTATGTGTACTGTATATACCATCTGTCAGTAGTTCTTCAACAGTACATACTTTATGTGTACTGTATATACCATCTGTCAGTAGTTCTTCAACAGTACATACTGTATGTGTACTGCATATACCATCTGTCAGTAGTTCTTCAACAGTACATACTGTATGTGTACTGTATATACCATCTGTCAGTAGTTCTTCAACAATACATACTGTATGTGTACTGTATATACCATCTGTCAGTAGTTCTTCAACAGTACATACTGTATGTGTACTGTATATACCATCTGTCAGAAGTTCTTCAACAGTACATACTGTATGTTTACTGTATATACCATCTGTCAGTAGTTCTTCAACAGTACATACTTTATGTGTACTGCATATACCATCTGTCAGTAGTTCTTCAACAGTACATACTGTATGTGTACTGTATATACCATCTGTCAGTAGTTCTTCAACAGTACATACTGTATGTGTACTGTATATACCATCTGTCAGTAGTTCTTCAACAGTACATACTGTATGTTTACTGTATATACCATCTGTCAGTAGTTCTTCAACAGTACATACTGTATGTGTACTGCATATACCATCTGTCAGTAGTTCTTCAACATTACATACTGTATGTGTACTGCATATACCATCTGTCAGTAGTTCTTCAACAGTACATACTGTATGTTTACTGTATATACCATCTGTCAGTAGTTCTTCAACAGTACATACTGTATGTGTACTGCATATACCATCTGTCAGTAGTTCTTCAACAGTACATACTTTATGTGTACTGTATATACCATCTGTCAGTAGTTCTTCAACAGTACATACTGTATGTGTACTGCATATACCATCTGTCAGTAGTTCCTCAACAGTACATACTGTATGTGTACTGTATATACAATCTGTCAGTAGTTCTTCAACAGTACATACTGTATGTGTACTGTATATACCATCTGTCAGTAGTTCTTCAACAGTACATACTGTATGTTTACTGTATATACCATCTGTCAGTAGTTCTTCAACAGTACATACTTTATGTGTACTGCATATACCATCTGTCAGTAGTTCTTCAACAGTACATACTGTATGTGTACTGTATATACCATCTGTCAGTAGTTCTTCAACAGTACATACTGTATGTGTACTGTATATACCATCTGTCAGTAGTTCTTCAACAGTACATACTGTATGTGTACTATATATACCATCTGTCAGTAGTTCTTCAACAGTACATACTGTATGTGTACTGTATATACCATCTGTCAGTAGTTCTTCAACAGTACATACTTTATGTGTACTGCATATACCATCTGTCAGTAGTTCTTCAACAGTACATACTGTATGTGTACTGCATATACCATCTGTCAGTAGTTCTTCAACAGTACATACTGTATGTGTACTGTATATACCATCTGTCAGTAGTTCTTCAACAGTACATACTGTATGTGTACTGTATATACCATCTGTCAGTAGTTCTTCAACAGTACATACTGTATGTGTACTGTATATACCATCTGTCAGTAGTTCTTCAACAGTACATACTGTATGTGTACTGCATATACCATCTGTCAGTAGTTCTTCAACAGTACATACTGTATGTTTACTGTATATACCATCTGTCAGTAGTTCTTCAACAGTACATACTGTATGTGTACTGCATATACCATCTGTCAGTAGTTCTTCAACAGTACATACTTTATGTGTACTGTATATACCATCTGTCAGTAGTTCTTCAACAGTACATACTGTATGTGTACTGCATATACCATCTGTCAGTAGTTCTTCAACAGTACATACTGTATGTGTACTGTATATACCATCTGTCAGTAGTTCTTCAACAGTACATACTGTATGTGTACTGTATATACCATCTGTCAGTAGTTCTTCAACAGTACATACTGTATGTTTACTGTATATACCATCTGTCAGTAGTTCTTCAACAGTACATACTTTATGTGTACTGCATATACCATCTGTCAGTAGTTCTTCAACAGTACATACTGTATGTGTACTGTATATACCATCTGTCAGTAGTTCTTCAACAGTACATACTGTATGTGTACTGTATATACCATCTGTCAGTAGTTCTTCAACAGTACATACTTTATGTGTACTGCATATACCATCTGTCAGTAGTTCTTCAACAGTACATACTGTATGTGTACTGTATATACCATCTGTCAGTAGTTCTTCAACAGTACATACTGTATGTGTACTGCATATACCATCTGTCAGTAGTTCTTCAACAGTACATACTGTATGTGTACTGTATATACCATCTGTCAGTAGTTCTTCAACAGTACATACTGTATGTGTACTGTATATACCATCTGTCAGTAGTTCTTCAACAGTACATACTGTATGTTTACTGTATATATCATCTGTCAGTAGTTCTTCAACAGTACATACTTTATGTGCACTGTATATACCATCTGTCAGTAGTTCTTCAACAGTACATACTGTATGTGTACTGTATATACCATCTGTCAGTAGTTCTTCAACAGTACATACTGTATGTTTACTGTATATACCATCTGTCAGTAGTTCTTCAACAGTACATACTGTATGTGTACTGTATATACCATCTGTCAGTAGTTCTTCAACAGTACATACTGTATGTGTACTGTATATACCATCTGTCAGTAGTTCTTCAACAGTACATACTGTATGTGTACTGCATATACCATCTGTCAGTAGTTCTTCAACAGTACATACTTTATGTGTACTGTATATACCATCTGTCAGTAGTTCTTCAACAGTACATACTGTATGTGTACTGCATATACCATCTGTCAGTAGTTCTTCAACAGTACATACTGTATGTGTACTGTATATACCATCTGTCAGTAGTTCTTCAACAATACATACTGTATGTGTACTGTATATACCATCTGTCAGTAGTTCTTCAACAGTACATACTGTATGTGTACTGTATATACCATCTGTCAGAAGTTCTTCAACAGTACATACTGTATGTTTACTGTATATACCATCTGTCAGTAGTTCTTCAACAGTACATACTTTATGTGTACTGCATATACCATCTGTCAGTAGTTCTTCAACAGTACATACTGTATGTGTACTGTATATACCATCTGTCAGTAGTTCTTCAACAGTACATACTGTATGTGTACTGCATATACCATCTGTCAGTAGTTCTTCAACAGTACATACTGTATGTGTACTGTATATACCATCTGTCAGTAGTTCTTCAACAGTACATACTGTATGTGTACTGTATATACCATCTGTCAGTAGTTCTTCAACAGTACATACTGTATGTGTACTGCATATACCATCTGTCAGTAGTTCTTCAACAGTACATACTGTATGTGTACTGTATACACCATCTGTCAGTAGTTCTTCAACAGTACATACTGTATGTGTACTGCATATACCATCTGTCAGTAGTTCTTCAACAGTACATACTGTATGTGTACTGTATATACCATCTGTCAGTAGTTCTTCAACAGTACATACTGTATGTGTACTGTATATACCATCTGTCAGTAGTTCTTCAACAGTACATACTGTATGTGTACTGTATATACCATCTGTCAGTAGTTCTTCAACAGTACATATTGTATGTGTACTGCATATACAATCTGTCAGTAGTTCTTCAACAGTACATACTGTATGTGTACTGTATATACCATCTGTCAGTAGTTCTTCAACAGTACATACTGTATGTGTACTGTATATACCATCTGTCAGTAGTTCTTCAACAGTACATACTGTATGTGTACTGTATATACCATCTGTCAGTAGTTCTTCAACAGTACATACTGTATGTGTACTGTATATACCATCTGTCAGTATTTTTTCAACAGTACATACTGTATGTGTACTGTATATACCATCTGTCAGTAGTTCTTCAACAGTACATACTGTATGTGTACTGTATATACCATCTGTCAGTAGTTCTTCAACAGTACATACTGTATGTTTACTGTATATACCATCTGTCAGTAGTTCTTCAACATTACATACTGTATGTTACCTGCATATACCATCTGTCAGTAGTTCCTCAACAGTACATACTGTATGTGTACTGCATATACCATCTGTCAGTAGTTCTTCAACAGTACATACTGTATGTGTACTGCATATACCATCTGTCAGTAGTTCTTCAACAGTACATACTGTATGTGTACTGTATATACCATCTGTCAGTAGTTCTTCAACAGTACATACTGTATGTTACCTGCATATACCATCTGTCAGTAGTTCTTCAACAGTACATACTGTATGTGTACTGCATATACCATCTGTCAGTAGTTCTTCAACATTACATACAGTATGTGTACTGTATATACCATCTGTCAGTAGTTCTTCAACATTACATACTGTATGTGTACTGCATATACAATCTGTCAGTAGTTCTTCAACAGTACATACTTTATGTGTACTGTATATACCATCTGTCAGTAGTTCTTCAACAGTACATACTGTATGTGTACTGTATATACCATCTGTCAGTAGTTCTTCAACAGTACATACTGTATGTGTACTGTATATACCATCTGTCAGTAGTTCTTCAACAGTACATACTGTATGTGTACTGTATATACCATCTGTCAGTAGTTTTTCAACAGTACATACTGTATGTGTACTGTATATACCATCTGTCAGTAGTTCTTCAACAGTACATACTGTATGTGTACTGTATATACCATCTGTCAGTAGTTCTTCAACAGTACATACTGTATGTTTACTGTATATACCATCTGTCAGTAGTTCTTCAACATTACATACTGTATGTTACCTGCATATACCATCTGTCAGTAGTTCCTCAACAGTACATACTGTATGTGTACTGCATATACCATCTGTCAGTAGTTCTTCAACAGTACATACTGTATGTGTACTGCATATACCATCTGTCAGTAGTTCTTCAACAGTACATACTGTATGTGTACTGTATATACCATCTGTCAGTAGTTCTTCAACAGTACATACTGTATGTTACCTGCATATACCATCTGTCAGTAGTTCTTCAACAGTACATACTGTATGTGTACTGCATATACCATCTGTCAGTAGTTCTTCAACATTACATACAGTATGTGTACTGTATATACCATCTGTCAGTAGTTCTTCAACATTACATACTGTATGTGTACTGCATATACAATCTGTCAGTAGTTCTTCAACAGTACATACTTTATGTGTACTGTATATACCATCTGTCAGTAGTTCTTCAACAGTACATACTGTATGTTTACTGTATATACCATCTGTCAGTAGTTCTTCAACAGTACATACTGTATGTGTACTGTATATACCATCTGTCAGTAGTTCTTCAACAGCACATACTGTATGTGTACTGTATATACAATCTGTCAGTAGTTCTTCAACAGTACATACTGTATGTTTACTGTATATACCATCTGTCAGTAGTTCTTCAACAGTACATACTGTATGTGTACTGTATATACCATCTGTCAGTAGTTCTTCAACAGTACATACTGTATGTGTACTGCATATACCATCTGTCAGTAGTTCTTCAACAGTACATACTTTATGTGTACTGTATATACCATCTGTCAGTAGTTCTTCAACAGTACATACTGTAGGTGTACTGTATATACCATCTGTCAGTAGTTCTTCAACAGTACATACTGTATGTGTACTGTATATACCATCTGTCAGTAGTTCTTCAACAGTACATACTGTATGTGTACTGCATATACCATCTGTCAGTAGTTCTTCAACAGTACATACTGTATGTGTACTGTATATACCATCTGTCAGTAGTTCTTCAACAGTACATACTGTATGTGTACTGCATATACCATCTGTCAGTAGTTCTTCAACAGTACATACTGTATGTGTACTGTATATACCATCTGTCAGTAGTTCTTCAACAGTACATACTGTATGTGTACTGTATATACCATCTGTCAGTAGTTCTTCAACAGTACATACTGTATGTGTACTGTATATACCATCTGTCAGTAGTTCTTCAACAGTACATACTGTATGTGTACTGCATATACCATCTGTCAGTAGTTCTTCAACAGTACATACTGTATGTGTACTGTATATACCATCTGTCAGTAGTTCTTCAACAGTACATACTGTATGTGTACTGTATATACCATCTGTCAGTAGTTCTTCAACAGTACATACTGTATGTGTACTGTATATACCATCTGTCAGTAGTTCTTCAACAGTACATACTGTATGTGTACTGTATATACCATCTGTCAGTAGTTTTTCAACAGTACATACTGTATGTGTACTGTATATACCATCTGTCAGTAGTTCTTCAACAGTACATACTGTATGTGTACTGTATATACCATCTGTCAGTAGTTCTTCAACAGTACATACTGTATGTTTACTGTATATACCATCTGTCAGTAGTTCTTCAACAGTACATATATGTTACCTGCATATACCATCTGTCAGTAGTTCTTCAACAGTACATACTGTATGTGTACTGTATATACCATCTGTCAGTAGTTCTTCAACAGTACATACTGTATGTGTACTGTATATACCATCTGTCAGTAGTTCTTCAACAGTACATACTGTATGTGTACTGTATATACCATCTGTCAGTAGTTCTTCAACAGTACATACTGTATGTTACCTGCATATACCATCTGTCAGTAGTTCTTCAACAGTACATACTGTATGTGTACTGCATATACCATCTGTCAGTAGTTCTTCAACATTACATACAGTATGTGTACTGTATATACCATCTGTCAGTAGTTCTTCAACATTACATACTGTATGTGTACTGCATATACCATCTGTCAGTAGTTCTTCAACAGTACATACTTTATGTGTACTGTATATACCATCTGTCAGTAGTTCTTCAACAGTACATACTGTATGTATTACTGTATATACCATCTGTCAGTAGTTCTTCAACAGTACATACTGTATGTGTACTGTATATACCATCTGTCAGTAGTTCTTCAACAGTACATACTGTATGTGTACTGTATATACCATCTGTCAGTAGTTCTTCAACAGTACATACTGTATGTTTACTGTATATACCATCTGTCAGTAGTTCTTCAACAGTACATACTGTATGTGTACTGTATATACCATCTGTCAGTAGTTCTTCAACAGTACATACTGTATGTGTACTGTATATACCAATCTGTCAGTAGTTCTTCAACAGTACATACTGTATGTGTACTGTATATACCATCTGTCAGTAGTTCTTCAACAGTACATACTGTATGTGTACTGTATATACCATCTGTCAGTAGTTCTTCAACAGTACATACTGTATGTGTACTGTATATACCATCTGTCAGTAGTTCTTCAACAGTACATACTGTATGTGTACTGCATATACCATCTGTCAGTAGTTCTTCAACGGTACAAACTGTATGTGTACTGTATATACCATCTGTCAGTAGTTCTTCAACAGTACATGCTGTATGTGTACTGTATATACCATTTGTCAGTAGTTCTTCAACAGTACATACTGTATGTGTACTGCATATACCATCTGTCAGTAGTTCTTCAACAATACATACTGTATGTGTACTGTATATACCATCTGTCAGTAGTTCTTCAACAGTACATACTGTATGTGTACTGTATATACCATCTGTCAGTAGTTCTTCAACAGTACATACTGTATGTGTACTGCATATACCATCTGTCAGTAGTTCTTCAACAGTACATACTTTATGTGTACTGCATATACCATCTGTCAGTAGTTCTTCAACAGTACATACTGTATGTGTACTGCATATACCATCTGTCAGTAGTTCTTCAACAGTACATACTGTATGTGTACTGTATATACCATCTGTCAGTAGTTCTTCAACAGTACATACTGTATGTGTACTGTATATACCATCTGTCAGTAGTTCTTCAACAGTACATACTGTATGTGTACTGTATATACCATCTGTCAGTAGTTCTTCAACAGTACATACTGTATGTGTACTGTATATACCATCTGTCAGTAGTTCTTCAACAGTACATACTGTATGTGTACTGCATATACCATCTGTCAGTAGTTCTTCAACAGTACATACTGTATGTGTACTGTATATACCATCTGTCAGTAGTTCTTCAACAGTACATACTGTATGTGTACTGTATATACCATCTGTCAGTAGTTCTTCAACAGTACATACTGTATGTGTACTGTATATACCATCTGTCAGTAGTTCTTCAACATATACATCTGTCAGTAGTTCTTCAACAGTACATACTGTATGTGTACTGTATATACCATCTGTCAGTAGTTCTTCAACAGTACATACTGTATGTGTACTGTATATACCATCTGTCAGTAGTTCTTCAACAGTACATACTGTATGTGTACTGCATATACCATCTGTCAGTAGTTCTTCAACAGTACATACTGTATGTGTACTGTATATACCATCTGTCAGTAGTTCTTCAACAGTACATACTGTATGTGTACTGTATATACCATCTGTCAGTAGTTCTTCAACAGTACATACTGTATGTGTACTGTATATACCATCTGTCAGTAGTTCTTCAACAGTACATACTGTATGTGTACTGTATATACCATCTGTCAGTAGTTTTTCAACAGTACATACTGTATGTGTACTGTATATACCATCTGTCAGTAGTTCTTCAACAGTACATACTGTATGTGTACTGTATATACCATCTGTCAGTAGTTCTTCAACAGTACATACTGTATGTTTACTGTATATACCATCTGTCAGTAGTTCTTCAACATTACATACTGTATGTTACCTGCATATACCATCTGTCAGTAGTTCCTCAACAGTACATACTGTATGTGTACTGCATATACCATCTGTCAGTAGTTCTTCAACAGTACATACTGTATGTGTACTGCATATACCATCTGTCAGTAGTTCTTCAACAGTACATACTGTATGTGTACTGTATATACCATCTGTCAGTAGTTCTTCAACAGTACATACTGTATGTTACCTGCATATACCATCTGTCAGTAGTTCTTCAACAGTACATACTGTATGTGTACTGCATATACCATCTGTCAGTAGTTCTTCAACATTACATACAGTATGTGTACTGTATATACCATCTGTCAGTAGTTCTTCAACATTACATACTGTATGTGTACTGCATATACAATCTGTCAGTAGTTCTTCAACAGTACATACTTTGTGTACTGTATATACCATCTGTCAGTAGTTCTTCAACAGTACATACTGTATGTTTACTGTATATACCATCTGTCAGTAGTTCTTCAACAGTACATACTGTATGTGTACTGTATATACCATCTGTCAGTAGTTCTTCAACAGCACATACTGTATGTGTACTGTATATACAATCTGTCAGTAGTTCTTCAACAGTACATACTGTATGTTTACTGTATATACCATCTGTCAGTAGTTCTTCAACAGTACATACTGTATGTGTACTGTATATACCATCTGTCAGTAGTTCTTCAACAGTACATACTGTATGTGTACTGTATATACAATCTGTCAGTAGTTCTTCAACAGTACATACTGTATGTGTACTGTATATACCATCTGTCAGTAGTTCTTCAACAGTACATACTGCATGTGTACTGTATATACCATCTGTCAGTAGTTCTTCAACAGTACATACTGTATGTGTACTGTATATACCATCTGTCAGTAGTTCTTCAACAGTACATACTGTATGTGTACTGCATATACCATCTGTCAGTAGTTCTTCAACGGTACAAACTGTATGTGTACTGTATATACCATCTGTCAGTAGTTCTTCAACAGTACATACTGTATGTGTACTGTATATACCATCTGTCAGTAGTTCTTCAACAGTACATACTGTATGTGTACTGCATATACCATCTGTCAGTAGTTCTTCAACAATACATACTGTATGTGTACTGTATATACCATCTGTCAGTAGTTCTTCAACAGTACATACTGTATGTGTACTGTATATACCATCTGTCAGTAGTTCTTCAACAGTACATACTGTATGTGTACTGCATATACCATCTGTCAGTAGTTCTTCAACAGTACATACTTTATGTGTACTGCATATACCATCTGTCAGTAGTTCTTCAACAGTACATACTGTATGTGTACTGCATATACCATCTGTCAGTAGTTCTTCAACAGTACATACTGTATGTGTACTGTATATACCATCTGTCAGTAGTTCTTCAACAGTACATACTGTATGTGTACTGTATATACCATCTGTCAGTAGTTCTTCAACAGTACATACTGTATGTGTACTGCATATACCATCTGTCAGTAGTTCTTCAACAGTACATACTGTATGTGTAATGTATATACCATCTGTCAGTAGTTCTTCAACAGTACATACTGTATGTGTACTGTATATACCATCTGTCAGTAGTTCTTCAACAGTACATACTGTATGTGTACTGTATATACCATCTGTCAGTAGTTCTTCAACATTACATACTGTATGTGTACTGTATATACCATCTGTCAGTAGTTCTTCAAAAGTACATACTGTATGTGTACTGTATATACCATCTGTCAGTAGTTCTTCAACAGTACATACTGTATGTGTACTGTATATACCATCTGTCAGTAGTTCTTCAACAGTACATACTGTATGTGTACTGTATATACCATCTGTCAGTAGTTCTTCAACAGTACATACTGTATGTGTACTGTATATACCATCTGTCAGTAGTTCTTCAACAGTACATACTGTATGTGTACTGCATATACCATCTGTCAGTAGTTCTTCAACAGTACATACTGTATGTGTACTGTATATACCATCTGTCAGTAGTTCTTCAACAGTACATACTGTATGTGTACTGTATATACCATCTGTCAGTAGTTCTTCAACAGTACATACTGTATGTGTACTGTATATACCATCTGTCAGTAGTTCTTCAACAGTACATACTGTATGTGTACTGTATATACCATCTGTCAGTAGTTCTTCAAAAGTACATACTGTATGTGTACTGTATATACCATCTGTCAGTAGTTCTTCAACAGTACATACTGTATGTGTACTGTATATACCATCTGTCAGTAGTTCTTCAACAGTACATACTGTATGTGTACTGTATATACCATCTGTCAGTAGTTCTTCAACAGTACATACTGTATGTGTACTGTATATACCATCTGTCAGTAGTTCTTCAACAGTACATACTGTATGTGTACTGTATATACCATCTGTCAGTAGTTCTTCAACAATACATACTGTATGTGTACTGTATATACCATCTGTCAGTAGTTCTTCAACAGTACATACTGTATGTTTACTGTATATACCATCTGTCAGTAGTTCTTCAACATTACATACTGTATGTTACCTGCATATACCATCTGTCAGTAGTTCTTCAACAGCACATACTGTATGTGTACTGTATATACCATCTGTCAGTAGTTCTTCAACAGTACATACTGTATGTGTACTGTATATACCATCTGTCAGTAGTTCTTCAACAGTACATACTGTATGTGTACTGTATATACCATCTGTCAGTAGTTCTTCAACAGTACATACTGTATGTGTACTGTATATACCATCTGTCAGTATTTTTTCAACAGTACATACTGTATGTGTACTGTATATACCATCTGTCAGTAGTTCTTCAACAGTACATACTGTATGTGTACTGTATATACCATCTGTCAGTAGTTCTTCAACAGTACATACTGTATGTTTACTGTATATACCATCTGTCAGTAGTTCTTCAACATTACATACTGTATGTTACCTGCATATACCATCTGTCAGTAGTTCCTCAACAGTACATACTGTATGTGTACTGCATATACCATCTGTCAGTAGTTCTTCAACAGTACATACTGTATGTGTACTGCATATACCATCTGTCAGTAGTTCTTCAACAGTACATACTGTATGTGTACTGTATATACCATCTGTCAGTAGTTCTTCAACAGTACATACTGTATGTTACCTGCATATACCATCTGTCAGTAGTTCTTCAACAGTACATACTGTATGTGTACTGCATATACCATCTGTCAGTAGTTCTTCAACATTACATACAGTATGTGTACTGTATATACCATCTGTCAGTAGTTCTTCAACATTACATACTGTATGTGTACTGCATATACAATCTGTCAGTAGTTCTTCAACAGTACATACTTTGTGTACTGTATATACCATCTGTCAGTAGTTCTTCAACAGTACATACTGTATGTTTACTGTATATACCATCTGTCAGTAGTTCTTCAACAGTACATACTGTATGTGTACTGTATATACCATCTGTCAGTAGTTCTTCAACAGCACATACTGTATGTGTACTGTATATACAATCTGTCAGTAGTTCTTCAACAGTACATACTGTATGTTTACTGTATATACCATCTGTCAGTAGTTCTTCAACAGTACATACTGTATGTGTACTGTATATACCATCTGTCAGTAGTTCTTCAACAGTACATACTGTATGTGTACTGTATATACAATCTGTCAGTAGTTCTTCAACAGTACATACTGTATGTGTACTGTATATACCATCTGTCAGTAGTTCTTCAACAGTACATACTGTATGTGTACTGTATATACCATCTGTCAGTAGTTCTTCAACAGTACATACTGTATGTGTACTGTATATACCATCTGTCAGTAGTTCTTCAACAGTACATACTGTATGTGTACTGCATATACCATCTGTCAGTAGTTCTTCAACGGTACAAACTGTATGTGTACTGTATATACCATCTGTCAGTAGTTCTTCAACAGTACATACTGTATGTGTACTGTATATACCATCTGTCAGTAGTTCTTCAACAGTACATACTGTATGTGTACTGCATATACCATCTGTCAGTAGTTCTTCAACAATACATACTGTATGTGTACTGTATATACCATCTGTCAGTAGTTCTTCAACAGTACATACTGTATGTGTACTGTATATACCATCTGTCAGTAGTTCTTCAACAGTACATACTGTATGTGTACTGCATATACCATCTGTCAGTAGTTCTTCAACAGTACATACTTTATGTGTACTGCATATACCATCTGTCAGTAGTTCTTCAACAGTACATACTGTATGTGTACTGCATATACCATCTGTCAGTAGTTCTTCAACAGTACATACTGTATGTGTACTGTATATACCATCTGTCAGTAGTTCTTCAACAGTACATACTGTATGTGTACTGTATATACCATCTGTCAGTAGTTCTTCAACAGTACATACTGTATGTGTACTGCATATACCATCTGTCAGTAGTTCTTCAACAGTACATACTGTATGTGTACTGTATATACCATCTGTCAGTAGTTCTTCAACAGTACATACTGTATGTGTACTGTATATACCATCTGTCAGTAGTTCTTCAACAGTACATACTGTATGTGTACTGTATATACCATCTGTCAGTAGTTCTTCAACAGTACATACTGTATGTGTACTGTATATACCATCTGTCAGTAGTTCTTCAAAAGTACATACTGTATGTGTACTGTATATACCATCTGTCAGTAGTTCTTCAACAGTACATACTGTATGTGTACTGTATATACCATCTGTCAGTAGTTCTTCAACAGTACATACTGTATGTGTACTGTATATACCATCTGTCAGTAGTTCTTCAACAGTACATACTGTATGTGTACTGTATATACCATCTGTCAGTAGTTCTTCAACAGTACATACTGTATGTGTACTGCATATACCATCTGTCAGTAGTTCTTCAACAGTACATACTGTATGTGTACTGTATATACCATCTGTCAGTAGTTCTTCAACAGTACATACTGTATGTGTACTGTATATACCATCTGTCAGTAGTTCTTCAACAGTACATACTGTATGTGTACTGTATATACCATCTGTCAGTAGTTCTTCAACAGTACATACTGTATGTGTACTGTATATACCATCTGTCAGTAGTTCTTCAAAAGTACATACTGTATGTGTACTGTATATACCATCTGTCAGTAGTTCTTCAACAGTACATACTGTATGTGTACTGTATATACCATCTGTCAGTAGTTCTTCAACAGTACATACTGTATGTGTACTGTATATACCATCTGTCAGTAGTTCTTCAACAGTACATACTGTATGTGTACTGTATATACCATCTGTCAGTAGTTCTTCAACAGTACATACTGTATGTGTACTGTATATACCATCTGTCAGTAGTTCTTCAACAATACATACTGTATGTGTACTGTATATACCATCTGTCAGTAGTTCTTCAACAGTACATACTGTATGTTTACTGTATATACCATCTGTCAGTAGTTCTTCAACATTACATACTGTATGTTACCTGCATATACCATCTGTCAGTAGTTCTTCAACAGCACATACTGTATGTGTACTGTATATACAATCTGTCAGTAGTTCTTCAACAGTACATACTGTATGTTACCTGCATATACCATCTGTCAGTAGTTCTTCAACAGTACATACTGTATGTGTACTGCATATACCATCTGTCAGTAGTTCTTCAACATTACATACAGTATGTGTACTGTATATACCATCTGTCAGTAGTTCTTCAACATTACATACTGTATGTGTACTGCATATACAATCTGTCAGTAGTTCTTCAACAGTACATACTTTGTGTACTGTATATACCATCTGTCAGTAGTTCTTCAACAGTACATACTGTATGTTTACTGTATATACCATCTGTCAGTAGTTCTTCAACAGTACATACTGTATGTGTACTGTATATACCATCTGTCAGTAGTTCTTCAACAGCACATACTGTATGTGTACTGTATATACAATCTGTCAGTAGTTCTTCAACAGTACATACTGTATGTTTACTGTATATACCATCTGTCAGTAGTTCTTCAACAGTACATACTGTATGTGTACTGTATATACCATCTGTCAGTAGTTCTTCAACAGTACATACTGTATGTGTACTGTATATACAATCTGTCAGTAGTTCTTCAACAGTACATACTGTATGTGTACTGTATATACCATCTGTCAGTAGTTCTTCAACAGTACATACTGTATGTGTACTGCATATACCATCTGTCAGTAGTTCTTCAACAGTACATACTGTATGTGTACTGTATATACCATCTGTCAGTAGTTCTTCAACAGTACATACTGTATGTTACCTGCATATACCATCTGTCAGTAGTTCTTCAACAGTACATACTGTATGTGTACTGCATATACCATCTGTCAGTAGTTCTTCAACATTACATACAGTATGTGTACTGTATATACCATCTGTCAGTAGTTCTTCAACATTACATACTGTATGTGTACTGCATATACAATCTGTCAGTAGTTCTTCAACAGTACATACTTTGTGTACTGTATATACCATCTGTCAGTAGTTCTTCAACAGTACATACTGTATGTTTACTGTATATACCATCTGTCAGTAGTTCTTCAACAGTACATACTGTATGTGTACTGTATATACCATCTGTCAGTAGTTCTTCAACAGCACATACTGTATGTGTACTGTATATACAATCTGTCAGTAGTTCTTCAACAGTACATACTGTATGTTTACTGTATATACCATCTGTCAGTAGTTCTTCAACAGTACATACTGTATGTGTACTGTATATACCATCTGTCAGTAGTTCTTCAACAGTACATACTGTATGTGTACTGTATATACAATCTGTCAGTAGTTCTTCAACAGTACATACTGTATGTGTACTGTATATACCATCTGTCAGTAGTTCTTCAACAGTACATACTGTATGTGTACTGTATATACCATCTGTCAGTAGTTCTTCAACAGTACATACTGTATGTGTACTGTATATACCATCTGTCAGTAGTTCTTCAACAGTACATACTGTATGTGTACTGCATATACCATCTGTCAGTAGTTCTTCAACGGTACAAACTGTATGTGTACTGTATATACCATCTGTCAGTAGTTCTTCAACAGTACATACTGTATGTGTACTGTATATACCATCTGTCAGTAGTTCTTCAACAGTACATACTGTATGTGTACTGCATATACCATCTGTCAGTAGTTCTTCAACAATACATACTGTATGTGTACTGTATATACCATCTGTCAGTAGTTCTTCAACAGTACATACTGTATGTGTACTGTATATACCATCTGTCAGTAGTTCTTCAACAGTACATACTGTATGTGTACTGCATATACCATCTGTCAGTAGTTCTTCAACAGTACATACTTTATGTGTACTGCATATACCATCTGTCAGTAGTTCTTCAACAGTACATACTGTATGTGTACTGCATATACCATCTGTCAGTAGTTCTTCAACAGTACATACTGTATGTGTACTGTATATACCATCTGTCAGTAGTTCTTCAACAGTACATACTGTATGTGTACTGTATATACCATCTGTCAGTAGTTCTTCAACAGTACATACTGTATGTGTACTGCATATACCATCTGTCAGTAGTTCTTCAACAGTACATACTGTATGTGTACTGTATATACCATCTGTCAGTAGTTCTTCAACAGTACATACTGTATGTGTACTGTATATACCATCTGTCAGTAGTTCTTCAACAGTACATACTGTATGTGTACTGTATATACCATCTGTCAGTAGTTCTTCAACAGTACATACTGTATGTGTACTGTATATACCATCTGTCAGTAGTTCTTCAAAAGTACATACTGTATGTGTAC
Organism: Oncorhynchus masou masou; assembly: GCF_036934945.1. Classification (NCBI taxonomy): domain Eukaryota; kingdom Metazoa; phylum Chordata; class Actinopteri; order Salmoniformes; family Salmonidae; genus Oncorhynchus; species Oncorhynchus masou. The sequence goes on along the minus strand of NC_088241.1, from coordinate 5,514,584 downwards.
TGTATATACCATCTGTCAGTAGTTCTTCAACAGTACATACTGTATGTGTACTGTATATACCATCTGTCAGTAGTTCTTCAACAGTACATACTGTATGTGTACTGTATATACCATCTGTCAGTAGTTCTTCAACAGTACATACTGTATGTGTACTGTATATACCATCTGTCAGTAGTTCTTCAACAGTACATACTGTATGTGTACTGCATATACCATCTGTCAGTAGTTCTTCAACAGTACATACTGTATGTGTACTGTATATACCATCTGTCAGTAGTTCTTCAACAGTACATACTGTATGTGTACTGTATATACCATCTGTCAGTAGTTCTTCAACAGTACATACTGTATGTGTACTGTATATACCATCTGTCAGTAGTTCTTCAACAGTACATACTGTATGTGTACTGTATATACCATCTGTCAGTAGTTCTTCAAAAGTACATACTGTATGTGTACTGTATATACCATCTGTCAGTAGTTCTTCAACAGTACATACTGTATGTGTACTGTATATACCATCTGTCAGTAGTTCTTCAACAGTACATACTGTATGTGTACTGTATATACCATCTGTCAGTAGTTCTTCAACAGTACATACTGTATGTGTACTGTATATACCATCTGTCAGTAGTTCTTCAACAGTACATACTGTATGTGTACTGTATATACCATCTGTCAGTAGTTCTTCAACAATACATACTGTATGTGTACTGTATATACCATCTGTCAGTAGTTCTTCAACAGTACATACTGTATGTTTACTGTATATACCATCTGTCAGTAGTTCTTCAACATTACATACTGTATGTTACCTGCATATACCATCTGTCAGTAGTTCTTCAACAGCACATACTGTATGTGTACTGTATATACAATCTGTCAGTAGTTCTTCAACAGTACATACTGTATGTGTACTGTATATACCATCTGTCAGTAGTTCTTCAACAGTACATACTGTATGTGTACTGTATATACCATCTGTCAGTAGTTCTTCAACAGTACATACTGTATGTGTACTACATATACCATCGGTCAGTAGTTCTTCAACAGTACATACTGTATGTCTTTGCATTTGGTTCAATGAGATGAAAAATGTTACGTGGAAAAAGCTATGTTTTGGTAAGTAGTGAATCCCCAGGTCGCTGCTGTGTGTGCATACCCTTAAACTAAAGGGCAACTCTCCTGTAAGAAATCACATGAGGAACAATGTAATCTATGTAAGCTGGACAGACGTCCTACAGCTGCTGAGCAACCTACTGTGTGTGTATGTGTTTGTGCGTGTGTCTGTGCGTGAATGTGTTTGGGTGTGCGTGCATGCACGTCTGTGCGTTTGTCTCTTACCGTTGTCTGGTTTCTCAAAGTATCCCCACAGTTTGTTGGCTCTCTTCTCTGGTGTATTCTCGTCGGCTGGTAACTTGGGCAGATCTTCCTTGGGGATTAGCTTAAAGATGGCCTGAGAGTGAGTGAGTGAGAGTGAGAGTGAGAGAGAGGAAATAGGGGGTAGGGGGAGAGAGAGAGAAGAAAGGGGGGTAGGGGTTGAGAGAGAGAGCGAGAGAGAGAGAGAGAGAGGTGGTAGGGGAACAGATCAAGTAAGATTGCATAGACTTATTTTACATTATATATATATAGTACTAATCAAATGTTTGGACACATCTGCTCATTCCAGAGTTTTTCTTTATTTGTACTATTTTCTACATTGTAGAATAATAGTGAAGACATCAAAACTATGAAATAACACATACGGAATTATGTAGTAATCAATAAAGTGTTTATTAATTTTTATATTTTAGATTCTTCAAAGTATCCACCCTTCACCTTGATGACAGCTTTGCACGTGTCCCAACTTTTGACTGGTACAGTATCTACAAGTTCAGAATACTGTATATGACATATGATCTGCTGACAACCGTTTACATGTAGTTACAGTATTATTTAGTTGGTGCCTGCAGCCTCTCATCATAGCCTTAACATGGGTCTGTGTGCCAACATTGGTTGGTGCCTTGCAATGCCCAACACATGTTTTTTACAGCTCGTCTGAAGGGAACCCATCTGACCACTAGAGGAACCCATTTGACCACAAGAGGAGCCCATCTGACCACTAGAGGAACCCATCTGACCACTAGAGGAACCCATCTGACCACTAGAGGAACCCATTTGACCACTAGAGGAACCCATTTGACCACTAGAGGAACCCATTTGAACACAAGAGGAGCCCATCTGACCACTAGAGGAACCCATCTGACCACTAGAGGAACCCATCTGACCACTAGAGGAACCCATTTGACCACTAGAGGAACCCATTTGACCACTAGAGGAACCCATTTGACCACTAGAGGAACCCATTTGACCACTAGAGGAGCCCATCTGACCACTAGAGGAACCCATCTGACCACTAGAGGAACCCATTTGACCACAAGAGGAGCCCATCTGACCACTAGAGGAACCCAACTGACCACTAGAGGAACCCATTTGACCACTAGAGTAACCCAGCTGACCACTAGAGGAACCCATTTGACCACTAGAGGAACCCATTTGACCACAAGAGGAGCCCATCTGACCACTAGAGGAACCCATCTGACCACTAGAGGAACCCATTTGACCACTAGAGTAACCCATCTGACCACTAGAGGAACCCATCTGACCACTAGAGGAACCCATTTGACCACTAGAGGAACCCATTTGACCACTAGAGGAACCCATCTGACCACAAGAGGAACCCATTTGACCACTAGAGGAACCCATCTGACCACTAGAGGAACCCATCTGACCACTAGAGGAACCCATCTGACCACAAGAGGAACCCATTTGACCACTAGAGGAACCCATTTGACCACTAGAGGAACCCATCTGACCACTAGAGGAACCCATCTGACCACTAGAGGAACCCATTTGACCACTAGAGGAACCCATCTGACCACTAGAAGTAACCATTTGACCACTAGAGGAACCCATCTGACCACTAGAGGAACCCATTTGACCACTAGAGGAACCCATCTGACCACAAAAGGAACCCATCTGACCACAAGAGGAACCCATCTGACCACAAGAGGAACCCATCTGACCACTAGAGGAACCCATCTGACCACTAGAGGAACCCATCTGACCACTAGAGGAACCCATTTGACCACTAGAGGAACCCATTTGACCACTAGAGGAACCCATCTGACCACTAGAGGAACCCATCTGACCACTAGAGGAACCCATTTGACCACTAGAGGAACCCATCTGACCACTAGAGGAACCCATTTGACCACTAGAGGAACCCATCTGACCACTAGAAGTAACCATTTGACCACTAGAGGAACCCATCTGACCACTAGAGGAACCCATTTGACCACTAGAGGAACCCATCTGACCACAAAAGGAACCCATCTGACCACAAGAGGAACCCATCTGACCACAAGAGGAACCCATCTGACCACTAGAGGAACCCATCTGACCACTAGAGGAACCCATCTGACCACTAGAGGAACCCATTTGACCACTAGAGGAACCCATTTGACCACTAGAGGAACCCATCTGACCACTAGAGGAACCTATTTGACCACTCCTGTGTGTCATTTTTACCAGTTAGCTTGTCTTGTCTTTTCTAATATTCACTTTCACTTACATTATCTTTGGAACTTTGGATCAATTGGCCACATTATTTAAAGATTTGACCTACTTTAATTGAATGGATGTTTAGAAAACTTCCTGGGACACATCATATTCAGCTCCCTGAGTCAGATATGTGTTCTGCCCTAAAAGCACAAGAGCAGTAACTGCTTATAGAGTGAAACTGAGAAAAATGACTTCAAAGTTTTAAAAATTGTCCAGCCAAGTGAATTGTAGGCAGATAATTGGAGTTTTGGTTATGTGTTGTCTTACTGAGGTTATTTTTTAATCATATTGACCCTGACCTCTGACATGACCTTTGGCCCGAGACAGGGTTCAGCCTTCTTGCTTGGTACACCCACTGGAATAGTTTTCCACAACAATTGATTTTTTACACAAACTTGTGTTCATAGATTTACATTACACTACACGACTATTTCAGCGACACCCGTTGCTGACAGGTGTATAAAATCGAGCCAGAGCCATGCAATCTCTATATACAAACATTGGCAGTAGATTGGCCCAACTGAAGAGCTCAATAACTTTCACCGTGGCACCGTCATAGGATGCCACCTTTCCAACAAGTCAGTTCACAAAATGTCTAGCCTATAGAGCTGCCCCGGTCAACTGTAAGTGGTGTTATTGTGAGGTGGAAACGTCTAGGAGCAACAAGGGTTCAGCCACAAAGTAGTAGGCCACACAAGCTCACAGAACGGGACCGGCTAGTGCTGAAGCACATAGGGCGTAAAAATGGTCTGCCCTCAGTTGCAACACTCACTACCGAGTTCAAAACTGCATCTGGAAGCAACGTTTGTCGGAAGCTTCATGATATGGGCTTGGAGCCGCACACAAGCCTAAGATCACCAAGCGCAATGCCAAGCATCAGCTGGAGTGGTGTAAAGCCATTGGACTCTGGAAAGGTGGAAACGCGTTCTCTGGAGTGATGAACCACGCTTCACCATCTGGCAGTCTGATGGAAGAATCTGGGTTTAGTGGATGCTAGGAGAACACTACCTGCTCGAATGCATAGTGCCAACTGTAAACTTTGGTGGATGAGGACTAATGGTCTGGGTCTGTTTCATGGTTTGGGCTCGGCCCCTTAGTTCCAGTGAAGGGAATCTATCTTAATTCTACAGCATACATTGACATTCTATATGATTCTGTGCTTCCAACTTCGTGGCAACAGTTTGGGGAAGGCCTTTTCCTGTTTCAGCACAACAATGCCCCTGTACACAAAGCGAGGTCCATCCAGAAATGTCAAGATCGGTGTGGAAGAAATTGACTGGCCTGTATAGAGCCCTGACCTCAACCCCATCAAACACCAACATCAGTGCCCGACCTCACAAATGCTATTGTGGCTGAATGAAAGCAAGTCCCATCAGCAATGTTCCAACATCTCGTTGAAAGCCTTCCCAGAAGAGTGGAGGCTGGTATAGCAGCAAAGAGGAGTCCAACTCCATGATCTTGGAATGAGATGTTCGACGAGCACGTGTCCACATACCTTTGGCTATGTAGTGTATTTGTATGTGTCATATACTGTAGTAGTAACCACAGCCCAAAGCTCAGTGAAGCCAAGGTAAAAAGCAGACTTGAGTGATTGTTGAGTGATTGTTGTTACTGCTTTCTGTCCTTGGTTTCACAGTAACGTTTTCCAATTACTGTAATTATGACCCCCCCATTTTCTCCAAAACACAACACAGTGGAGGCAGGATATTTGTCCAGGTGACAAAGCATGCAGTTACTGCTCTTTTGGTTTGTAGGGCAGGTGATGACACCTGCATAAAGGAATGACCTGCAGTACGTATTACACACATATCATGGGCTATTTCAAAATTAGGTGATTATGCAATGATAATCAAAATCCAATAAATCCACTGTAATAACAGATTCTAGACCTATGATGTAAATGATCCACATTAAAGTCAATAGTCAATCAGGGGCCAATTTGTAAGTCGCTCTGGATAAGAGCGTCTGCTAAATGACTTAAATGTAAATGTAATGTAAATGTAACTTTAGAGTCAGGCCTTAAAGCTGTGACCCACATAGAGACAGGAACCACTCATCTCTCACACTTAAAACATCCAGATTAACGTGGATTATCGCCAAGACCCAGGCCATAGGCCAAACACCAAGATGTCCAAGATGTCCTCCTCCTTTTCCCCCCTCCCTCCCTCCCCCCTCCCTCCCTCCCTGTTTGGTTTAGGCTGAGTATTTCCTAAGGTTAATTTAGTGTTTTACCCCCTAGGCCTAATCCTAGATTGGGATTGGGTGAAATGATCCTAGATCTGTGCCTAAAGCCAACTTTTACCATAGGGGGGTTGGCTTGGCAGGCTATTCAGTACATCCTATATAGTACAGCCAGTTCCCCGTTGCCCTGACAACTATAATCTTGACGGAGAATAAACACATTTTGGTGCCAGTACGGTACAGTAGCACTGGGGAGAGGTGGTGCTATACATGCCACTGGCAATCTGCCAGTGACAGACAGAAAGACAGACAGAGACAGGCTGTATGTGTAATGTATGTGTAATGTTTACTGTTGATTTGTATTGTTTATTTTGTATATTATCTACCTCACTTGCTTTGGCAATGTTAACACATGTTTCCCATGGCAATAAAGCCCCTTGAATTGAATTGAATTGAATTGAAATTGACAGGCTCATCTCAGGGCAAAGGGCCTGTACACTATTTACCTCCCCATCCCTCCCAATTTGCCCATGAGTCTGGCCTGCCCGGTCCCTGTCTCTCAGTCTAAACCCACAGCCTGGCCTGCCCGGTCCCTGTCTCTCAGTCTAAACCCACAGCCTGGCCTGCCCGGACCCTGTCTCTCAGTCTAAACCCACAGCCTGACCTGCCCGGTCCCTGTCTCTCAGTCTAAACCCACAGCCTGACCTGCCCGGTCCCTGTCTCTCAGTCTAAACCTACAGCCTGGCCTGCCCGGTCCCTGTCTCTCAGTCTAAACCTACAGCCTGGCCTGCCCGGTCCCTGTCTCTCAGTCTAAACCCACAGTCTGGCCTGCCCGGTCCCTGTCTCTCAGTCTAAACCCACAGCCTGGCCTGCCCGGTCCCTGTCTCTCAGTCTAAAACCATAGCCTGGCCTGCCCGGTCCCTGTCTCTCAGTCTAAACCCACAGCCTGGCTTGCCCGGTCCCTGATTTGATGATTAAAGATTATTGTTAATTAAGATGCTGCCTGCACAGTTCTCACAGCCACTCCTACACATCTACTTATCTATCTACAGTAGTGTAGTGGGATGTAAACGTCATTTTTTTTGCATGACAGTTTGTCCACCGTTTGGGAAAAAATGCATTGAAAGTATAGAGGTGTTACTTTTTCACAGCGACCAGCTATTTAACCACCTATTTTCCCCCACAACACCCATGTTCATATTTCTGAGCTAATATGTGTATCAACACTGAAAGAGATGCCATCACAATATCAACCTCAACCAGACACACCTCTAAGAACTATAGTCTCCATGTGATACGTTGGTTGACTCTGCCCTAAATGCTGGGATAGAAAAAGGCTGATAGAAATGACACTTGGTCTTGGCCAGTGTTGCTCAACATTGATCCTGGGCCAGAGCACCCACTAGGTATGCTGGATTTCACTCCAGCTCGGCATCACTTAGGCTGCGTTTACACAGGCAACCCAATTCTGATCTTTTTTTCAGTATCAGCTCTGAAAAAGATCTGCTGTGAAAAGATCTGACGCGTTTGATCAAAATACAAATTAGTGTGAAAAAACCCAGAATTGGGCTGCCTGTGTAAACGCTGCCTAAGATACTAATTAATGTATCCCCTTAGAACCAATGAGATAAATGACGTTGAGAGTAAACTATTTTAGAACTACTATATTAAGACAAATGGTGTTCTGCCAATTCAACTAATCTTTGTTAACTTGGGAGTAATTTGTAAACAAAAAAATCAACTGCATACAGGGGGTTAAATTGAGAAACTCTGTTCTTGACAACATGGGCTGTGTTCACAAAGGCAGCCCAATTATAACCTTTTTTTACACCAATTGGTATTTTGACCAATCACATCAGATCTTTTCACATCGGCTCTTTTTCAGAGCTGATCTGATTGGTCAAAATACCAATTAGTGGAAAAAATATCAGAATTGGACTGCTTGTCTAAACGCAGCCATAATTGGTTATGTGTGTTACTTTGTTAGTTGATTATCTACAGACTACATACTTTAGGCCCTGAATAAGCACAGAAGCATGGGGACCACAGTAAGTACAGTAGCCTACATTTTCTGGATGCTAAATCATTAATCTTGTGGATTATCAGGAAGGATTGGGTGGCTGAAATGGGCAAGAGCTCTACATTAGCTAATTGATGATTAGGACTGGAACCGACCGCAGGAGGTTGGTTGCACCTTAATTGGGGAGGACGGGTTCGTGGTAATGGCTGGAGCGGACTAGGTGGAATGGTATCAAATACATCAAACACATGATGGTTTCCATGTTTATGGTGCCATTCCATTAACTCCTTTCCAGTCACTCCTATCTACATGTACAAATTACCTCAACTAACTTGTACCCCGCACATTGACTCGGCACCGGTACCCCCTGTATATAGCCTCGTTATTGTTATTTTATTGTGTTACTTTTTATTATTTTTTACTTTAGTTTATTTGGTAAAAAAAATCTTAACTCTTTCTTGAACTGCATTGTTGGTTAAGGGCTTGTAAGTAAGCATTTCACGGGAAGTTGTATTTGGGTGCATGTGACAATTAAAGTTTGATTTGATTATTATGAGCCGTCCTCCCCTCAGCAGCCTCCAATGGGACCTACAGACCGAGGAAAAGAAGGTCACTTTTGACCATTGACTGACTTCTGATGATATACAATATATAGACATTTAAGAAAAGCCATATTCCCAGAACTCCATAATTTGTTCTCCTAAAAAAGCCTCAAAAAATGTTACGGCTATTATTATTTTTTTGTCAATTTGGAGGTGACCCACTTTTCCCATGCCACATACTGTAAATGGTAGAAACATCTGCTCCTTTGTATGTCTATGTCCACACATTTCCCCTTGTCCCATCTTCAAAATGATCATCACCGTCATTGATTGTTGTTGTAAGAAGGTTCTCCTACCCAGTGGTTCAAGGTTCTAATCCTTCCTTGATCTCTCACCTGGCAGATGACTTCCACTTCTGTCTTGGTGATGTATCCGTTCTTGTCCACGTCGAACAGTGAGAATGCCCACTCCAGCTTCCTCGTCGTCTTCCCACTGGAGGTCATGTGCAGTGCAATGATGTATTCCTTGAAGTCCAGAGTGCCGTCCTCGTTGGTGTCGAATGAACGGAACACATGCTGAGCGTAGGTCTTGGCTTCGCTATCGGGGAAGAAGCGCGCGTAGATCGTCTCGAACTCCTCTGGCGAGATGCGTCCGGTGGGACACTGCTTCTGGAAGTTCTCGTACCACTGGCACAACTCGTTCTCCGTGAACTTGGTGTTGAGCTTCAGGTCCTCCAGGATCTCCTTGGAAATAGCACTGCTCTTGGCGTTCCCCATCGTATTAGCCTGTACTGGGATCTCTGGGTTGGTCGAAGGCTCTCTGAAGTAGTGCCTTTTTTCAGTCACCGATCCGTCTTTTGTTTGGGTAAAATCCTCTGTTTCCTTACGTTGACTCAACTGTCCCGTTCAAAAGATTCCTGAAATAGTTACAAATAGATATTGTCCAACAAACACAGCACAATCAGATCTCTACAATGACTGAAGTGTTACCCAGTGTACCACTAGGAACCATACATCAACAAAAGCCTTCACTACCAGGGAGAAAGAACAGAGAGGGAGGCAGAGCAAAGAGACATGACTTACCTGTGTCAGCAGTAGAGAGAGTATGAAGTGATGTGTTAGGGATGGACTGTTGTCATTCTGATGGGTGACGTAGGTAGATAGATGGAGTAGGGAAGGAGGGGGGTGGAATTAGACTGCTACCTTTAGCGACTGGGTTAATTCAGTTAATTCAGGATTTAAGGTGTCTGAGCTTTCACTCAAATTAACTTTAGTTTCCATATTCTCTTTTGCCAAACCGTCTCTATTTTTGTTGGTCTGTGTGTCGGCCAAGGCCCTGTTATCATTAGAGATTTAATTTCTCAATAAGAGCCTAATCCTAACTTTAGATACGTGTATGTAACTCAAACCTAATAAAAATCAATGCAGGATTTACTTGAAAGTACAAGTTAGGTACGAGACTTCAAGTGAGAATTTGTCTTTGCTTGGTTATTACCCCATGACCTAGCCAGGAGAAACATAGGATCATCATAGAGACACTGTATATGTCACGCCCTGACCTTAGTTCCTTTTTATGACTTTATTTTGGTTTGGTCAGGGCGTGAGTTGGGGTGGGCATTCGATGTTGTGTTTCTATTTTTTCTGTTCTATGTGTTTGGCCTGGTATGGTTCCCAATCAGAGGCAGCTGTCTATCGTTGTCTCTGATTGAGAACCATACTTAGGTAGCCTTTTCCCACCTGGTGTTTGTGGGAAGTTGTTTCCTGTTTTGTGTTTTCACCTTTCAGGACTGTTTCGATTTTCATTTCTTACATTCACTTTGTTATTTTGTATTTTCGTCTTCTGGTATAATAAATAATCATAGACACTTACCACGCTGCGTTTTGGTCCGATCCTTCCTACTCCTCATCCCATGAAGATGATCGTTACAGTATGAGATTGTTAGTTGTAACAATGAGTGCTGTATTCATCTGTTGAGCAAAAACTGAAGTTGTCTGAACCAGTTTCTAGTCTATTATGTAAAGCAAAAAATAAGTCTGACACCAGTTTCAAGCATCATGGTGGAGGACACAAGTCTGATTGGTCACACTAGTAAATTACTATTCTCTTAAGAAAATAAAAGTAAGTTGTAGTTGATTAAGGTTTCGGGTCTGTATGTTCTAGTAAAGACACTTAAATGGGTTTAGCTGAGCAGGTCCTCCTAATTCTAAAACAGCCATCTGTACAGGCCTTTTATAGGAAGTTCAGCTGCCGTTGGCCACTTCCTTCCTTCACTTCTCTGCCTCCTTCCCTCCTTCACCCCATCTCTGTCCCTTTCCGCCCTTCACCTCTCTGTCTCTGTCCCCTTTCCTCCTTCACATCCATGTCCCCTTCCCTTCTTAATGTCTCTCTCTTTCCTCCTTCACCCCTCTCTCTGTCCTCTTTCCTCCTTCACCCCTCTCTCTGTCCTCTTTCCTCCTTCACCCCTCTCTCTGTCCTCTTTCCTCCTTCACCCCTCTCTCTGTCCTCTTTCCTCCTTCACCCCTCTCTCTGTCCTCTTTCCTCCTACACCCCTCTCTCTGTCCTCTTTCCTCCTTCACCCCTCTCTCTGTCCTCTTTCCTCTTTCCTCCTTCACCTCTGTCTCTATCCCCTTCCCTCCTTCACCCCTCTGTCTCTATCCCCTTCCCTCCTTTACATCTGGCCCTTTCATTCTCTGCTACTCCATCCTATCCATCTCCTCCCTGCTCCTGTCCCCTTCACTTGTTTTATTCTGTCCCCTCATCCTTCCCCTCTGTACCCCTTCTCTCATTCCTCTACTCCACCTTGTCTCATTCTGTCCCCTTTCTGTCACATCCACTTTGTCCCCTTCCCTTTTTTGTCTCCTTTCTGTCTCCCCCACCTTGTCTCTTTCTCTCCATCCTGCACTTGCTTTTCCAGGAAGCTCGGTTACTAGATGTTTATCCTCTCTCTGGCTTGTCTCTCATCATGCCTTTGTTTTGTCTCTACACTAAGTGTAAACATACAGTACCATTCAAAGGTTTGGACACCACTACTCATTCAAGGGTTTTTCTTTATTTCTACAATTTCCTACATTGTAGAATAATAGTGAAGACATCAAAACTATGAAATAACACATGGAATCATGTAGTAACCAAAAAAAGTGTTGGACAAATCCAAATATATTATATATTTTAGATTCTTCAAAGTACCCACGCTTTGCATTCTCTCAACCAGCTTCATCTGAAATGCTTTTCCAACAGTCTTGAAGGAGTTCCCACAGATGCTGAGCACTTGTTGGCTGCTATTCCTTCACTTTGCGGTCCAACTCGTCCCAAACCATCTCAATTGGGCTGAGGTCGGGTGATTGTGGAGGCTAGGTCATCTGACGAAACACTCCATCATTCTCCTTCTTGGTCAGATAGCCCTTACACAGCCTGGAGGTGTGTTGGGTCATTGTCCTGTTGAAAAACAAATGATAGTCCCACTAAGCGCGAACCAGATGTGAAGGCGTATCGCTGAAGAATGCTGTGGTAGCCATGCTGGTTAAGTATCCCTTACCCTCACTTACCCTCACACCAGTGGACCGTCAGTGTTTTATGTTAATGTCAGCTCTAGTGTTGTTGTGTTCCATCAGAGTCCTATGCCACAAATCAGGTTTGAGGAGATATCGAGGTAACTTTGGTCAACTCTGAGTTCAACTCGGGATAACCGGTACCATGAACATGGCTCACCTTTTAGCCAGTTACATTTCTATGGCAATAAATCCTTCAAAACGAACCTGCTCAGGGACAGGTTAACTCCATTTCTTCTGAATGATGTGTCTGAGCTGCGAGATGAGGATCAATTAAATCAGATTCTCTCCCTCTCTCAAAGATTGCATCATCCCCCCCCCTTCATTTGAGGAAGATGACTGAGCAATAAAATATTTAATCAAAGAAAATTTGTGCAAAAAAATTGTAATGTTAGAATACCTATCAAATTACACATTTAGTAATGAGAGAATGCATTTGAAACTTCATGCACAGTAAAACTTTTGTATGACAATACAATTATTTAATTGCTAGGAGTGGGGGAAAAAGGTTATTGTGCATTGATAAGCACACCAAAGATGGCATTAGTGATAAAATAAAGACGCCACTTCAACACGTCTATTTCACACCGTAGCCTGTACTTAGATTTCAGCAGGCTGTGGCTAAAGTCAGCGGCTGGGGGACACGACATATTCACCATCGTAGTACGGATAAATCCTGAGCTGGAATGTGAAGCTAACTGAGACTAGCTTTAGAAAACCCTAGGTCGAGCTTGTTTCATAGTATACCACTCAGGAGTGTGACACCTAAGACTATAATTAACAACCTCTGCATCATTCAAGACTGTTGCTTGTGAGAAGGTGTTAAAGTTCACAGCCATTGTTATGTAAATGCACCAGATTTAAAGTACCCAGGGCCTTGCCTCCAGATTAGAGCAGGTCCGCTGGAGCCATGGCCCAGTGAGACACGGGTGACGGCCTGCGTAAGTGGAAACAGAAAAGTCTTTTTGGTACAACACTGGGGCAAATCCTTGTTGGAAATGAGCCATTACTGTCTCTTTCCCCACTTTGTCTGTCTTTGTTTTGTCTGTGATAGGAACATGTATCCCTCTTTACTAACTCCTACCCACCTGGACCCCCATCTCCGTCTCTAAGTCTCTATTTTTCTTGTGGTACTGTAGTTTGTCTTTCTCCTACTCCCTTTCCTCCTCACACATTTATTTGTGCCTGTACTATGAGTAATAAGGTAAGGAATTGTCCAAAAATGACTTACAATGAACCTACACAGCCACTGTGTGACGAATAGGTAACAACACAAGTCCAACTGTAGCGTTGCAAACACCATGCTCCTTCTAACCATATTCCATGCAACTTCACCATTGGCACACCATATAGAGGTTTACATGTCCTACCCAAACCCTTTCAATAGTAAGGGGCAATTGAATGCAAGCTTCTCCCCCCAAAAAATCTAGCTTTATCTATGGGTAAGAGGGTTGACGTGTTATGACGTGTTATGGTGTGTTATGACGTGTTATGGCGTGTTATGGCGTGTTATGACGTGTTATGGCGTGTTATGGCGTGTTATGGCGTGTTATGGCGTGTTATGACGTGTTATGGCGTGTTATGGCGTGTTATGACGTGTTATGACGTGTTATGGCGTGTTATGGCGTGTTATGGCGTGTTATGGCGTGTTATGACGTGTTATGGCGTGTTATGGCGTGTTATGACGTGTTATGGCGTGTTATGGCGTGCTATGATGTGTTATGACGTTATGGCGTGTTATGGCGTGTTATGATGTGTTATGGTGTGTTATGGTGTGTTATGGCGTGTTATTGCGTGTTATGATGTGTTCTGACGTGTTATGGTGTGTTATGACGTGTTATGGTGTGTTATGACGTGTTATGGCGTGTTATGACGTGTTATGGCGTGTTATGACGTGTTATGGCGTGTTATGGCGTGTTATGGCGTGTTATGGCGTGTTATGGCGTGTTATGATGTGTTATGACGTTATGGCGTGTTATGGCGTGTTATGATGTGTTATGGTGTGTTATGGTGTGTTATGGCGTGTTATTGCGTGTTATGGCGTGTTATGATGTGTTATGGTGTGCTATGATGTGTTATGGCGTGTTATGGCGTGTTATGATGTGTTATGGCGTGTTATGGCGTGTTATGATGTGTTATGGCGTGTTATGGTGTGTTATGGCGTGTTATGGTGTGTTATGGCGTGTTATGATGTGTTATGGCGTGTTATGGCGTGTTATGATGTGTTATGACGTTATGGCGTGTTATGATGTGTTATGGTGTGTTATGGTGTGTTATGGCGTGTTATGGCGTGTTATGATGTGTTATGGTGTGTTATGATGTGTTATGGCGTGTTATGGCGTGTTATGATGTGTTATGGCGTGTTATGGCGTGTTATGTTGTGTTATGGCGTGTTATGGTGTGTTATTGCGTGTTATGGCGTGTTATGATGTGTTATGGTGTGTTATGGTGTGTTATGGCGTGTTATGGTGTGTTATGGCGTGTTATGATGTGTTATGGCGTGTTATGGCGTGTTATGATGTGTTATGACGTTATGGCGTGTTATGATGTGTTATGGTGTGTTATGGTGTGTTATGGCGTGTTATGGCGTGTTATGATGTGTTATGGTGTGTTATGATGTGTTATGGCGTGTTATGGCGTGTTATGATGTGTTATGGCGTGTTATGGCGTGTTATGTTGTGTTATGGCGTGTTATGGTGTGTTATTGCGTGTTATGGCGTGTTATGATGTGTTATGGTGTGTTATGATGTGTTATGGCGTGTTATGGCGTGTTATGATGTGTTATGGTGTGTTATGATGTGTTATGGCGTGTTATGATGTGTTATGGCGTGTTATGGCGTGTTATGGCGTGTTATGATGTGTTATGGCGTGTTATGGCGTGTTATGGCATGTTATGATGTGTTATGGCGTGTTATGGTGTGTTATGATGTGTTATGGTGTGTTATGATGTGTTATGACGTGTTATGGCGTGTTATGGCGTGTTATGATGTGTTATGACGTGTTATGGTGTGTTATGGCGTGTTATGGTGTGTTATGGCGTGTTATGATGTGTTATGGCGTGTTATGGCATGTTATGATGTGTTATGGCGTGTTATGGTGTGTTATGGTGTGTTATGGTGTGTTATGATGTGTTATGATGTGTTATGACGTGTTATGGCGTGTTATGGCGTGTTATGGCGTGTTATGATGTGTTATGCTCGACTCGCTCAGTTTCCCACCACAACACCAGAAAATGGCCAAACAGTAGAACCAGCTCACCTTCTTTTACACAATGATTTGACTGTATCATGCTCAATGTTTCTTTTAATTAAAAAAATGAATAGTTTCACCATATTAAAACATGTGTTACTCACAAATCACATTTTTTATTTATTTATTTCACCTTTATTTAACCAGGTAGGCAAGTTGAGAACAAGTTCTCATTTACAATTGCGACCTGGCCAAGATAAAGCAAAGCAGTTCGACACATACAACGACACAGTTACACATGGAGTAAAACAAACATACAGTCAATAATACAGTATAAACAAGTCTATATACGATGTGAGCAAATGAGGTGAGATAAGGGAGGTAAAGGCAAAAAAGGCCATGGTGGCAAAGTAAATACAATATAGCAAGTAAAACACTGGAATGGTAGATTTGCAATGGAAGAATGTGCGAAGTAGAAATAAAAATAATGGGGTGCAAAGGAGCAAAATAAATAAATACATTAAATACAGTAGGGAAAGAGGTAGTTGTTTGGGCTAAATTATAGGTGGGCTATGTACAGGTGCAGTAATCTGTGAGCTGCTCTGACAGTTGGTGCTTAAAGCTAGTGAGAGAGATAAGTGTTTCCAGTTTCAGAGCTTTTTGTAGTTCGTTCCAGTCATTGGCAGCAGAGAACTGGAAGGAGAGGCGGCCAAAGAAAGAATTGGTTTTGGGGGTGACGAGAGAGATATACCTGCTGGAGTGTGTGCTACAGGTGGGAGATGCTATGGTGACCAGCGAGCTGAGATAAGGGGTGACTATACATAGCAGGGTCTTGTAGATGACATGGAGCCAGTGGATTTGGCGACGAATATGAAGCGAGGGCCAGCCAATTTTGTTGCGAAATAGGAAGCCAATTCTAGATTTAACTTTGGATTGGAGATGTTTGATATGGGTCTGGAAGGAGAGTTTACAGTCTAACCAGACACCTAAGTATTTGTAGTTGTCCACGTATTCTAAGTCAGAGCCGTCCAGAGTAGTAATGTTGGACAGGCGGGTAGGTGCAGATAGCGATCGGTTGAAGAGCATGCATTTAGTTTTACTTGTATTTAAGAGCAATTGGAGGCCACGGAAGGAGAGTTGTATGGCATTGGAGCTTGCCTGGAGGGGTGTTAACACAGTGTCCAAAGAAGGGCCAGAAGTATACAGAATGGTGTCATCTGCGTAGAGGTGGATCAGAGACTCACCAGCAGCAAGAGCGACCTCATTGATGTATACAGAGAAGAGAGTCGGTCCAAGAATTGACCCCTGTGGCACCCCCATAGAGACTGCCAGAGGTCCGGACAGCAGACCCTCCGAATTGACACACTGAACTCTATCAGAGAAGTAGTTGGTGAACCAGGCGAGGCAATCATTTGAGAAACCAAGGCTGTCGAGTCTGCCGATGAGGATGTGGTGATTGACAGAGTCGAAAGCCTTGGCCAGATCAATGAATACGGCTGCACAGTAATGTTTCTTATCGATGGCGGTTAAGATATCGTTTAGGACCTTGAGCGTGGCTGAGGTGCACCCATGACCAGCTCTGAAACCAGATTGCATAGCAGAGAAGGTATGGTGAGAATGAAATAAATTGTCACGACTTCTGCTGAAGTGGGCTCCTCTCGTTGTTCATTCGGCGGTCGACGTCACCGGCTTTCTAGCCATCGCCGCTCCATTTTTTAGATTTCCATTTGTCTTGTCTTGTTTCCATACACACCTGGTTTTCATTTCCCCAATCAATCTACTTGTATTTGACCCTCTGTGTCCCATCATGTTTTGTGTGTAATTGTTTCATGATATTGTGGTGTTTTATTACGCGCTTTATTTGTGTATGTTCCGTGTTTTGAGCGCGTTTGATTTATGTAGTGCTCTCGTTTTTGGGACTAAAATAAAAGTGAGCCTTTTTACATCACTCTACTCTCCTGCACCTGACTTCGCCTCTTATACACCCGATGACATAAATAGTAATCTGCAGAAATGACTTTGTCAAAAACTCAAAATAACCAGGACTTGACAATGATGGTGAAAACTTGGGGAAATGTTGGGGTTAATTGACTTGGGACATGCCAAAATTGGGAATTTCAGAGAAAACAACTAATTTAATTGAATGAAAACACATTACTATTTTTACCATGGTTTAGTTTAGTTACAGCAGTATGTAACCCAACTGTTTAAATTGAGTGTTTTTATCAAAATGTACACACAATGTCACAAGGACATAAAATGCATTCGTAGAACAACCTTTTACATATTTGGGTTGGGACGATCCCGAATTGCTTCAATAATCACAAAGGTTGGTAAAACAGTATGCAGGAGAAAACTTTTGTTATTTTGATGTGAATGTGTGAGTTGACACATGTTTGTTCCTCCTATGCCTATACTGTAGGCCATCTATAACCATCCCTCTTCCTCCAGTCCTAATTTGCCCTTACATCTGATTCTTATCTGTTCCTATCTAACTCTGTCAAAAGAGGATTTTCTCTTCCCTATAAATATACCCAGTGAGCTTGTTCATTGGATTACCACTGCCCCGCCCTGCTCCAGTCTGAGCCAATTACCATCACCCCCATCACTCAGAGAATTACTACCCATCCCCCCTAACAAAAACAATCCCTGGTCTTTGCCCAGTATTCTCTGAGCTCCAGATAGAAATTGCCCACAGGCCCAGTATTAGATTCCTGACCTGGACATACCCACAGGCCCCGTGTTAGATTCCTGACCTGGACATGCCCACAGGCCCAGTGTTAGATTCCTGAACTGGACAACCCACAGGCCCAGTGTTAGATTCCTGAACTGGACATACCCACAGGCCCAGTAATAGATTCCTGAACTGGACAACCCACAGGCCCAGTGTTAGATTCCTGAACTGGACATACCCACAGGCCCAGTGTTAGATTCCTGAACTGGACAACCCACAGGCCCAGTGTTAGATTCCTGAACTGGACATAACCCCTTTTTGTGATAGTAAAGGCATCTGCTGAAACTAACGGTAACATAATTGATTTTTTACGGTAACAGCTCTAATGCTGAATTTCCTCCTCAGACCTACCCAGCATCAGTGTGCCATCATGTGTTTAAGTTAATGTAGGCTGTAGTGTTATTTTGTTTCCATCAGGAGTGTGACACTAAATACTTGGGGTGAAAAGGCAGGAGTAGACTATCAACGACTTGTAAAGAGCAGAATCAACAACCTCTGGGTCATCAAGACAGTTGCTTTGTGAGAACATGTTAACCATAGAAAGGTGCTAACCCATGTTCACAGTAACCATTGTTATGTAAGGCTGAAACGTATCAGTGGCCAGGCCTTGTCCCCAAGTCAGAGCAGGACCGTCGAGGCCATGGCCCAGCGAGACACAGGTGCCGGTCCGTGGAGATAGAATTATACAAGTCTGAGCCCTTTGGGTTAAACACTGAGGGAAATCTCAGGTGGAAACATGGCATTATTATATGTGCTTCATGGCTTCAGATCAACATTGGCACATTTCTGGGAATGTCAGAGTTTGTTCGTAAACAGTCGTATTAGCTACCATGCCAGGAAACCCCTGCGTTACACAAGCAGTTAACGTGTGTCTGTCTGTGGTAGGGATGTCTTCTGGTTTTCAGACAGACGGGAGCCTCATTCTGTGGCCTGGGAAGAGGATCATCCTGGGTTCTTACTGACACATATAGGTAATACGGCTGAACCTCTGTGACCTCTCCATCTGTGTCACAGGTCTGCATTGGTAAATGACCTCCCAGTACCTTATGGATAACAACATTCAGGTTGTTGATGTATTTCTCCTGACTGTAGCAAACCGCAAGAAGCAGTACACTGAAAAGCAACTTCCATACAGTTAAAAACAGTACTAAAGTACTTAGAAAGTTGTATTTCCTCAGGGTCAAAATAACCAGCTATAAACCTACATATATGAGCACAGGGGTGGAAAAAGACGTTTTGAAGCTTTTTATGAACACACTCAAATTCACCGTTGCTAATGTGATTTCTTTGCAGTAGAATAGTGCAGAAAGAACACTTAAAGAGAGGAAGTGATATTGGAAACAAGGAGAGGGAAACCTTTTAAGAACTAGAAAAAACAAACTCTAGGTCTACCCAAACAATGCCTTGGTGGGACCCAACCCAAACCTTCAGAGAGAGAGAGAGCGAGGGAACGAGGGAGAGAAAAAGGAAGGGGTCCTAGATAAATACCAGTTAATGGGTCATAATGAGGCTTAATGACAGACGAGACCTTCCTACTGAATACAGAGAACAGCAGAAACAAACAAATGATAACAACAATCATAACAACTATGTCCGCCTCCGCCTTTGTAGGCGTCACATGATAAAGGTGACAAGCAATGAGTCGTCTGCTCCCATTTCTTGAGAATCTCCCCACAGAGAAAGTCAACACAGTTTGGCCTTTACTGAAGATGACAAAACCCAACATTTGGACTCTTCAGTAATCGAATGATTTTCATGAATGTAAAGGACGTCCACAGACCAACATTTTACACATCAACCAATGTGCGCTTTGGTCCAATAATGATAGGAAGCCACTGAGGTGAGTATTTATTTTCACTCAAATTAAATAGTTTTCTTTCTCTTTAAAAGCAGTGTTTTTTCTCTCTCTTTATTTAATGCTTGAGTTAAAGCTCTAGAGTCATGTAATATTGATTAGAGACTTCTATAGCCTGATTTAAACACTGTAAAGACAAATACGTCTATATGAAGATATCCTGAAGCAATAAAGAAAACATCCTCACATTACATAGACAAGAGTGATCTTGTCTATGTAATATCTTGGTTTGTTACTGGTTGTTGTCACGGATCAATTTCATTATATTGCATCACGATCATATCATTCAATAGGAAAAACTGCAGATGAGATGAACACCTCCATCCATGTGCTTTAACTGACTACTTTGTGGCACAGGACTGGACACAAGACTGGTAAACAGGATGCAAAGCCAAGAGAGTGACAAAGCAAAGAGAAACATACAAAAGGAGTAACAGAGATATTTACAGAAGTTACTAAAAGAGTACGAAAGAAACATCTAAAAGATAACAACAAAGATGGAGACCCTGGATCCCTCCGCTCTCCCAGGTGCCACCACCGCTGTGACCTATGACTCCAAATCAGAGATGGTGACCCTACCAGGAGGGGTTGTCTCCGTGGCAGGCATCACTGTGATAACCGGGGGCGCTGAACTGTCCTGTGGCTCTTGCATGCTAGCCTTTGGTGTTTGGGGCACTCTAATTGGCCTAAGCGTTGTTGCCCTGGGTATCTGGGACCAATCAGTGCAGGTCGGGGGTCGGACCTCGCACCTCCTGGGGCTGGGATTGGTGGTTCTGGCTATCAGTTTTGGGGTGGTGGGCAGTGTGGTGGGCTTTCGCTTCCTGACGAAGGGGAGGAGAGAGATAACGAGGGAGGAGAGGGAGGATGGAAAGGTGGTGCTCATAGGGGAGAGAGGGAGGAGTGTTAAAAAAACTGTGACTGTGTAAAAAAAAAAAAAAAGAGGGGATGAGAGAAAAACGTTTTCAAGTTGTGATTATTGCACATAGTGGTCTGGCTGTGTTGCACACTGTCACACTTTAGTATTAGTGGAAGAACAGTTATGTTTTATATGTATGTTATGAATTTGTTTCACACCATAAAAATGTATTTTGGTTGAGTAACTTTAAGATAAAATATTTGACCATCTCTGGCTCCATGTGTAAATGCCAATTATTTCCCCTCTTGTTCTGGTGTCACATAAACAGACCTTTATCTCTCTCTCTCTCTCTCTCTCTCTCTCTCTCTCTCTCTCTCTCTCTCTCTCTCTCTTTTCCCTCCTCAATCTCCCTCTTCAATCTGGGTGGAATGCAACAGGAAAGTGTGACGATGAGAGGTTTCCTGTGGAAAACAAAACACAATTTTCTATGTGATGCAAGTAGTTTAGAAGATTACTTTTCACATGGCCATTGCACGTCACTTTTCACTATTTAGTCAGACAGGCCCACCGTTGCATAACATGTCCATTATCTGTTACTGCTCTCGTTTGTGGAATGACCGGACCAAGATGCAGCGTGGTAGGCGTACATCGTTCTTTTTATTGATGACACCAAAAAATAAAATAACAATGACAAAAATGAAAGCGCAAAATAAACTATACAGAAAACAAGATCCCACAAAACCCAAAAGGAAAATGACAATCTAAATATGAACCCCAATTAGAGACAACGATAGACAGCTGCCTCTGATTGGGAACCATACTCAGCCAAAAACACAAAGAAATAAAATTTTCCCACCTGAGTCACATCCTGACCTAACCAAACATAGAGAATAATAAGGATCTCTAAGGTCAGGGCGTGACATTATCAAATCAAATCAAAGTTTAATGGTCACATATACAGATTTGCAGATGTAATCGCAGGTGCAGTGAAATGCTTGTGTTTCTAATTCCAACAGTGTAGTAATACCTAGCAATAATAATCCAGAAGAAAAATATATATACTGTACATGATTAGAATACAGTATATACAGTACCAGTCAAAGGTTTGTACACACCTACTCATTCCATTTCATTTTCTTTAGGTTGACTATTTTCTACATTGTATAATAATTGTGAAGACATCACAACTATGAAATAACACATATGGACTCATGTAGTAACCAAACAAGTGTTAAACAAATCAAAATATATTTTATATTTCAGATTCTTCAAAGTTGGTATTTGCCTTGATGACAGCTTTGCACACTATTAGTATTCTCTCAACCAGGTTCACCTGGAATGCTTTCCCAACAGTCTTGAAGGAGTTCCCACATATTCGGAGCACTTGTTAGCTGCTTTTCCTTTACTCTGAAGTCCAACTCATCCCAAACAATCTCAATTGGGATGTGGTTGGGTGATTGTCGAGGCCAGATCATCTGATGCAACACTCCATCACTCTCCTTCTTGGTCAGATAGCCCTTACACAGCCTGGAGGTGTGTTGGGCCATTGTCCTGCTGAAAAACAAATTATAGTCCCACTAAGCGCAAACCAGATGGGATGGCGTATCGCTGCAGAATGCTGTGGTAGCCCTGCTGGTTAAGTGTGCCTTGAATTCTAAATAAATCACAGACAGTGATACCAGCAAAGCACCCCCACACTATCACACCTCCTCCTTCATGCTTCACGGTGGGAACCACACATGCAGAGATCATCTGTTCACCTACTCTGCGTCTCACAATGACACAGCGGTTGGAACCAAAAATCTCACATTTCCACCGGTCTAAAGTCCATTGCTAGTATTTCTTGCCCAAGCAAATCTCTTCTTATTATTGGTGTCCTTTACTAGTGGTTAATTTGCAGCAATTTGACCATGAAGGCCTGATTCACACAGTCTCCTCTGAACAGTGTTGATGTGTCTGTTACACATGTTGAGATGTGTCTGTTACTTGAACTCTGTGAAGCATTTATTTGGGCTGCAATTTCTGAGTCTGGTAACTCTAATGAACTTATTCGTTGCAGCAGAGGTAACTCTGTGTCTTCCTTTCCTGTTGTAGTCCTCATGAGAGCCAGTTTCATCATAGCGCTTGATGGTTTTTGCAACTGCACTTGAAAAAACGTTAAAAGTTCTTGAAATTTTCCGGATTGACCTTCATGTCTTAAAAGTAATGATGGACTGCCATTTCTCTTTGCTTATTTGAGCTGTGCTTGCTTTGATATGGACTTGGTCTTTTACCAAATAGGGCTATCTTCTGTATACCACCCTTACCTTGTCACAACACAACTGATTGGCTCAAACACATGAAGAAGGAAAGATACTCCACAAATGAACTTGTAAAAATGCACACCTGTTAATTGAAATGCATTCCAGGTGTGTACTTTATCAAGCTGGTTGAGAAAATGCCAATAGTGTGCAAAGCTGTAATCAAGGCAAAGGGCACCTTTGAAAAATCTGAAATATAAAATATATTTCAATTGGTTGAACACTTGTATAGTCCATATGTGTTATTTCATAGTTTGGATGTCTTCACTATTATTCTAGAATGTAGAAAATAGTAAAAATAAAGAAAAATCCTTGAATGACTAGGTGTGTCCAAACTTTTGACTGGTACTGTATATATAAAGTGGGTAAAAGAGTATGTTAACCTTATTAAAGTGATTAGTGTCCAATTACTCTATGTACATAGGGCAGCAGTCTCTAAGGTGCAGGGTAGACTACCGGGTGATAACCAGCTAGAGCAGTGAATAACTTCCAAGGCAGGGTGCTTGGCGGAGGCCGGCTCGTGGTGACTTTTTAACAGTCTGATGGCCTGGAGAAAGAAGCAGTTTCTCAGTCTCTCGGTCCCAGCTTTGTGGACGGTGCAATTGCCGTACCAGGCGGCGATACAGTCCGACAGCATGCTCTCAATGGTGCATATGTAGTTTGTGAGGGTCTAATAGGCCAAGACAAACTTCTTCAGCCTCCTGATGTTGGTTGCACCTTCTTCATCACACTGTCTGTCTGAAGGGACCATTTCAGGTTGTCTATGATGTGCACGACCCTCTCTACTGAGGACCTGCCGATGTGAATGGGGGCGTGCTCTCGCTGCTGTCTCCTGTAGTCCACGATCAGCTCCTTCGTTTTGTTGACGTTGAGGTTATTTTCCTGGCATAACTCCGCCAGGGCTCTCATGTCCTCCCTGTAGGCTGTCTCACCCTTGTTGGTAGTCAGGCCTACCACTGTGGTGTCATCAGAAAACTTGATGATTGAGTTGGAGACGTGCGTGGCCAAGCAATCATGGGTGAACAGGGAGTACAGGAGCGGGCTGAGCACACACCCCTGT
This sequence comes from Oncorhynchus masou masou, assembly GCF_036934945.1. Taxonomy (NCBI): domain Eukaryota; kingdom Metazoa; phylum Chordata; class Actinopteri; order Salmoniformes; family Salmonidae; genus Oncorhynchus; species Oncorhynchus masou. Next base: position 5,490,696 of record NC_088241.1, on the reverse strand, counting down.
AGGCCCACTGTGTTGATGATCAGTGTGTCAGAGGTGTAGTTGCCTACCTTCACTAATTGGGGTCGGTCCATCAGGAAGTCCAGGACCCAGTTGTACAGTGCGAGGTTCAGACCCAGGGCCCTGAGCTTAGTGATGAGCTTGGAGGGTACTATGGTGTTGAAGTTTGAGCTGTAGTCGATGAACAGCATTCTTACATAGGTATTTATCTTGTCCTGGTGGGAAATCAAATTTTATTGGTCACATAGCATTTAGCAGATGTTATTGAGGGTGTAGCAAAATGCTTGTGTTTCTAGCTCCGACAGTGCAGTAATATCTAACAATATCTAAGAATTTGTGTACATTTGTGTACATCCCCCCTCAAGCCGATACCACGGCGGCCCTTAAAGAACTGGATTTTATTTCAAATGGAAACAACATATCCTGGGATAGGGCAGTGTGCAGTGCAATGGTGATTGCGCCGTCCATGGGTTTGTTCGGTCATATGCGAATTGTAGTGGGTCTAGGGTATCGGGTAAGGTGGAGATGATATAGTCCTTAACTAGCCTCTCAAAGAACTTGATCTTTCATCCTATGGTTATGATGGAGGGTGGAGTAAAGGAGAGAGAGAGAGAGAGAGAGAGAGAGAGAGAGAGAGAGAGAGAGAGAGAGAGATACTGAGTGTACAAAACACTGAGTGTGCTCTTTCATGACATAGACTGACCAGGTGAATCCAGGTGAAACCTATGACCTCCTATTGATGTCACCTGTTAAATCCACTTCATGTCTCAGTTGTCTCAAGGCTTAAAAATCCTTCTTTAACCTGTCTCCCCTTCATCTAGGCTGATTGGATTGTGTATTGTGTATGTGTGCCATTCACATACCGACAAAACAAAAGATTGAAGTGCCTTTGAATGGGGTATGGTAGTAGGTGCCACGCGCACTGGTTTGAGTGTGTCAAGAATTGCAATTTCCTGTGTGTATCAAGAACATCCAGCCAACTTAACACAAATGTGGGAAGCATTGGAGTCAACATAGGCTAGCATCCCTGTGGAATGCTTTCAACACTTCAGAGTCCATGCCCCGATGAATTGAGGCTGTTCTGAGGGCTAAGAGGGGTGCAACTCAATATTAGGAAGGTGTTCCTAATGTTTTGTACACTCAGTGTACATACATACATACATACATACATACATACATACATACATACATACATACATACATACATACATACATACATACATACATACATACATACATACAGATAGACTGACAGGAGACAAAGAGAAATGTGTTTGCCTCCATCTGCTGGAGAATGTACTGTACTCATTCTTCACGCCCTTGCTGGCAATACTCAAAACTAGTTTAATTTTCTATAGTTCATGCAAAGGCCTATGAATTGCCTAACAGTACTGAGTTTCACTGGCACATTTCCTTCACTTCCCCAAAACATTTGTTATTACGGTAGTAACTCATGTTATGTAGAAAGGAAACTTTCAGCGCATAGTCAGCAGGATTTTCTGTAAAAACACAACCTGATCTGGTTAATCTACAGTAGCCCATGGCATGACTGCTCTATATGAAATTGGATACCTGGCCACGTCTTTGCAAACATCTGCTGGTTTTCTGCAGTGTTCAGTTGTTCACACATACTGTACTTGATTAAAGGGTGAAAGGTCATATGTGAAAATTCTGACAGGTATTAGAGAAGGTCACCTGACAATCCTTCAACGTCCCCTCGTCACGTGTCATTGTTTAAATTATAAACTTTTTTTTCCCTCTCTTGAGAACAAGACCAGCCCATGTCCCGCCTCTTGTACACGACCGTTGAACACTGCAGACAGTCTTATCACTCTGATAGGCCAGAACAGGAATTCGATCAAATTAGTCGCAATTAAACTACACCCCTTTCTTTAAACTCGTTTTTAGGAGTAATTGATATATTCTCCGTGAACTACTCGAATATGACCTGTTTCAATAAATGATATACAAGTTTTGGGAACTAAAGAGACTCAAAGGTAAGTTAAGACATAAAAAGACAGTGAACGTTTTGGCTCAGTTCCCCCGAACTACAGTAGGCTGAACAGTTGGCCAAATAAAATTAAAATGATCTCGTAAGATCTATAAATCATCATGTTATTGTACTTCAGACCGGCTAGATCGAGTTGGTGTTTATTGCTGAGGCTGCATCGTCGATTATTCTTTGGACGTCCGTGTGTTGCTGTCATTCAATATCTCGTGTGTGTGTGTGTGTGTGTGTACTTTTGTAGTACATACCGTACCCAGCAACACAAACTACCAATTCAGCAACAGGTGGTAAGTGTTTGTACAGTCTGAATCGTTTTGGAGGACAGATTGCATAATAATCTGACAGTTACTTTAGAATAACAACACAACAATAACAAGAAAGAAACCCCATCAATGATCTACATGTCCAGGGACAAGGCTTGCCAGACATTGGTCTAGGTTACTTGGGATCCACTGCCTGTAGGTGTGAGGCCTAGACCAGGGTAGTGGGTACTGTTGTGTGTTCTCATCCCCAGGTAGGAGGCTGGTGGTGTGAGGCATAGACCAGGGTAGTGGGTACTGGTGGATGTTTTCATCCCCAGTTAGGAGCCTGGTGGTGGCAGGAGGAGGGATCTGTGAGGAGGACAGGTGTGCCTGCTAGGGCAAATCAGGTTGGGAAACACCCTAAGTCGCTGTGTGTGAATTAAAAGGAGTATGCTTACTAACGGTGCATGGAGTCATTTTGCTTAGTAATACTAATGTTAAGTCATTCTGATTCTGCATACTGCCAAGTCACTTGTATAACGGCACAACCTGTTATTGGAGAGAGCAACAGACATGTAGAAGTAGACAAGACTCATAGTGTGAATAAAGTAACTAACTCGATACACACTGTATCACTTCTATATCTAGAGTTCACATTCTGTCCCTCACAGTGAGACACAGGAAACTAAGAGAAAGGGAAACAGATGATGGTGGTTTGATTGTTGTAAAGGGGTTTTTACTTCTAAAAATATTAATTTAGTATGTACCTGCAAGCCTAGAGCAGAGGCATTAAGAAGAGTAGGGGGGTCATTTACTGTAGAAATTGAGGAAGGACTGTGTACAGTAGAGAGATGGATGAAATGAGAGTAGACATGAGTGTGAGAGGTCTAGATAACTAGTTGGGTAGGTATTTATATATGAGGAAGAAGTGTATTGACAAACACACAGTTCATATACTCGTATCAGCTGAGACCCATTCACTTATAGACAGAGCGGGATGGAGTGTGGAGAGAGTATCCTGTGTGGCTCTGGGGAGCTGGATCTGGACCCTGACATTGTGAGTGAAGAGGCCGGGAAACTGTACTCTGAACTACAGGTAAACACACATCACATCCACCTCTCAACTGCTTTCTGTCCTATCACCCCTTTCCTGCTTCTCTTTCTCCTAGCTGGCTTTTCATTCCTCTGTCTCTTCTCCATCACCACCCACACCTATCTGATGCTACCCCCCATCCCTCTTTCCCTGCTACAGACAGTGATCGAGACCCATGGCGTAGGGGTTGTGGAGTCCCTGGTGCCCATCCTAGTATGGGTCCTGGAGGGTCTGGCCAGCTGCAGAGCCCAGCTCAGAGAGAGGGAGGACGAGGCTGAGAGAGAGAAAGGAGAGAGAGATGAGCTGTTGGAGAGATACCAGAGTGAGAAACTACAGAGGAGAGAGAGCCAGGAGGTGAGAGGGGATGGAAGTGTTTTTTTTTTTGTTTTTTTTAATGCTAATGTTATATGGAGTTAGGGTTTGGGGTCAATTCCTTTTCAACTCAGTAATTTCAGGATGTTGATTAAAATGCATAAATAAAAAGTTTCATATAGTTTCATTCATTTTGATACATGTTTGTTTTTTGCCTTTAGCGGTATCTGGAGTTGGATGACCAGATTGAGCAGGAGCGGAGGACGATGAGGGGAAGAGAGAAGGAGAGAGAGAGGAGGGAAAAAGAACTGGAGAAGAAGGCCAGAGAGCAGGCTGACCAATGTGAGTGTCTGACTGGGTCACCTTGTACTGGAAGAATACTTTTCCTTTAACTAGTTTACTTCAGACGCCCGGCAAGGCCCTCATCACCGTCATTCGCTTGAGAAAGAGATGGAGATATCGGGGACGTAGGTCTGGGTGTCTTGTAAGGATCCGACTGCGAGTGTGTAATCTGTCCTTACCATCGGTCCTGTTAGCCAACGTACAATCATTTGATAATAAAATAGACAAACTATGGGCATGTATATCCTACCGACGGGACATTAAAAACTGTAATACCTTATGTTTCACCACGTCACGACGACATGATTAACATACGGCTGGTGGGTTTTACACTTTTTCGGCAGGATAGAACAGCTGCCTCTGGTAAGACAAGGGGTGACGGTCTGTGTATATTTGTAAACAACAGCTGGTGCATGAATCTAAGGAAGTCTTGAGGTTTTGCTCACCTGAGGTAGAGTATCTCATGATAAGCTGTAGAACACAACATTTACCAAGATAGTTTATCTATATTCTTCATAGCTGTCTATTTACCACCACAAACCAATGCTGGCACTAGGACCGCACTCAATGAGCTGTGTACGGCCATAAGCAAACAGGAAAATGCTTAGCCAGAGGTGGTGCTCCTAGTGGCCGGGGACTTTAATGCAGGGAAAATTTAATCCGTTTAACCTCATTTCTACCAGCATGTTAAATGTGCAACCAGAGGGAAAAAAACAAGTCCACACACAGAGAAGTGTACAAAGCTCTCCCTCGCCCACGATTTGGCAAATCTGACCATAATTCTATCCTCCTGATTCCTGCTTACAAGCAAAAACTAAAGCAGGAAGCACCCGTGACTCGGTCAATAAAAACGTGGTCAGATGAAGCAGATGCCAGGCTACAGGACTGTTTTTCTAGCACAGACCGGAATATGTTCTGGGATTCCTCCGATGGCATTGAGTACACCACATCAGTCACTGGCTTCATCAATAAGTGCATCGACGACATCGTCCCCACAGTGACTGTACGTACATACCCCAACCAGAAGCCATGGATTATAGACAACAGCCGCACTGAGCTAATGGGTAGAGCTGCCGCTTTCAAGGAGCAGGACTTGCTATGCCCACCGACAAACCATCAAACAGGTAAAGCGTCAATACAGGACTAAGATTGAATCGTACTACAAGGGCTCCAACGCTCGTCGGATGTGGCAGGGCTTGCAAACTATTACAGACTACAAAGGGAAGCACAGCCGCGAGCTGCCCAAGTGACACAAGCCTACCAGACGAGCTAAATTACTTCTATGCTTGCTTCGAGGCAAGTAACACTGAAACATGCATGAGAGCATCAGCTGTTCCAGGCGACTGTGTGATCATGCTCTCCGTAGCCGATGTGAGTAAGACCTATAAACAAGTCAACATTAAGAGGGATTACCAGGATGTGTACTCCGAGCATCCACTGACCAACTGGCAAGTGTCTTCACTGACATTTTCAACCTGTCCCCATCTGAGTCTACAATACCAACATGTTTCAATCAGACCACCATAGTCCCTGTGCCCCTGAACACTAAGGTAACCTGCCTAAATGACTACCGACCCGTAGCACTCACGTCTGTAGCAATGAAGTGCTTTGAAAGGCTGGTCATGGCTCACATCAACACCATTATCCCAGATAACAACTACGTGAGAATGCTATTCATTGACTACAGCTCAGTGTTCAACACCATAGTGCCCTCAAAGCTCATCACTAGGCTTAGGACCCTGGAACTAAACGCCTCCCTCTGCAACTAGATCCTGGACATCCTGACGGGCCGCCCCCAGGTGGTAAGGATAGGTAACAACACATCCGCCATGCTGATCCTCAACACAGGGGGCACTCGGGTGTGTGCTCAGTCCCCTCCTGTACTCCCTGTTCAATCATGACTGCATGGCCAGGCACGACTCCAAAACCATCAGTAAGTTTGCCGATGACACAACAGTGGTAGGCCTGATCACCGACAGCGATGAGACAGCCTTTAGGGAGGAGGTCAGAGACTTGGCCGTGTGGTGCCAGGACAACACCCTCTCCCTCAACGTGATCAAGACAAAGGAGATGATTGTGTACTACAGGAAAAAGAGGACCGAGCACGCCCCCATTGTCATCGATGGGGCTGTAGTGGCGCGGGTTGAGAGCTTCAAGTTACTTGGTGTCCACATCACCAACAAACTATCATGGTCCAAACACACCAAGACAGACGTGAAGAGGGCATGACAAAGTCTACCCCCCCCCAGGAGACTGAAAAGATTTGACATGGATCCTCAGATCCTCAAAAAGTTCTACAGCTGCACCATCGAGAGCATCAAGACTGGTTGCATCAGTGCCTGGTATGGCAACTGCTCGGCCTCCGACCGCAAGGCACTACAGAGGGTAATGCGTACGGCCCAGTACATCATTGCGGCCAAGGAACCTGCCATCCAGGACCTCTATACCAGGCGGTGTCAAAGGAAGGCCCTAAAAGTTGTCAAAGACTCCAGCCACTCTAGTCATAGACTGTTCTCTCTGCTACCGCACAGCAAGCAGTACCAGAGCGCCAAGTCTAGGTCCAAAAGGCTTCTTAACAGCTTCTACCCCTAAGCCATAAGATTTCTGAACAGCTAATCAAATGGCTACCCAGACTATTTTCATTGCCCCCTCCCCTGTACGCTGTTGCTACTCTCTGTTAATTGTCTATGTATAGTCACTTTAACTCTACCTACATGTACTACATATTACCTCAATTACCTCGACTAACCTGTACCCCCGCACATTGACTCTAATAGCTTGTAAGTAAGCATTTCACTATATGGTCTACTACACCTGTTGTATTTGGTGCATGTGACAAATAAAATTTGTCTTGGATTAAAAAAAGTGAGGTAAACAATCAGAAATGAACAGAACACATTACCCTCTCAAAATAATAAAGATATTTAAAATGTTCTGTAATGACGATGTACAGTCATGGCCAAAAGTTTTGAGAATGACACAAATATTAATTTTCACAAAGTCTGCTGCCTCAGTTTGTATGATAGCAATTTGCATATACTTCAGAATGTGGTGAAGAGTGATCAGATGAATTGCAATTAATAGCAAAGTCCCCCTTTGCCATACAAATGAACTGAATCCCCCTAAAAACATTTCCACTGCATTTCTGCAGATGGCTTCAGGGCGCCCAAGAAAGTCCAGCAAGCACCAGGACCGTCTCCTAAAGGTGATTCAGCTGCGGGATCGGGGCACCACCAGTACAGAGCTTGCTCAGGAATGGCAGCAGGCAGGTGAGTGCATCTGTACGCACAGTGAGGCAAAGACTTTTGGAGGATGACCTGGTGTCAAGAAGGGCAGCAAAGAAGCCACTTCTCTCCAGGAAAAACATCAGGGATATTCTGCAAAAGGTACAGGGATTGGACTGCTGAGGACTGGGGTAAAATCCATTTTCTCTGATGAATCCCCTTTCCGATTGTTTGGGGCATCCGGAAAAAAGCTTGTCCGGAGAAGACAAGGAGAGCTCTACCATCAGTCCTGTGTCATGACAACAGTAGAGCATCCTGAGACCATTCATGTGTGAGGTTGCTTCTCTGCCAAGGGAGTGGGCTCACTCACAATTTTGCCTAAGAACACAGCCATGAATAAATAATGGTACCAACACATCCTCCGAGAGCAACTTCTCCCAACCATCCAGGAACAGTTTGGTGACGAACAATACCTTTTCCAGCATGATGGAGCACCTTGCCATTATGAAAAAGTGGGCTGCGATCAGTCAGGATGTGGCCCAGAAGTTAATTGACAACATGTCAGGGCGGATTGCAGAGGTCTTGAAAAAGAAGGGTCAACACTGCAAATATTGACTCTTTGCATCAACTTCATGTAATTGTCAATAAAAGCCTTTGACACTTATGAAATGCTTGTAATTATACTTCAGTATTCCATAGTAACATCTGACAAAAATATCTAAAGACACTGAAGCAGCAAACTTTGTGGAAATTAATATTTGTGTCTTTCTCAAAACTTTTGGCCACAACTGTACAGTGTTGTAACAATCTCTATTTCTCTCTATTTTGATGCCTTACCCTCTTCATGTCCGTGTAGATTATTTGATTCACTTCCTTCATTCACGTCCTTTTTGTTACAAACTGAGGATGTTTGGTAAGACCTTGGCAAGTAAGCTACGGCAGAATCTGACTGGCACCCTTTGTCATTGAGACGTACTGTATGTGATGCTAATTGCTACTGTGTGTTGTTTCTGTGACAGTGGTGGCCTTGGAGGAGCAGAGAGCTGGACTGGGCAGAGAGTTGAACACACTGAAGCACACTCACAACAAGGTCAGACAACAGCATGTTTCGACTGATGAGGCTGTTTGGGACTCAACCTCTGTGTACTCTTCTATCAGCTTCTGTCCATCATTGGAAATGCATTTTATTATTCCCCTGTCCCTCCTGTTGTCCTTCTTTTTCTCTCTCCATTTTCACATTTTCTTTCTCTCTCTCGCTGTCTCTCAGTTGGTGCTCAGTTATAAGGATCTGCTGGAGAGGAAAAGGGATCTAGAGAGAGAGGGATCTCCACTAAGGTTAGCCACCACTCAATTCAGTTAATGACTACAACCACATGGAACGGTATGCAGTCTTTCCATTCTGAAGAGAGAGAAATTTCTCACTGTGGTTCATTCATTTGATGGTTTCTGATTTTCACTGCATTATGATGTCACAATGGGCCCTGTCTGTCTTTAGTAACCATGTGCGCTCCAAGAATTCACAATCTACCCAGGGCCTGTCAGAATCCTGTGTTAGCCGGCAGGAGGTACGTTCTCTAGATTTGATAACCTCTGTACTGTCTTGTAGTATTTTTCTATGGAAGTTGTCCTTACCGACTCCTCCCCCTTTCAAGCTAACTGATCGAAGGCCCGAAACACCTCCTGATTCTGTCCTGTTTGAAGAACCGGTAACTAAAGACGATAGGGTGATTGACATTGTCATAAAGCCAGACAGAGATGCGTCCTTCATCAGTGACATCATAAGCTCCACCCCTGAGCTGGCGAAGTTTCATGGCCTTATGAATGCCAGGTATGTCCTGTATGTGTGCACTTACAGTGCAAGATGAACTGGACTGACTTTATTTCATTACCATGAAAGCTTTTCTTTTACACATTCATAACAATAAACCAACTCAGCCACAACTAGTAAATCAGACTACTTCCCTTCACAGGTCTGTCATGGTTCAGAAAGACTCTTGAAGGGACATCTCCCCAACACACACTTTACTGTTGGACACACTGACACCTACCGCCCCCAACCTTTTCTCTGTTACCCATGTTCCCTAGCACCCCGGTCCGAGCAGACGTCAAAGAGCCAATCAGAGACGAGACTAAGACCAGCATGGAGGAAGAAATGAAGGAGGTGGAGGAGAAAGAGGAAGGAGGAGCAAAGCAGGAGAAGGAAGGAGAGGTGGAGGAAGATATGGATAGTCTGGAATGGGAGCTGAGGAACATGGAGTCTGTGTTCTCAGAGCTGAGTCGGGAATACGTAGAGAGTGTGGACCAGGGGGCCAGTGTCAGAGGTACGGCCATTAGGCAAGGGCACACCTACACCCCCTGTTTGCAGTGAAACACTGCACTGGTTGTTCACATAAGATGAAACGTATGCCCTTTGTTCTCTTAACACATACAACCTTTATTTTACAGCCAGAGGAAGGCTAGAGGGAAAGAGCTGAGGCCGATGGAGGGGGTATCTTAGGCAGTGCTGGGCAGTAGGCAGTAGTTAGACTGGACTGACTGAAGTGTCAATGTCATGAGATCTGGTGTGAGCAATTAAAAGTTAGTTGTTCTGTAAAGGGTTGACTTAGGGTTACGATATGGGTTAATGCTTTTTGTGGTGAGAACTGTTTGATTTTTCTTGTCTGTGCAGGCAGCACCGACCAGTTTGAGGAGATTCTTTCTCAGTATGAGGAACTGAAACACACCCAGTAAGTCCCTGCGTTTATCCCACCGTTATTATTACCCTACTATGTCTAGTCCTGTGTGACTAACTCTGTGTGTAGGGGGCTTACCATTCACTATGCCTCTGTTTCATTTAGATACGTTGACAGAGTGCACATTGGGCCTGAAGTAAAACTGGGCACAATGGGTCCTTTGTTTACTTTATTTTCTCTCACTCTTACATTGTCTCCCTCTACCTCTCCCAGTGAGTTAGTGAATGCGGCCCGGAAAGCACTGATCTCTCGTGTGGAGGAGCTGACCAATGAGAGGTCAGCTCTTAAAGTGGAGGTGACTTCCTGCCAGGAGACTGTCACCCGATTGGCGGGAAGAATGAAGGAGATGGAGGAGGAAACTAAGAGGTACACAACTCTAGTGTCAGGTCGTTAATGGTTGGCAGAATGAGACAACAAAGGTTTACAAACAGTATTTGTTAATGTGGTGTGATTCATTGATTGTGTGTGTTTCTGCTCTTCTTTAGACTTCGGAAAGAACTGGAAGCAAATAAATTGGATGATGTAAGAGGGCTTTCTTTGTGTTGTCTCTTTATATTCTGCTAATAGATGTGTTGTAACCTTTCTCTGTTTCTCTAATGGGCTTGTACTCTAACTCGAATGTTAATCTGTTACCCATAGTCCTCTCTGCCCATATCGCTGCGTCGGTTCTCTCGTTTGGAGATGTCCCGTGTTGTCATGGAGAAGAACCAGTATAAGGAGCGTTTGTTTGAGCTGCAGGAGGCTGTGAGACGCAGTCAGACCATTCGGTAACCACACCTGCCTGTATCCCCCATAGAAGTAGACTGACAGGATGTTTCATAGTTTTGTGGAGAAGGGAATAACTTATTTAACTCATCCCTTCTTTTCAGGGTCACCCAAGAAGAGAGGATCACAGAGCGAGAGAGGACTAGTGTGTGGAGAAGGTGAGAGCGAGGGAGTGAAGAATCAGGAAGGAAAAGAAGACTGTTTTTAATTTGGCAATTATTGCAGTGAACAAGTCCACAGATGCTGTTTAAACCTTGAGCTGCTAACAGGCACACAACAACACATATTTGTCCTAGGCCTGGCTCTGACCCCTGACTTCACAACATTTAGCTCAATAGCGGTTCATATTTAAGCACATGACCAGAGTGCCTATGGGAAAGTAATGTGTAATACTTATTGTATTCCTGTGAGGTCGGCAGGGTTTCTGGTCCATTGCAGTCAAATTAACCATTAACCGTCTCTCTGTCTATTCAAGATTCAACCGTTTGTTTGGCCTGAACAAGAACCCCTTGGTTCCGTCCGCTGCTCTAGCGCTGGCCCTGCCGACGTCCCTCACTCACTCACCAATGGGGTCTCCACGGAAACTGGCTGTCAGTACAACTCAGACAGAGTACGTTGATTTTCTTTTATTTAACCTTTCTTTCTTTAACTAGGCAAGTCAGTTAAGAACACATTTGTATTTACAATGACGGCCTAGTGGGTTAACTGCCTTGTTCAAGGGCAGAACGACAGATTCTTACCTCGTCAGCTCGGGGATTTGATCCACCAACCTTTCGGTTACTGGCCCTAGGCTCTAACCACGAGGCTACCTGCTGCCCCATGATAATGGGATTACATGTCTATGGCGCTCTATCCAACTGCTCAAAGTGCTTTACATTGTAAGGTTTGAAGTAAATTCACTAATGTAACCTGGTAGTAGAGGTAACTATCATAAAGCAGTCCATCCTTTTAAACCACTCTCTCACCCACTGCCCCCTCTTCCTCTTCCCGCTTCCTCCCAGTGGTGCCTCCCCTGCTGCAGCCCTGTCTCCGCGGGTCAGGAGGAGGGAGCTGTACAGAGACATCCGCTCCCATGTCTGGGGAACCCTGGGAAAACGCCAGGTTCATGGCTGGAGCATGCCACTGTCACACACACAGGTAAACACGCATACATACAGTTGAAGTCGGAAGTTTACAAACACTTAGGTTGGAGTCATTAAAACTTGTTTCTCAACCACTCCACACATTTCTTGTTAACAAACTATAGTTTTGGCAAGATGGTTAGGACTTCTACTTTGTGCATGACACAAGTAATTATTCCAACAATTGTTTACAGACAGATTATTTCACTTATAATTCACTGCATCACAATTCCAGTGGGTCAGAAGTTTACATACACTAAGTTGACTGTACCTTTAAACAGCTTGTATTATTCTATAAATGATGTCATGGCTTTAAAAGCTTTTGATAGGCTAATTGACAACATTTGAGTCAAATGGAGGTGTACCTGCGGATGTATTTCAAGGACTACCTTCAAACTCAGTGCCTCTTTGCTTGACATCATGGGAAAATCAAAAGAAATCAGCCAAGACCTCATGAAAACAATTGTAGACCTCCACAAGTCTGGTTCATCATTGGGAGCAATTTCCAAACGCCTGAAGGTACCACGTTCATCTGTACAAACAATAGTACTCAAGTATAAACACCATGTGACCATGAAGCCGTCATCATGCTCAGGAAGGAGATGCGTTCTGTCTCCTAGAGATGAATGTACTTTGGTGCGAAAAGTACAAATCAATCCCAGAACAACAGCAAAGGACCGTGTGAAGATGCTGGAGGAAACAGGTACAAAAGTATCTATATCCACAGTAAAAACGAGGCCTATACCGACATAACCTGAAAGGCCGCTCAGCAAGGAAGAAACCACTGCTCCAAAACCGCCATAAAAAAAAGCCAGACTACGGTTTGCAACTGCACATGGAGACAACGATTGTACTTGTTGGAGAAATTTCCTCTGGTCTGATGAAACAAAAATATAACTGTTTGGCCATAATGACCACCGTTCTGTTTGGAGGAAAAGGGGGGAGGATTGCAAGCCGAAGAATACCATCCCAACCGTGAAGCACGGGGGTGGCAGCAACATGTTGTGGGGGTGCTTTGCTAAAAGAGGAATGGTGCAAAATACACTGCTCAAAAAAATAAAGGGAACACTTAAACAACACAATGTAACTCCAAGTCAATCACACTTCTGTGAAATCAAACTGTCCACTTAGGAAGCAACACTGATTGACAATACATTTCACATGCTGTTGTGCAAATGGAATAGACAACAGGTGGAAATTATAGGCAATTAGCAAGACACCTCCAATAAAGGAGTGGTTCTGCAGGTGGTGACTACAGACCACTTCTCAGTTCCTATGCTTCCTGGCTGATGTTTTGGTCACTTTTGAATGCTGGCAGTGCTTTCACTCTAGTGGTAGCATGAGACGGAGTCTACAACCCACACAAGTGGCTCAGGTAGTGCAGTTCATCCAGGATGGCACATCAATGATAGCTGTGGCTAAAAGGTTTGCTGTGTCTGTCAGCGTAATGTCCAGAGCGTGGAGGCGCTACCAGGAGACAGGCCAGTACATCAGGAGACGTGGAGGAGGCCGTAGGTGGGCAACAACCCAGCAGCAGGACCGCTACCTCCGCCTTTGTGCAAGGAGGAGCAGGAGGAGCACTGTGGGAGCCCTGCAAAATGACCTCCAGCAGGTCACAAATGTGCATGTGTCTGCTCAAACGGTCAGAAACAGACTCCATGAGGGTCGTATGAGGGCCCGATGTCCACAGGTGGGGGTTGTGCTTACAGCCCAACACCGTGCAGGACGTTTGGCATTTGCCAGAGAACACCAAGATTGGCAAATTTGCCCTGGGTTCCTCCTAATGCAAGACAATGCTAGACCTCATGTGGCTGGAGTGTGTCAGCAGTTCCTGCAAGAGGAAGGCATTGATGCTATGGACTGGCCCGCCCGTTCCCCAGACCTGAATCCAATTGAGCACATCTGGGACATCATGTCTCGCTCCATCCACCAACGCCACGTTGCACCACAGACTGTCCAGGAGTTGGCGGATGCTTTAGTCTAGGTCTGAGAGGAGATCCCTCAGGAGACCATCCGCCACCTCATCAGGAGCATGCCCAGGCGTAGTAGGGAGGTTATACAGGCACGTGGAGGCCTCACACACTACGGAGCCTCATTTTGACTTGTTTTAAGGACATTACATCAAAGTTGGATCAGCCTGTAGTGTGGTTTTCCACTTTAATTTTGAGTGTGACTCCAAATCCAGACCTCCCTCCATGGGTTGATAAATTGGATTTCCATTGATAATTTTTGTGTGATTTTGTTGTCAGCACATTCAACAATGTAAAGAAAAAAGTTTTTAATAAAAATATTTCATTCATTCAGATCTAGGATGTGTTATTTTAGTGTTCCCTTTATTTTTTGGAGCAGTGTAGATGGCATCATGAGATGGGGAAATTTATGTGGATATATTGAAGCAACAACTCAAGACATCAGTCAGGAAGTTAAAGCTTGGTCGCAAATGGGTCTTCCAAATGGACAATGACCCCAAGCATACTTCCAAAGTTGTGGCAAAAGGAAAAAAAAGGCTTAAGGACAACAAAGTCAAGGTATTGGAGTAGCCATGACAAAGCCCTGACCTCACTCCCATAGAAAATATGTGGGCAGAACTGAAAAGGCGTGTGCGAGCAAGGTCTACAAACCTGACTCGGTTACACCAGCTCTGTCAGGAGTAATGGGCCAAAATCAACCCAATTTATTTGGGAAAGCTTGTGGAAGGCTACCCGAAACGCTTGACCCAAGTTAAAAAATTGAAAGGCAATGCTACCAAATACTAATTGAGTGTATGTAAACTTCTGACCCACTGGGAATGTGATAAAAGAAATAAAAGCTGAAATAAATTAAATTAAATAGATTTAACTCATTTTTTTGACAACAATCTGTAATGTCGAAGTGGGAGAAAAATTATAATATTTGTAAAACATTTATGGAAAATAAAACACTAATCTATCTTGATTACGTAAGTATTCAACCCCTGAGTCAATACATGATAGAATCACCTTGGGCAGCGATTTGTAGCGAGATTATAAATAGTTTTTTTTGGCTAAATCTCTTAAGTGTTGCACACCTGGATTGTACACTATTTGCCTTTTTTTTTTTTTTTTTTTTAATAATTCAAGCTCTGTCATGTTGGTTGTTGGTCATTGCTAGACAGACATTTTAAAATGATGGCATCTTCAAGTTTATTTAAGTCAAAACTGAATGTTCCTGAGTGGCCTAGTTAGAATTTCGTCTTGGTAAGCAACTCCAGTGTATATTTGGGCTTGTGTTTTAGGTTATTGTCTTGCTGAAAGGTGAATTTGTCTCCCAGTGTCTGTTGGAAATCAGACTGAGCCAGGTTTTCCTCTAGGATTTTGCCTGTGCTTAGCTCGATTACAAACATTTTTATCCTAAAAAACTCCCTAGTCCTTGCAGATGACAAGCATACCCATAACATGATGCAGCTACCACCATGCTTGAAAATATGAAGTGTTACTCAGTTATGTGTTTTGGATTTTCCCCAAAACATAACGCTTTGTATTCAGAACAAAATATGAATTTCTTTGCCACATGTTTTCCAGTATAACTTTAGTGCCTTATAGCAATCAGGATACATGTTTTCCAGTATTACTTTAGTGCCTTATAGCAAACAGGATGCATGTTTTGGACTATTTTTTATTCTGTACAGGCTTCCTCATTTCTGTCATTTAGGTTAGTATTGTGGAGTAACTACAATGTTGTTAATCCACCCTCAGTTTTCTCCTATCACAGCCAGTAAATGTTTAAAATCACCATTGGCCTCATGGTGAAATCCTTGAGCGGTTTCCTTCTTCTCCTGCAACTGGGTTAGGAAGGACGCTTGTATCTTTGTAGTGACTGAGTGTATTGATACACCATCCAAAGTGTAATTAATAACTTCTCCATGCTCAGAGAGATGCCCAATGTCTGCTTTTTTGCCCTTCTTTGCGAGGCATTGGAAAAAATCTCTGGTCTTTGTGGTTGAATCGGTGCTTGAAATTCAGTACTCTACTGAGGGACCTTCCAGATAACTGTATGTGTGGGGTACAGAGATGGAGTGGTCATTCAAAACAGAATTCACACAGAATGAATCCATGCAAGTTGTGACTTGTTAAGCAACACTTTTACTCCTGAACTTATTTAGGCTTGCCATACCAAAGGGGTTGAATACATACAGTGGGGAGAACAAGTATTTGATACACTGCTGATTTTGCAGGTTTTCCTACTTACAGAGCATGTAGAGGTCTGTAATTTTTTTTATCATAGGTACACTTCAACAATGAGAGATGGTATCTAAAACAAAATCCAGAAAATCACATTGTAAGTAATTAATTTGCATTTTATTGCATGACATAAGTATTTGATACATCAGAAAAGCAGAACTTAATATTTGGTACAGAAACCTTTGTTTGCAATTACAGAGATCATAAGTTTCCTGTAGTTCTTGACCAGGTTTGCACACACTGCAGCAGAGATTTTGGCCCACTCCTCCATACAGACCTTCTCCAGATCCTTCAGGTTTCGGGGCTGTCGGACACTCCTTAGTTGCCCTGGCTGTATGTTTCGGCTCGTTGTTATGCTTTAAGAACCAGCCACGACCCATCTTCAATGCTCTAACTGAGGGAAGGAGGTTGGTGGCCAAGATCTCGCGATACATGGCCCCACCCATCCTCCCCTCAATACGATGCAGTCGTCCTGTCCCCGTCCTGTCCTCGTCCTGTCCCCTGCAGAAAAGCATCCCCAAAGAATGATGTTTCCACCTCCATGCTTCACGGTTGGGATGGTGTTCTTGGGTTTGTACTCATCCTTCTTCTTCCTCAAAACACGGCAAATGGAGTTTAGACCAAAAAGCTCTATTTTTGTCTCATCAGACCACATGACCTTCTCCCATTCCTCCTCTGGATCATCCAGATGGTCATTGGCAAACATCAGACGGGCCTGGACATGCGCTGGCTTGAGCAGGGGGACCTTGCGTGCGCTGTAGGATTTTAATCCATGACGGCATAGTGTGTTACTAATGGTTTTCTTAGAGACTGGTCTCAGCTCTCTTCAGGTCATTGACCAGGTCCTGCCGTGTAGTTCTGGGCTGATCCCTCACTTTCCTCATGATCATTGATGCCCCACGAGGTGAGATCTTGCATGGAGCCCCAGACCGAGGGTGATTGACCGTCATCTTGAACTTCTTCCATTTTCTAATAATTGCGCCAACAGTTGTTGCCTTCTCACCAAGCTGCTTGCCTATTGTCCTGTAGCCCATCCCAGCCTTGTGCAGGTCTACAATTTTATCCCTGATGTCCTTACACAGCTCTCTGATCTTGGCCATTGTGGAGAGGTTGGAGTCTGTTTGATTGAGTGTGTGGACCGGTGTCTTTTATACAGGTAACGAGTTCAAACAAGTGCAGTTAATACAGGTAATGAGTGGAGAACAGGGGGGCTTCTTAAAGAAACATTAACTGGTCTGTGAGAGACGGAATTCTTATTGGTTGGTAGGTGATCAAATACTTATGTCATGCAATAAACTGCAAATTAATTACTTAAAAATCATACAATGTGATTTTCTGGATTTTTGTTTTAGATTCAGTCTCTCACAGTTGAGGTGTACCTATGATAAAAAATTACAGACCTCTACATGCTTTGTAAGTAGGAAAACCTGCAAAATCGGCAGTGTATCAAATACTTGTTCTCCTCACTGTATAAACTCAAGACATTTCAGCTTTTCATTTTTTATTTATTTGCATAATTCCACTGTGACATGGGGTATTATGTGTAGATCAGTGACACACAATCTCAATTGAATCCATTTTAGATTCAGGCAGTAACACAACAAAATGTGGAAAAAGTCAAGAGGTGTGAATACTTTCTGAAGGCACTGTAGGTAAACACAATATTTACTTCAGAGGTAAAAATAATCACACAGAATGTGGAAGTAGACACAAACCTTAATCTGGTACATACAGTAGATTGTGTGG
This sequence comes from Oncorhynchus masou masou, assembly GCF_036934945.1. Classification (NCBI taxonomy): domain Eukaryota; kingdom Metazoa; phylum Chordata; class Actinopteri; order Salmoniformes; family Salmonidae; genus Oncorhynchus; species Oncorhynchus masou. Next base: position 5,472,915 of record NC_088241.1, on the reverse strand, counting down.
GATTATTGCAGGATTCCTCAGAGCCGACCCCTGAGCCTAAAGATGTGCCTGTCCTAGTTCAGCTCAGACTGATGGACCAGAGAGATTCTACAGCCAAGGTAGGACATACTATTCAGAAACATGTCAAGTCAGTGCTATGGTTCTTAACCCAGACAGTCTTTTCCCAGAAGACAGTCCATAACTTGTGTTTTCTCTCTGTAGCTAAACTGTGCTGTTGCTGTCACACCTGAGATCTCAGGAGAGACAACGGTAAGGTGGTCATTACCGTCAAATTACTAGTTCTAGTCACACTAGCTACCACTTGCAGTACCATCTAACCACAATTTTCAGACCATGTCATGCCAATGATTTCCTCAATGCCAAATCGACCAACTAGCTCTTACTGGCACTACTTGTAGATCTGGGAGGTTTGATAGGTAGAATCAATATGGTAGTAGCTCCATGTCCATTGACAGGCTAGATGGAACCATGCTGTTTAGCATACTGTTTAGACCCATCCACACCTTTTTAGGTCTCTACACATATGCCTAGTGGGTAGGGGTTAGAGCAGTGTTTCCCCCGCTCGGTCCTGGGGACTCCAAGGTGTTTCGGTTTTTGCTCTAGCACCACACAGCTGATTTCAAATGATCAACTCATCACTAAGCTTTGATTATATGAATCCGCTGTGCAGTGCTAGGGGAAAAAAGCTAAACGTGCACCCCTTGGAGTTTCCCGGACCGAGTTTGGGAAACACTGGGCTAGGGGTTGATCTGTAATTTTTCAGTAGTAGGCATCACTCCTCTCTCTTCCATCCACTCTGTCAGTGTGCAGTGTGGGTGGTCTCTGGTCCCGCCTCCAATAGTGATGTCACAGTGATCAACCCTGCACGGTCCAATACGGTGCTGGATCAGTTCAGCCTCCCGCCCACCTCGCCCGCCCTATGCATCTGTGCTGTGCCCCCCACTGGTCAGTGCTATCTATTACTCTCCGGGTAAAAGTTACCCTTGGGCACAGATCTAGGATCAGCTTACCAATTTTAGATTTCTGTGGACTTGTTAACCATAGCCACCACCATTTCCAAATCGTCACTCAACTAGTTATTTCCATTAGCATTGCCAGTGTTTAAAGCATTGTTATCAGCTTACCGTCTCTGTTCTGTTTCTGTGTCATCAGGTGAGACCTCAGGAACTGTGTGGATTGGAACTCAGGAAGGAAGGTGAGGTGTGGAGATCAGAACCATGCTGTTCCATGATAATGTTAAACATTTGACAGTTGCTCATTCTCCCTCTCTCCTCTCTTTTTCTTTTTTCCTCCATTCCCAGTGTATTGGTCCACTCCGCGTCCACAGCTAGGAGGCGCTGTCTGCAGTCTATCTCTCTGTCTGAGGGTGTGCACTCTCTCACGTGAGAACTCCTGTATCCAGTCCGATATAGACCGCGAGCCCCTACAGTTGGACACTTGGATGACTAGATCTGAAAGGATAATTGTGTACCAGTTTGAATATTGCTTTATTTATGTTTACTTTCAACTCTAAACCTTTCAGGTATTCACATGGTCAAGTCATTGCTGGATTAGCCAATGGGATGCTTGCATTCTTCTTGCACAACCCAGGTAATTCCCCCTCTCAGGTTACTGTCAGGATCAGGTCAGGTTACTGTCAGGGTCGGGTTACTGTCAGGGTCGGGTTACTATCAGGGTCGGGTTACTATCAGGGTCAGGTTACTGTCAGGGTCAGGTTACTGTCAGGATCAGGGTCAGGTTACTGTCAGGATCAGGGTCAGGTTACTGTCAGGATCAGGTCAGGTTACTGTCAGGATCAGGTCAGGTTACTGTCAGGGTCAGGTCAGGTTACTGTCAGGGTCAGGTTACTGTCAGGGTCGGGTTACTGTCAGGGTCGGGTTACTGTCAGGGTCGGGTTACTGTCAGGGTCGGGTTACTATCAGGGTCGGGTTACTATCAGGGTCGGGTTACTATCAGGGTCAGGTTACTGTCAGGATCAGGTCAGGTTACTGTCAGGATCAGGTCAGGTTACTGTCAGGATCAGGTCAGGTTACTGTCAGGGTCGGGTTACTGTCAGGGTCGGGTTACTGTCAGGGTCGGGTTACTATCAGGGTCGGGTTACTATCAGGGTCGGGTTACTATCAGGGTCAGGTTACTGTCAGGATCAGGGTCAGGTTACTGTCAGGATCAGGGTCAGGTTACTGTCAGGATCAGGGTCAGGTTACTGTCAGGATCAGGGTCAGGTTACTGTCAGGATCAGGGTCAGGTTACTGTCAGGATCAGGGTCAGGTTACTGTCAGGATCAGGGTCAGGTTACTGTCAGGATCAGGTCAGGTTACTGTCAGGATCAGGGTCAGGTTACTGTCAGGATCAGGGTCAGGTTACTGTCAGGGTCGGGTTACTATCAGGGTCAGGTTACTGTCAGGATCAGGTCAGGTTACTGTCAGGATCAGGGTCAGGTTACTGTCAGGATCAGGGTCAGGTTACTGTCAGGGTCAGGTTACTGTCAGGATCAGGGTCAGGTTACTGTCAGGATCAGGGTCAGGTTACTGTCAGGATCAGGGTCAGGTTACTATCAGGGTCAGGTTACTGTCAGGATCAGGGTCAGGTTACTGTCAGGGTCAGGTTACTGTCAGGATCGGGTCAGGTTACTGTCAGGATCAGGTCAGGTTACTGTCAGGATCAGGTCAGGTTACTGTCAGGATCAGGTCAGGTTACTGTCAGGATCAGGTCAGGTTACTGTCAGGATCAGGTCAGGTTACTGTCAGGATCAGGTCAGGTTACTGTCAGGATCAGGTCAGGTTACTGTCAGGATCAGGTCAGGTTACTGTCAGGATCAGGTCAGGTTACTGTCAGGATCAGGTTACTGTCAGGATCAGGTTACTGTCAGGATCAGGATCAGGTTACTGTCAGGATCAGGGTCAGGTTACTGTCAGGATCAGGTCAGGTTACTGTCAGGATCAGGTCAGGTTACTGTCAGGATCAGGTCAGGTTACTGTCAGGATCAGGTCAGGTTACTGTCAGGATCAGGTCAGGTTACTGTCAGGATCAGGTCAGGTTACTGTCAGGATCAGGTCAGGTTACTGTCAGGATCAGGTCAGGATCAGGTCAGGTTACTGTCAGGATCAGGTTACTGTCAGGATCAGGGTCAGGTTACTGTCAGGATCAGGTCAGGTTACTGTCAGGATCAGGATCAGGTTACTGTCAGGATCAGGTCAGGTTACTGTCAGGATCAGGTCAGGTTACTGTCAGGATCAGGTCAGGTTACTGTCAGGATCAGGTCAGGTTACTGTCAGGATCAGGTCAGGTTACTGTCAGGATCAGGTCAGGATCAGGTCAGGTTACTGTCAGGATCAGGTTACTGTCAGGATCAGGGTCAGGTTACTGTCAGGATCAGGTCAGGTTACTGTCAGGATCAGGTCAGGTTACTGTCAGGATCAGGATCAGGTTACTGTCAGGATCAGGTCAGGTTACTGTCAGGATCAGGTCAGGTTACTGTCAGGATCAGGTCAGGTTACTGTCAGGATCAGGTCAGGTTACTGTCAGGATCAGGTTACTGTCAGGATCAGGTCAGGTTACTGTCAGGATCAGGTTACTGTCAGGATCAGGATCAGGTTACTGTCAGGATCAGGATCAGGTTACTGTCAGGATCAGGTTACTGTCAGGATCAGGTCAGGTTACTGTCAGGATCAGGATCAGGTTACTGTCAGGATCAGGATCAGGTTACTGTCAGGATCAGGGTCAGGTTACTGTCAGGATCAGGTCAGGTTACTGTCAGGATCAGGTCAGGTTACTGTCAGGATCAGGTCAGGTTACTGTTAGGATCAGGTCAGGTTACTGTTAGGATCAGGGTCAGGTTACTGTCAGGATCAGGTCAGGTTACTGTCAGGATCAGGTCAGGTTACTGTCAGGATCAGGTCAGGTTACTGTCAGGATCAGGTTACTGTCAGGATCAGGTCAGGTTACTGTCAGGATCAGGTCAGGTTACTGTCAGGGTCGGGTTACTATCAGGTCAGGTTACTGTCAGGATCAGGGTCAGGTTACTGTCAGGGTCAGGTTACTGTCAGGATCAGGGTCAGGTTACTGTCAGGATCAGGTCAGGTTACTGTCAGGATCAGGGTCAGGTTACTGTCAGGATCAGGTCAGGTTACTGTCAGGATCAGGTCGGGTTACTGTCAGGATCGGGTCGGGTTACTGTCAGGATCGGGTCGGGTTACTGTCAGGATCGGGTCGGGTTACTGTCAGGATCGGGTCGGGTTACTGTCAGGGTCGGGTCGGGTTACTGTCAGGATCAGGGTCGGGTTACTGTCAGGATCAGGGTCGGGTTACTGTCAGGATCGGGTCGGGTTACTGTCAGGGTCGGGTTACTGTCAGGATCGGGTCGGGTTACTGTCAGGATCAGGGTCGGGTTACTGTCAGGATCAGGTTCGGGTTACTATCAGGGTCAGGTTACTGTCAGGATCAGGTCGGGTTACTGTCAGGATCAGGGTCGGGTTACTATCAGGGTCAGGTTACTGTCAGGATCAGGGTCGGGTTACTATCAGGTCAGGTTACTGTCAGGATCAGGTCAGGCTACTGTCAGGATCAGGGTCAGGTTACTGTCAGGATCAGGGTCAGGTTACTGTCAGGATCAGGTCAGGTTACTGTCAGGATCAGGGTCAGGTTACTGTCAGGATCAGGTCAGGTTACTGTCAGGATCAGGGTCAGGTTACTGTCAGGATCAGGTCAGGTTACTGTCAGGATCAGGTCAGGTTACTGTCAGGATCAGGTTACTGTCAGGATCAGGTTACTGTCAGGATCAGGTCAGGTTACTGTCAGGATCAGGGTCAGGTTACTGTCAGGATCAGGGTCAGGTTACTGTCAGGATCAGGGTCAGGTTACTGTCAGGATCAGGGTCAGGTTACTGCCAGGATCAGGTCAGGTTACTATCAGGGTCAGGTTACTGTCAGGATCAGGTCAGGTTACTATCAGGGTCAGGTTACTGTCAGGATCAGGGTCAGGTTACTGTCAGGATCAGGTCAGGTTACTGTCAGGATCAGGTCAGGTTACTGTCAGGATCAGGTCAGGTTACTGTCAGGATCAGGTCAGGTTACTGTCAGGATCAGGTCAGGTTACTATCAGGATCAGGTCAGGTTACTGTCAGGATCAGGATCAGGTTACTATCAGGGTCAGGTTACTGTCAGGATCAGGGTCAGGTTACTGTCAGGATCAGGGTCAGGTTACTGTCAGGATCAGGTCAGGTTACTGTCAGGATCAGGTCAGGTTACTGTCAGGATCAGGTCAGGTTACTGTCAGGATCAGGTCAGGTTACTGTCAGGATCAGGATCAGGTTACTGTCAGGATCAGGGTCAGGTTACTGTCAGGATCAGGTCAGGTTACTGTCAGGATCAGGGTCGGGTTACTGTCAGGATCGGGTCGGGTTACTGTCAGGGTCGGGTTACTGTCAGGATCGGGTCGGGTTACTGTCAGGATCAGGGTCGGGTTACTGTCAGGATCAGGTTCGGGTTACTATCAGGGTCAGGTTACTGTCAGGATCAGGTCGGGTTACTGTCAGGATCAGGGTCGGGTTACTATCAGGGTCAGGTTACTGTCAGGATCAGGGTCGGGTTACTATCAGGTCAGGTTACTGTCAGGATCAGGTCAGGCTACTGTCAGGATCAGGGTCAGGTTACTGTCAGGATCAGGGTCAGGTTACTGTCAGGATCAGGTCAGGTTACTGTCAGGATCAGGGTCAGGTTACTGTCAGGATCAGGTCAGGTTACTGTCAGGATCAGGGTCAGGTTACTGTCAGGATCAGGTCAGGTTACTGTCAGGATCAGGTCAGGTTACTGTCAGGATCAGGTTACTGTCAGGATCAGGTTACTGTCAGGATCAGGTCAGGTTACTGTCAGGATCAGGGTCAGGTTACTGTCAGGATCAGGGTCAGGTTACTGTCAGGATCAGGGTCAGGTTACTGTCAGGATCAGGGTCAGGTTACTGTCAGGATCAGGGTCAGGTTACTGCCAGGATCAGGTCAGGTTACTATCAGGGTCAGGTTACTGTCAGGATCAGGTCAGGTTACTATCAGGGTCAGGTTACTGTCAGGATCAGGGTCAGGTTACTGTCAGGATCAGGTCAGGTTACTGTCAGGATCAGGTCAGGTTACTGTCAGGATCAGGTCAGGTTACTGTCAGGATCAGGTCAGGTTACTATCAGGATCAGGTCAGGTTACTGTCAGGATCAGGATCAGGTTACTATCAGGGTCAGGTTACTGTCAGGATCGGGTCGGGTTACTGTCAGGATCGGGTCGGGTTACTGTCAGGGTCGGGTCGGGTTACTGTCAGGATCAGGGTCGGGTTACTGTCAGGATCGGGTCGGGTTACTGTCAGGGTCGGGTTACTGTCAGGATCGGGTCGGGTTACTGTCAGGATCAGGGTCGGGTTACTGTCAGGATCAGGTTCGGGTTACTATCAGGGTCAGGTTACTGTCAGGATCAGGTCGGGTTACTGTCAGGATCAGGGTCGGGTTACTATCAGGGTCAGGTTACTGTCAGGATCAGGGTCGGGTTACTATCAGGTCAGGCTACTGTCAGGATCAGGTCAGGCTACTGTCAGGATCAGGGTCAGGTTACTGTCAGGATCAGGGTCAGGTTACTGTCAGGATCAGGGTCAGGTTACTGTCAGGATCAGGTCAGGTTACTGTCAGGATCAGGTCAGGTTACTGTCAGGATCAGGTTACTGTCAGGATCAGGTTACTGTCAGGATCAGGTCAGGTTACTGTCAGGATCAGGGTCAGGTTACTGTCAGGATCAGGGTCAGGTTACTGTCAGGATCAGGGTCAGGTTACTGTCAGGATCAGGGTCAGGTTACTGCCAGGATCAGGTCAGGTTACTATCAGGGTCAGGTTACTGTCAGGATCAGGTCAGGTTACTATCAGGGTCAGGTTACTGTCAGGATCAGGGTCAGGTTACTGTCAGGATCAGGTCAGGTTACTGTCAGGATCAGGTCAGGTTACTGTCAGGATCAGGTCAGGTTACTGTCAGGATCAGGTCAGGTTACTGTCAGGATCAGGATCAGGTTACTGTCAGGATCAGGATCAGGTTACTGTCAGGATCAGGGTCAGGTTACTGTCAGGATCAGGTCAGGTTACTGTCAGGATCAGGTCAGGTTACTGTCAGGATCAGGTCAGGTTACTGTTAGGATCAGGGTCAGGTTACTGTCAGGATCAGGTTACTGTCAGGATCAGGTTACTGTCAGGATCAGGTTACTGTCAGGATCAGGTCAGGTTACTGTCAGGATCAGGTTACTGTCAGGATCAGGTCAGGTTACTGTCAGGATCAGGTCAGGTTACTGTCAGGGTCGGGTTACTATCAGGTCAGGTTACTGTCAGGATCAGGGTCAGGTTACTGTCAGGGTCAGGTTACTATCAGGGTCAGGTTACTGTCAGGATCAGGGTCAGGTTACTGTCAGGATCGGGTCAGGTTACTGTCAGGATCGGGTCGGGTTACTGTCAGTATCGGGTCGGGTTACTGTCAGTATCGGGTCGGGTTACTGTCAGGGTCGGGTCGGGTTACTGTCAGGATCAGGGTCGGGTTACTGTCAGGATCAGGGTCGGGTTACTGTCAGGATCGGGTCGGGTTACTGTCAGGGTCGGGTTACTGTCAGGATCTGTTCGGGTTACTGTCAGGATCAGGGTCGGGTTACTGTCAGGGTCGGGTTACTGTCAGGATCAGGGTCGGGTTACTGTCAGGATCAGGTTCGGGTTACTATCAGGGTCAGGTTACTGTCAGGATCAGGTCGGGTTACTGTCAGGATCAGGGTCGGGTTACTATCAGGGTCAGGTTACTGTCAGGATCAGGGTCGGGTTACTATCAGGTCAGGTTACTGTCAGGATCAGGTCAGGCTACTGTCAGGATCAGGGTCAGGTTACTGTCAGGATCAGGGTCAGGTTACTGTCAGGATCAGGGTCAGGTTACTGTCAGGATCAGGTCAGGTTACTGTCAGGATCAGGGTCAGGTTACTGTCAGGATCAGGGTCAGGTTACTGTCAGGATCAGGGTCAGGTTACTGTCAGGATCAGGGTCAGGTTACTGTCAGGATCAGGTCAGGTTACTGTCAGGATCAGGTTACTGTCAGGATCAGGTCAGGTTACTGTCAGGATCAGGGTCAGGTTACTGTCAGGGTCGGGTTACTATCAGGTCAGGTTACTGTCAGGATCAGGTCAGGTTACTGTCAGGATCAGGTCAGGCTACTGTCAGGATCAGGGTCAGGTTACTGTCAGGATCAGGGTCAGGTTACTGTCAGGATCAGGTCAGGTTACTGTCAGGATCAGGATCAGGTTACTGTCAGGATCAGGTCAGGTTACTGTCAGGATCAGGTTACTATCAGGGTCAGGTTACTGTCAGGATCAGGTCAGGTTACTGTCAGGATCAGGTCAGGTTACTGTCAGGATCAGGGTCAGGATCAGGTCAGGTTACCGTCAGGATCAGGTTACTGTCAGGATCAGGTCAGGTTACCGTCAGGATCAGGTCAGGTTACCGTCAGGATCAGGTTACTGTCAGGATCAGGTCAGGTTACTGTCAGGATCAGGGTCAGGATCAGGTCAGGTTACCGTCAGGATCAGGTTACTGTCAGGATCAGGTCAGGTTACCGTCAGGATCAGGTCAGGTTACTGTCTAGGTCAGGTTACCGTCAGGATCAGGTCAGGTTACTGTCAGGATCAGGGTCAGGATCAGGTCAGGTTACCGTCAGGATCAGGTTACTGTCAGGATCAGGTCAGGTTACTGTCAGGATCAGGTCAGGTTACCGTCAGGATCAGGTCAGGTTACCGTCAGGATCAGGTTACTGTCAGGATCAGGTCAGGTTACTGTCAGGATCAGGGTCAGGATCAGGTCAGGTTACCGTCAGGATCAGGTTACTGTCAGGATCAGGTCAGGTTACTGTCAGGATCAGGTCAGGCTACCGTCAGGATCAGGTCAGGCTACCGTCAGGATCAGGTCAGGCTACCGTCAGGATCAGGTCAGGCTACCGTCAGGATCAGGTCAGGCTACCGTCAGGATCAGGTCAGGTTACCGTCAGGATCAGGTCAGGCTACCGTCAGGATCAGGTCAGGATCAGGTCAGGCTACCGTCAGGATCAGGTCAGGCTATGGTCAGGTTCCTGTCAGGATCAGATCAGGCTATGGTCAGGTTCCTGTCAGGATCAGGTTACTATCAGGGTCAGGTTCCTGTCAGGATCAGGTCAGGTTACCGTCAGGATCAGGTCAGGTTACCGTCAGGATCAGGTTACTGTCAGGATCAGGTCAGGTTACTGTCAGGATCAGGGTCAGGATCAGGTCAGGTTACCGTCAGGATCAGGTTACTGTCAGGATCAGGTCAGGTTACTGTCAGGATCAGGTCAGGCTACCGTCAGGATCAGGTCAGGCTACCGTCAGGATCAGGTCAGGCTACCGTCAGGATCAGGTCAGGCTACCGTCAGGATCAGGTCAGGCTACCGTCAGGATCAGGTCAGGTTACCGTCAGGATCAGGTCAGGCTACCGTCAGGATCAGGTCAGGATCAGGTCAGGCTACCGTCAGGATCAGGTCAGGCTATGGTCAGGTTCCTGTCAGGATCAGATCAGGCTATGGTCAGGTTCCTGTCAGGATCAGGTTACTATCAGGGTCAGGTTCCTGTCAGGATCAGGTCAGGCCACTGTCAGGATCATATCAGTGCATATGAAGGAAAGGAGGGTAGAAGTGGTACCATTTTAAGTTTGAGATACGATGGTTCTTGCTAGAAGCGATACAGTTTATGTCAGAATGGACTTTTTGTAACAGGTTAGGAGAACTTACGGGTTAAGAGAATTAGCATAGCCGATTAGGATAATTAGGTTAAGAAAAGGGTTAGTGTTAGCTAAAATGCAAAAAAATATATGTTTTGATGTCAATTTGACAAACTTCATACCATCTATCCAATACCAGATACAACCTGTGATTGTAAAAGACTAATGATGACTAATCATCACCATATTTGATAGGTGGATGGGATCTCCAATCACATGAGGTTTTGCCTCTGGGATCAACTCCACTGCAGCCCATTCGCTGTTGCCTAGCGAAGGGGGCGGGCTTATGGGTAGGATACTGGAATCGGGTTCATGTGGTCAATATCGAGAATAGAAAAGTGGAGGTAAGAGTTTGACGAACCTGAAAATATTGTGTGTGTGAATTCAGAATGGTTTGTACTTTGTATTATTTTGTCTATTTCCCACCTCTCTTTCAGCAAACTTTAACCATCTCGGAGCGCAGTGAGCAGCAGGTGCGTTTCCTGTGTGCGGCAGGAAGTGGTGTGTGGACGTCCTGTCGGCTCGACCCTACACTCAGGCTTTTCGATTGGTCCACTGGCCGGCCCCTGCAGGATGTGGATCTGACCCCTCTGGTCACCAAAACACTGGGTAGGAACAGGATTCTCAGTTCATGAATCTGTTAATGTTTATATTGCTGATGTGAGCATGTAATGGCCCACATATGAGTTAATGTATAACTTTGAATGAATTTTCTTCAATTTTGCTTGATAAGTTCCTGACTGTTTGGCTCTCTGTCTCCTCCTCCAGGCCCTGCCTTCTTGTCTCTCTCTCCGCTGCAGATCTCGTCCCTCACCTTCATCTCTGGCCGGCTGTGGGTGGGAACAGGAAGTGGCGCCATCTTCTCCATCCCTGTGTCTCTCAGTGAGTGCTGACCACTGAGACCCAGGGGTCAACAACAGAATGACCTGAGAGATAATGTCCTTACACTGGTCACATCTCAATTGTCTTCTTCTCTGCGTTCCATAGGTTCAGAGTCTGCCTCTATACCATACTGCTCTTTGGCGGCAGCACAACTGTGTTACCATGGACACCGCCAAGCTGTCAAGTTCATCATTGCTGCACCTGGTGACAATCTCTTATCGTTGTTCATTCATTCACTGTTGTGTAACAATGCAGTTATTCTACAGCGGGGCTATTCAACTGACGGCACATATCCGGCCCATTTATTAATTTACCCTGGCCCTTTGATCAATTCTAAACATTAATCAAAGATCTGCAAAAAAAAACAACTAAAAAAATCAGATGTTCACTGTCAAAATGACAAGCACTATGGTGGTTTTTTTTGTGGTTTCTAGCGCCTATGTGGCATGTTGATAATTTTTTCTTTATATGAATTTGTCTCTGGTGTTTGAACGGTTTAAGCTACAACATATTATGACCCCATTCCTGAAAGCTACGACGCTCAGGAACACTACACGCCTTCTGTTTCCCTCTCTGATGCTCACAGGAACTTGTTAGAAGGGAGTGGGACAAATGAATGCACCTAATGACTGTGGGAAATTAATTCAAAACTTCCGTCCCACAAACTGGAATTTGGCATCACCTGATTTTACATATCTTTGTGTTCTTTATTAAGATGCCTAGTTTTCAGATTTTAAAATAACCTAATTACATTTAAGAAGCTTTTAATAGTTAAAATAATGAGCAAGTATTGTGACTTCCTTTTCAATGATGAGCGTTTTTGGGCTGCACCTCGACTCACGTTGGTTGAGCGCCCTCCACTTCTTTCCTAATTACTTTTAGCAACATTTAATTTGAAGAAAAGTGCTTTATTGGTCATGTGCGTTGCTTTTTTTATACAGTTCCGCCGAACATTAATTGCATGTGGAAAATGTCCATCCCCCTTGCAATTAACCTTTTTACATCTGTCCCCAGTAGGAATATGGTTGAATAGCCCTGTTCTACAGTATTAAATGCTATGCAGTTATTGCATAGTTATTAAAAAGTATTATATTGTGATACTATGTAGTTATTACATAGTTATTAGACAGTATTATATTGTGCTACTATGCAGTTATTGCGTAGTTATTCGGTAGTATTATATTGTGATACTATGCAGTTATTACATGGTTATTAGTATTCTATATCTGTGTTCCCCAGGCTGTGTGACCAGCTTCTCTACAATAGGAGGCGGTGCTGTAACTCTCGTCTCTACCTCTCAACTCATTCTCAGTGGAGGAGAGGGCTACATCAACTTCCGTATCGGTGAGTTGAGGACATCACGTGATTGTCATTAGTGGTTGTCTGACTGACTGTCTCCCTCTTACCTTTTCCAGGGGACGACGCGAATGACGGCGCACCCGAAGCTGCTCCACTGCGATCAGACCGCAGTCACATGATCATCTGGCAGAGCCCCACCCCCTCCCTGCCCAGCTCCGCCCTTTGACCACACCCACATCCAGTCTAGAATGAGACAAGGAAGGATTAGTCAGAGATGTCATACAAGAGACCAGGAAGTACAAATAGGAGCCATGTTTTAATGGGCTTCATTCACTAGGAGTTCCATTTGGATTTTTGTTCTAGAATCTTGGGATTAAATTAAGACATCACAGCTTAATCCTTCTTGTCTCACTCTGTTATTCAGTTGCTACCCTCATCCCCTTGACTAAACCTTTCACCTGGTTAAGCCAGTGTCCTCTATGTGTGCCTTAATATGATTTGGCAATCGTTGCTGTGAGATTGTACAATGTTTTGTGTTTTTTTGTGAAACGTTTCCTCATTATGGTAATCATATATGGGCGGCAGGTAGCCTAGCTGCGTTGGGCCAGTAACCCAAAGATCGCTGGTTCGAAAACCCGAGCCGACTAGGTCAAAAATCGGTCTGTGCACATGATGAGCAAGGCACTTAACCCTAATTGCTCCTGTAAATCACTCTGGATAAGAGTGTCTGCTAAATGACTCATCACTGTAGCAAAGTATTTTACAGTAAGAGTCTTGACTTTAGGTCATCCGTTAGTCAGTATTTTACAGTAAGAGTCTCTGACTTTTGGTTGGTTAGTTAAGAGTGGTTAAGGTTTGTTTTTACCACAAAACATGCACACTCAGATTCATATCATCATTCCATGACGTTTGATCAAACTCGTTTACATTGACACTGAGATGTAGTGTTGAAGCTGCTAGGTTCCTAGTAACTATTGTTGCATAAGACCCTGGCCTTCAGTTCCCATGCTGGGTAAATCTACAGCGTAATTGCACTTTATTATCATCTCCGTGTGTGTGTGTGTGTGTGTGTCAAATATTTTGAAATTATTGGCTAATCCTCTTGGAAGATTCTAGAGAAATAAAGTGCTAGTATTTCTCCCAGAGAAATGATCTTATGTCTGCTCGTCATGACCTTGTGAAACACATTAGATTTTTTTGTTTTGTTCTAAGTTTTCATTTGCAGAGCGATAAGGGAGTGGAAGTCTCAAAAGATACTTCAAGTATTTTATGCCGTATTTGATAGTGTTTGTGTGTGACTCATGTCTGAAAATGTTCATCACAACTGGACTCTATGCAAGATAATCTATGACAAATAAACTTTTGTAAATACTTTCATAAAAGATGTTTTCAAGTCAATATAATGTAATACTTTACACCCCAAATCTTCACAAATGCCCTATGGTAGGTTCTTTTATAGTTTTAATACAATTGTATAATTTAATACAAAAACCCTATTACGATTCAAAGAACCACAACACATTAATTATTATGAATATAAAGACCAATTCTGTACAGATTCAAGCCGAAACAAACCAACCAAGTGAACTATGAATAACCTCCATGCTTGATCGTTTAAAATCCTATTCAGACAGTGTACAATTCTGTTATCTACCGGAGGTGTTTCAGCAAAGGTCAAGTCACAATAAAATGCAATGACCAACAGTTTTTTTCATCTTGTAATTGACACTAGTGAACTAGCAGTATGTAAGTCTCTTCCACTGGAGGCGGTGGAACTTGGGTTAAAGAATGAGGGAGTTCTATAAAAAAATATCTTAAAAGCGGAATCTTATTCCTGTCCCGGGTGAAATGGGTTGGCGTTGATTACATTCGTTTTGGAACCGGGCATCCTCCCCGTCAGCTCCAAAAAAAAAGGTGACAGGTTAATCGTGTGGGTAGTAATGAATAGGATTCTGCGTTTACACATACCAAAAATAATTTTTATAAAAAGCAATCATTATCTGCCTTCCTATTGAAAACTAGTTTGAAAATGTGAACATATGCTGCCTTGATGATAACATGACCGAGCGGCGCAGATTACTGTTTGGTTTGAGAAGGGTGCTCCTCCCAACCCCGCTTTTGCCTGTTCACATCACGGACCATAGCCTGGTTCATTTAATAGCACTCCCTCAATGCCAACAATACTGCTCCCAGACCCCCAGGCAGTTTCACTGTCAGGGGCCAATAGTCTAATGGAGACACTGAGGATCCTCCCCTACAACCACGCCCTTCTCCTACGCCTGACCATGAAGCATCATGAGGGGCTGCTGTGGCTCCTGGGGAGTCGTATCCTGCGGCTGAGGGAGCGGGCCAGCCGGTCCATGGCACCCATGGTTCCCCCTAGCTCCTTCCTGGAGGTCAGGCCCTCAAGGTTCCCGCTGTACCACATGACCCATCCTCCCAGGGACATGAGCATCAGTAGAGCCCCAGAGTACACCAACAGGTCCCCAAAGTCCTGTCCCTTAATCTCTAATGGGGCGAAAACCCCCACCAGAAGAGCAGAGACACCTAGCAGGTCCATCAATATGGCAAACACCAGGGCCAGCTTACAGTGGGACAGACCATCATAGTGCTGCGCCATGGTCACTCACCTGGGGGACAGAGAGGAGGTGAGGTGTGTGGCACATTGACAGACATAAATCTTGTACATTGACATTGCTCAGAGTAGAATCACAATAGTCACCTCTAGCAATGATATGGGGTTCACTCTAGGGTTCACTCTAGGCCTATGACACCATGGTGGGTATGTTCTGTAGCTATTAAAGTACAGCTATGTATGAAATTATGTAACCATTGTTCATATAACTACAGTATGTTATTTAAATATTTACTGTGTCTGTATTTAGACCTACACTTTAAAAGCATTTTTTAAATAAAATGTCAATATATACAGTGCCTTTTTTTGTGAAGAATCAACAACAAGTGGGACACAATCATGAAGTGGAATGACATTTATTGGATATTTCAAACTTTTTTAACAAATCAAAAACTGAAAAATTGGGCGTGCAAAATTATTCAGCCCCCTTAAGTTAATACTTTGTAGCGCCACCTTTTGCTGCGATTACAGCTGTAAGTCGCTTGGGGTATGTCTCTATCAGTTTTCCACATCGAGAGACTGAAATTTTTTCCCATTCCTCCTTGCAAAACAGCTCGAGCTCAATGAGGTTGAATGGAGAGCATTTGTGAACAGCAGTTTTCAGTTCTTTCCACAGATTCTCGATTGGATTCAGGTCTGGACTTTGACTTGGCCATTCTAACACCTGGATATGTTTATTTTTGAACCATTCCATTGTAGATTTTGCTTTATGTTTTGGATCATTGTCTTGTTGGAAGACAAATCTCCGTCCCAGTCTCAGGTCTTTTGCAGACTCCATCAGGTTTTCTTCCAGAATGGTCCTGTATTTGGCTCCATCCATCTTCCCCTCAATTTCTCCATCCATCTTCCCTGTCCCTGCTGACGAAAAGCAGGCCCAAACCATGATGCTGCCACCACCATGTTTGACAGTGGGGATTGTGTGTTCAGGGTGATGAGCTGTGTTGCTTTTACGCCAAACATAACGTTTTGCATTGTTGCCAAAAAGTTCAATTTTGGTTTCATCTGTCCAGAGCACCTTCTTCCACATGTTTGGTGTGTCTCCCAGGTGGCTTGTGGCAAACTTTAAACAACACTTTTTCTGGATATCTTTAAGAAATGGCTTTCTTCTTGCCACTCTTCCATAAAGGCCAGATTTGTGCAATATACGACTGATTGTTGTCCTATGGACAGAGTCTCCCACCTCAGCTGTAGATCTCTGCAGTTCATCCAGAGTGATCATGGGCCTCTTGGCTGCATCTCTGATCAGTCTTCTCCTTGTATGAGCTGAAAGTTTAGAGGGACGGCCAGGTCTTGGTACATTTGCAGTGGTCTGATACTCCTTCCATTTCAATATTATCGCTTGCACAGTGCTCCTTGGGATGTTTAAAGCTTGGGAAATCTTTTTGTATCCAAATCCGGCATTAAACTTCTTCACAACAGAATCTTGGACCTGCCTGGTGTGTTCCTTGTTCTTCATGATGCTCTCTGCGCTTTTAACGGACCTCTGAGACTATCACAGTGCAGGTGCATTTATACGGAGACTTGATTACACACAGGTGGATTGTATTTATCATCATTAGTCATTTAGGTCAACATTGGATCATTCAGAGATCCTCACTGAACTTCTGGAGAGAGTTTGCTGCACTGAAAGTAAAGGGGCTGAATAATTTTGCACACCCAAGTTTTCAGTTTTTGATTTGTTAAAAAAGTTTGAAATATCCAATAAATGCCGTTCCACTTCATGATTGTGTCCCACTTGTTGTTGATTCTTCACAAAAAAATACAGTTTTATATCTTTATGTTTGAAGCCTGAAATGTGGCAAAAGGTCGCAAAGTTCAAGGGGGGCGAATACTTTCGCAAGGCACTGTATTTATATAACATTGTAGGTTCCTACAATACTTTTCAATGTATCTTTATTCATAGGAAAAACAGGTGCCACACCTGAGCGCTACGATACTCCCAGCACAACCAAGTCACTTTTGTGTTTCGATGCCTGTTAAAAAACGGATTTAAACACAGAAAAACATAACAGATTAATACTCACCTCATCACAAGTGCAAATGCGTTTGGATTAGTATCTTTTCAATATTTATCTCTTAAAAATGTAAGTAGAACCCACTCAAACTGTATCGTTCCGGTTCTTCACTGGCAGGTAAAAACAGTGACTCATGAGTGAATAATGTTACCTGACACCTCTCCACTCCCCCCTCACCTGAGCTTTTCTGCACTGACGAATATCATTGGTCCGGTGTCCTTTTGGTCAGAGCAGCACTAAACGAAAGCAAGAAAAACATGTCAAACAATATTTTACTTTTCAATTCCTTTCACCCTGACATTTATTTTGGAATATGATTTCTAATGTATATGCTAAATAACAATATAAATGCCACATGCACAAATGTCCACTAGCAGTTCTGCCCCTGTGAAAACAATTTTGGACCCCCTTGTGGCCCCCCTAAATGTGGAGTATGAAATAATTTTTACATAACTAATTTTTGCAATCCTTCTTTTTCTACATCCGTTATTAGACAACATGGCAACGCGGAACACTAATTCAACCCACACATTTTCTAGAGGGACGGCTTTAGGTGGAACATTGAATGATTATGAACATGGTCTCTTGCCTGCTAATGCCTACAATGCAGTGAAGAAAACGATATGACAACAATGACGTCTAATGTAACTGGCCCCTCTAACAGTACAACTGGCCCCAGCTTGGCCCCCCCAGTTGAAATGGTCTAGAATCGCCACTGCAAATGTCAACGATTTTACTGAGTTACAGTTCATATAAGGAAATCAGTCAATTTAAATAATTGAATTAGGCCCTAATCATCTGAGACCAGCCAATCAGAATGAGTTTTCAGACACATCAGCTGTCCGGGTGGTTAGTCTCACATGATCCTACAGGTGAAGAACCCATATGTGGAGTTCCTGGGCTGGCGTGATTGTGAGGAAAATTGGACATACTGCCAAATTCTCTAAATACGAAGTTGGAGACGGCTTATGGTAGAGAAATGACAATTAAATTCTCTGGCTCCAGCTCTGGTGGACATTCCTGAAACATCTGTTGCATTGTGTTAAGTGACAAAACTTCACATTTTAGATGTGGCCTGTGCCTATGTAATGATCATGCTGTTTAATCCGTTTCTTGATATGCCACACCTGTCAGATGGATGGATTATTTTGGCAAAGGAGAAATGCTCACTAACAGGGATATAAACAAATTTGTCCACAAAATTTGAGAGAAATAAGATTTTTGTGTTTATGGAACATTTCTGGGATATTTTATTTCAGCTCATGAAATATGGGAGCAACACTTTACATGTTAGATTTTGTTCAGTATGTAATTTAACGTGTTCTTATTTAATAGTGACCAATTAATACAATACACAAGAGCTTTCCATTGATACTGATATGTATTTACAGTTCGAAATCTGGGTTGACACCGACAACTGGGACGGGATCCTGACTGTACAGCAGGGTCTTTTCGTTACAAACTACATTTCAGTAAATGATAGACTCTCCCTTAGGTAACCGGAAACGACGGCGAAGGACGTAAACAAGACTTGTAAAATTAACGCTAAATTATTATTGTTATAGCTAGGTACGAAAGTGGACAGAATGAACGGGATTTACATATGAAATACATTGTTATAACGACGGAATAACGGTTCGTATATCATTGATTTGTGGAGAACTCCACCAGAAAATAGTTTGTGCGTAAAAGAAGCTGCTAGCTTGCTACTTACTAGTAAAATAGCTAGCTGCTGATTATCTAACTAGCCTGTGTAAGATTAGCAGAGTCCTTATGGCAATTTGATGTGTAGCTAGCTAACGTGTCCATTTTTTAAAATTATAACGCTACATCTTGCAAACTAGCATGTCAGCGACGAACATCGTGTATAATGTGCTAACATAACTTGCTAGTACGCTCGCAAGTGTAACGTTATAGACAAAGGGGAATAAAGCGATCTGTGCGAAATAAGTAGGTAACTTATTCTGCATCTCTGCTGAGAATTGCCATACAGTAACTACTAGTAATTACATTTCTAGTGGCATAATTGCATCCACAAATGCTTAGTTAGCAAGCTAAAAGCAACACTTCGAAGTTATTACAAAACTGACTGCATACTGTTACATTTGCAACGAAACATCGTCAATGGGAGTTGTTATCCATCATTGGATGTTGTGTGCCAAATGTAATACATTAATAAACCTGTATTGTTTCTGTACAATGAAGGGTGCACGAGATGCAGGAGGGAAATATTAATGACGTTTTGCCTACCTCCAAGAACCACACAGGCTCCCACCCCATGCAGAGTAAGATTACTAAACCTTCTAAAACCTGCATCATTGATATAGCTGTGTATGTACCTCTTCAAGACAAAGTGATAACAGTTATTTTGCCATAATAATGCCTACTGTATATTTCTCCCTTTGTAGCTCCGAAGAACGAGGATGCCTATGAAATCTCCATTCCCTTTGAGGAGAACAACTTTGAGCAGCAAGGCTTCTTCAATCAGAATGAGCAGAGTTTTGAAGGTTCATATCAAAGCTTGTATTTCCTACTAGATCAGAACCCATACCATAAATGAATGTAGTTGAATGACCATCTGGAAGGACAGTCCAGTGAGTCCACTCACCGAGTTTCTCCGGTGTGAATCAGTTAGTGATTAAGATGAATCCTAATATTTATTCCCAGACCCTTAACTTCCTGTGTGTGTTTCTCAGAGTCGCCCCCTCCCTCGGGTGCCCCCCCACCAGGCAGCTCGTACCTGCTGATAACCAACTTGCGGACGCAGCTGCAGATCTCCCTGGAGAAGAACTCGTGGCTGCACAAACGCATAGAGGACCTGGAGGAGGAGAGGGACTTCCTGCGTTGCCAGCTGGACCGCTTCATCTTCTCTACCAAGACCCAGGGCCATCAGAACCAGGGCCCCAGCGAGAGCCAGTACAGCAACGGTGAGAGAGGGGCATGGAGAGGTTTTGGGAAGGAGGATGGACACAACCATGATGTAGAAAGATGTATTGTGATTAGAGAAGTTCTACCATGCTAACCACACCACTCACATTGTGTGCACGAGTGTTGCTCAATAAATGTACACGTTATTCAATAATTTCATCCCAACTGCTTGTGCGCCTCAACCAGCGCCTGCGTAGACAGGCGCTAAAATAGAACTTGATTCTATTTTAGACACTTGATGTGCTGCAAGACCCACCTCTCCCATCTCCTCATTGGTTTTTAGGAGCATATACCCATGTGGGTGATTAAAAGATGGAGGTCCACACTCCAATCTATTTGGTAGTGGTAATGTACCTTAAATATGGTTGCCAACCACCATATAAAACTCCACAGAATAAGAAAAATGAACAAGGCAAAAAACTAACTAGGTTTCCCCTTTTATCTGTGGATTAATTGTCGGAGTAGAGAACACACGATTTTGTATGACTCTACATAGATAAAAATTCGAAAAAGATCCTTAAAAAAAGGACCATATGCATTTCAGGTAAAATAACAACCCAATGTTTATTTTCCAGGACAAATTAGCTAGCAACGGGAAGCTAGCTAAATGTCCATGAAAGTTTCATGTGTGTTTCGACCTGTCCCCAAATTAATATAGTTTGTCCACAGTTGGTTTGATATTTTAACCTGTATGTCATGAACGTGTCTGGTGGGGATAGACAAAATCAGCAGGTAGACGCACGCACGCGTGGAGCCGGTTTGTCAGCATGTACGACAACATACTTTTTACAGGCATAGATTTATTCACTGGAACCGTTATTTTTCCTCCTGCAGGCTATGACTCTAGACGTTTTGAATGGAAGCCGAGGAGAGAGGTAGAGCGCCCAGTTGGTAAGGACTGCTTTATGACCTCACTAGTCCCTTGTTGTACATGATACATGTATCTAGATCCAGAGCATATTCTATACATTCTCATCACCTCTCACCACTACTGGCCTCAGTTCACTGATCACCCTCATTGATCTTCTCCTTTTCCGTTCGTTAACCCTTTCAGAGCAGAAGTCCGAGCCACAGCGTTTCACATCTCGTCAGATATTCCAGCGAAGACCCTCCCCCACTGCCATGGCCCCACCCAAAAACCACACTTCCAGCACGATAGCCAATCAGATGGCCGCAATGAGCTCCATGTTCAGCTCCGGGGCCTCCCAGACCCTCTTGCAGGGGCACAGCAGTGGCAGTAGCAGTGCTAACAGAGCCACCATGAGTGACATGAATGCACACGGGAGCATAGGGCCAGGTAAGGGGATCCAAACAAAAGGTTGATATGGGAACAGGACTCTTGCACGTGCCAAGGGATTCCGGCAGGAATGGTAGAGGCCTCCCGAGTAGTGCAGTGGTCTAAGGCCCTGCATCGCAGTGCTAGCTGTGCCACTAGAGATTCTGGGTTCGAGTCCAGGCTCTGTCGCAGCCGGCCGCGTGCGCCGAACCATGGGTCTCCCGATCAATTGGTCCAGTGTTGTCCGGGTTAGAGGAGGGTTTGGCCGGCAGGGATGTCCTTGTCCCATCACTCCTGTGGTGGGCCGGGCGCATTACACGCTGACACAGTCGCCAGGTGTATGGTGTTTCATCCGACACATGCAGCTGGCCCAGTGCAGCTGGCTTCTGGGTTAAGTGGGTGTTGTGCCAAGAATCATTGCTGCTTGGTTGGGTTGTGTTTTGGTGAATGCACAGCTCTTGGCCTTTGCCTCTCCCGAATCCGTACGGGAGTTGCAGCGATGAGACAAGACTGTAACTACCAATTGCATACCACAAAATTTTTGGGAAAAAGGAGTAATAAAAAGGAATTGGAGGGAAGTTCTAGGGTCGAGTTCAGGACAGGACTGGACAGGATCGACAGTCCACAGGAACGGTCGCAGTACAGGAATAGTTATACAAATATTTTTGGGGGGAGGGTTAGGCTCACTCTAGTCTAATCACTCTCGCTCCTTGCTCCAGTTTTAGCCAGTCCCTACTTTACCTAAGATGCCAACGTACATCAGTGAATGATGAAGCATTCAAGAGAGGAATTGCAATATATTGTTGCAGCCAAGGACCCATCACTAACATTAGAGCCATTAAAAGGAATGAGCTATGTTTTAGCTAAATGTGATGGAGTTGTCTTTGACAACGAAAGAACCGAGTACACAGAACCAACCGGAGAGCGGGACAAGCGGCATGAAGCGGCATAGCTGCTCCACCAACAACGTTTACTGGCCAATTGTTTGCACATAAACCTGTGCCATCTGAAGTAACGAATAGGATGGCCATAGGGTGGCAGATATGGCCTCCGACCATTTAATCTGGTTGAGGGCCAAAATCGGGTAATGGGCTTGCTATCAGCTGTGTGTGAACTGCAGGCAACTGTCTAGTGAGCGCTGAGCAGCAGCCAAACAAACCAGTTGCTATGGCTACCATATATACAGTCATTGATGATGGCTACTCACAAGCAGAGTGGGGGACAGAGATGAGCAGCTAATGGAGGAAGTTATTTCTCATTTCTGTGTAAAAATGTGGGATTTTTATCTGGATAGGACAGGAAAGTTCCCGGGGTTCTAGAACTATTTTGGGATCAGGACCAGTGATGTACAGTACTTAAGGAAAAATACTTATTTTTTGGGGGTATTTATACTTACCTGTACTATATATATTTGACAACTTTTACTTTACTACATTCCTAAAGAAAATAATGTACTTTTTACTTCATTCATTTTCCCCGACACTCAAAAGTACTCGTTACATTTTGAATGCTTAGCAGGACAGAAAATGCTGCTCATCCCTACTGCCTCTGATATTGTGGACTCACTAAACACAAATTATTTGTTTGTACATTTTGTTTGAGTGTTAGAGTGTGCCCCTGGTTGTCCTTAAAATAAATAACAAAACAAGACAATTGTGCCTGCTGGTTTGCTTAATATAAGGAATTTGAAATTATTCATACTTTTACTTTTGATACTTACGTATATTTGAGCAATTCCATTTACTTTTGATACTTAAGTATATTTAAAACCAAATACTTTTACTTTTACTCAAGTAGTATTTTACTGGGTGACTTTCACTTTTATTTGAGTCATTTTCTAATAAGGTATCTTTACTTTTACACAAGTATGACAATCGGTACTTTTCCTACCACTAATCAGGACAGTACAGGGGGAAAATGGACAGTACCAGATGGGACAGGAATAAATGTTCACTTACATGACAATCTCTAATCCAAACGATGAGCACCTCTTGTCTATCAGCTCTAGTCTATCACCTCTAGTCTAGCACCACTAGTCTAGCACCTCTAGTTTAGCACCTCTAGTCTAGCACCTCTAGTCCATCACCTCTAGTCCATCACCTCTAGTCCATCACCTCTAGTCTAGCACCACTAGTCTAGCACCTCTAGTTTAGCACCTCTAGTCTAGCACCTCTAGTCCATCACCTCTAGTCCATCACCTCTAGTCTAGCGCCTCTAGTCTAGCACCTCTAGTCTAAAGTTGTTTTTTATCATGGTCTTGTTTGTCTGTTCAGATTCCCTGTCCCTCCTGGGGGAGGCCGAGGAGTTCCTGGAGCAGGATGGCTACATGAACGAGGAGGAAATGATTTCAGGAGAGGACGTGATGTCCGAGGGCATGAGCAGCGGTGGGCACCCAGGGATGAAGAGGAGGCGGGTCTTCCGAATCACCAGGGAGAGGCAGAGAGGTGAGGGACAATGGCAGCCATGTTACTCATTTCATGTTCCACCAAAAATTCAGAAATTTTTATTCCCAACTACAACATTTTCCGTCAAGATAGAACTGCCAAAGGGGGAGGAGTTGCAATCTACTGCAGAGTTCTGTCATACTTTCCAGTTCTATGCCCAAACAGTTTGAGCTTCTAATTTTAAAAATGAATCTCTCCAGAAATAAGTCTCTTACTGTTATAGACCCCACTCAGCTCCCAGCTGTGCCCTGGACACCATATGTGAATTGAATGCCCCCCGTCCCAATCTATCTTCATAGTTTGTTCTGCTTGGTGACCTAAAATGGGATATGCTTAACACCCCTGCCGTCCCACAATCTAAGATAGATGCCCTCAATCTCACACAAGGGAACCACAAGTTACCGTAAATCCGTACCTAAATCCGTAAACATGGGCTCCCTCATAGATATTATCCTGACCAACTTGCCCTCCAAATACACCTCTGCTGTTTTCAATCAGGATCTCAGCGATCACTGCCTCATTGCCTGCATCAGTTATGTGTCCAAAGTCAAACGACCACCCCTCATCACTGTCACAGGCTACCTAAAACACTTCAGGCCTTTCTAATCGACCTGGCCCGGGTATCCTGGAAGGATATTGACCTCATCCCATCAGTAGAGGATGCCTGGCTGTTCTTTAAAAGTAACTTCCTCACCATCTTAAATAAGCACGGCCCTTTCAAAAAACAAAACAAAGAACAGATATAGCCCTTGGTTCACTCCAGACCTGACTGCCCTCGACCAGCACAAAAACATCCTGTGGCGTATTGCACTAGCGTAGAATAGTCCCCGCGATATGCAACTTTTCAGGGAAGTCAGGAACCAATACACGCAGTCAGTTAGGAAAGCAAAGGCTAGCTTTTCCAAACAGAAATTTGCATCCTGCAGCTCTAACTTCAAAATGTTCTGGGACACTATAAAGTCAATGGAGAATAAGAGCACCTCCTCCCAGCTGCCCACTGCACTGAGGCTAGGAAACACTGTTGCCACCTATAAATCCACGATAATCGAGAATTTCAATAAGCATTTCTCTACGGCTGGCCATGCTACCCCAACCCCGGCCATCAGCTCCACACCCCCCGCAGCTACTTGCCCAAGCCTCCCAGCTTCTCCTTCACCCAAATCCAGATAACAGATGTTCTGAAAGAGCTGCAAAACCTGGACCCGTACAAGTCAGCCGGGCTAGACAAGCTGGTCCCACTCTTTGTAAAATGATCTGCCGCCATTGTTGCAACCCCTATTACTAGTCTGCTCAACCTTTCTTTCATATTGTCCGAGATTCCTAATGATTGGAAAGCTGCCGCGGTCATCCCCCTCTTCAATGGGGGTGACACTCTTGATTCAAAATGTTACAGACCTATATCCATTCTGCCCTGCCTTTCCAAAGTCTTCAAAGCCATGTTAACAAACAGATCACTGACCATTTCGAATCCCACCGTGCCTTTTCCGCTATGCAATCCGGTTTCCGAGCTGGTCAGGGGTGCACCTCAGCCACGCTCAAGGTACTAAACGATATCACAACCGCCATCGATAAAAGACAGTACTGTGCAGCTGTCTTCATCGACCTAGCCAAGGCTTTCGACTTTGTCAATCACCATATTCTTATCGGTAGACTCAACAGCCTTGGGTTCTCAAATTACTACCTCACCTACTTCTCTGATTGAGTTCAGTGTGTCAAATCAGAGGGCCTGGTGTCCAGACCTCTGGCAGTCTTTATGGAGGTACCACAGGGTTCAATTCTCGGGCCGACCCTTTTCTCTGTGTATCTCAATGATGTCGCTCTTGCTGTGGGTGATTCCTTGATCCACCTCTACGCAGACGACACCATTCTGTATACATCTGGCCCTTCTTTGGACACTGTGTTAACAAACCTCCAAACGAGGTCAATGCCACACAACACTCCTTCAGTGGCTTCCAACTGCTCTTAAACGCTAGTAAAACTAAATGCATGCTCTTCAACCAATTGCTGCCCGCACCCGCCCACCCGCCCGACGAGCATCACTACTCTGGACGGTTCTGACTTGTGAATATGTGAAGAATATGTGGACAACTACACATACCTAGGTGTCTGGCTAGACTGTAAACTCTCCTCCCAGACTCATATTAAGCATCTCCAATCCAAAATTAAATCTAGAATCGGCTTCCTATTTCGCAAATAAAGCCTCCTTCACTCACGTTGCCAAACATACTCTCGTAAAACTGACTATCCTACCGATCCTCGACTTCAGCGATGTAATTTACAAAATAGCCTCCAACACTCTACTCAGCAAACTGGATGCAGTCTATAACAGTGCCATCCGTTTTGTCACCAAAGCCCCATATACCACCCACCACTGCGACCTGTATGCTCTCGTCGGCTGGCCCTTGCTACATATTCGTCGCCAGAGTTACTGGCTCCATGTCATCTATAAGTCTTTTCTAGGTAAAGCTCCGCCTTATCTCTGCTCACTGGTCACCATAACAACACTCACCCGTAGTACGCGCTCCACCAGGTATATCTCACTTGTCATCCACAAAGCCAACACCTCCATAGCCGCCTTTCCTTCCAGTTCTCTGCTGCCAATGACTAGAACGATATGCAAAAATCGCTGAAGTTGGAGACTTATATCTCCCTCACTAACTTTAAGCATCAACTATCTGAGCAGCTCACCGATCGCTGCAGCTGTACACAGCCCATCTGTAAATAGCCCATCCAACTATCTACCTCATCCCCATATTGTTTTTATTTATTTATTTTTGCTCTTTTGCACACTAGCATTTCTACGTGCACATCATCAGCTGCACATCTATCACTCCAGTGTTAATTTGCTAAATTGTAATTACTTCACTACTATGGCCTATTTATTGCCTTACCTCCTTACTCCATTTGCACACACTGTATATACATTTTTGTATTGTTATTGACTGTATGTTTGTTTATCCCATGTGTAACTCTGTGTTGTTGTTTTTTTGTCGCACTGCTTTGCTTTATCTAGTAATAGGGGTTGCAGTTGTAAATGAGAACTTGTTCTCAACTGGCCTACCTGGTTAAATAAAGGTGAAACAAAAAAATAAATAAGAAAATTCTTTAGAAATGCATCTTTCCTTCCTTGAAGTAGGCCTAATCAATCCCCACCTCTCTCCATCTCCTCCCCCTCTAGTCAAAGACGCTGCAGGGGTTCTGTTTCGCTACAAGAAGATCCTGCTGACCTACCAGCGGCTGAAGAACATGTCTAAGGCCTTCCAGATCCACGGCGTAGACCGCAACACGGTGGCCTCCACCACGCCCATCGCTGAGATGCTGCTGGTGGCCCCGGAAAAGGTGGCGGAGGTGGGCGAGTTTGACCCGTCCAAGGAGAAGCTGCTGGATTACGCACGGCGCTGCTACGTTGCCCTGGACGAGGAGACGCTAAGCAGGGTGCAGGCCCTGAAGAAGAACAACCTGCTACTACCCATCTCCTACAGGTTCAGACACTGATGGGGGAGGGACGCTGGGGCCAAGGGGATGAGGGGAATCTGGGGGATGAGGGGAATCTGGGGGCCAAGGGGATGAGGGGAATCTGGGGGCCAAGGGGATGAAGGGATTCTGGGGGCCAAAGGGGATGAGGGGAATCTGGGGGCCAAGGGGATGGGGGAATCTGGGGGGAGGAGGGCTTCATTTTGTTGTGAAGAAGAGCAGGGTGGGACTTTTGGAGAAGGTCGTCACTCAACCATCTCCCTAAGATTCAGACATTTATGGAAAGTTAAGATTTGTGTATGGGTGCCCTGGATATGTAGGGGAGGTTGTTGCTTATCCCGTACAGAGTTTGTTTTATATTCTTAACTATTTGTTCAGAATCCTTTTGAAGTAGAGGTCATGAACTATGGCATTCCTTATTTCTGACCAGAGTACTATTGAACTTTGTAGTACTGTATATCAGTGCAATTTTGACACGTAGGGCCCCATTTTGCCATTGCCAAAAAGTGGTGCTATTGTCTGAAGAGGCTGTGCTTCTCCCAATTACTTACAGTAGCAGCATGAAGGTATAGTGATCAAATCATAGATTTGTAGCATTCCAAACTGGCTCTTTATTTTCATCATACTTGAAATAAGTGCCATGCTAACTATTTGAGGTAATACAGACTTTTTTGACGATCATCTATTTTGAGCTGTCTGCAGTTCACCTTTTAGTGTCTTCATGTAAAAGTGGTGTCATATTCTGCACACTCACAAAAGCAATGTCAATACTATATATCTTTATTTACAGATAAATGTTTGTTGTTTGGATAACATCCTTTTCCTAGCACTTCAAAAACAAGTGTATTATTTGTGCTCTTAAATGATGACCTTATTTAGATATTTAAAAAAGCCCACACCCAGTGATTTTGGATCTGTCTCTCATTTCTCCAGGTTGAAAGGAGGAGAGGATTCTCTTAAAGAGAAGGAAACTCACGCGACCACAAACTGAACAAAGCAAAGAGTAGTTGCACACTCTATTGCTCAGATTCAATCCTTTAGTAGAATCATTCCAGTGTTCTGTCAGAAAGCTTCCAGGTTCTGAAACAAAGGAAGTTAGCTAGCTGACTGACCACTGGTGTTGTGTCTGCACCAGAACAACAGAATAAGCAGATATTCTTTGCTTTGGAAGGAGGATGAGGCCAGTTTTGGGGACAATTGTACTGTGATGCTAATCTGTTGTACCACAAATACATCACTTTTTTTATTGCACCAGAATATATTCTGTCAATGTAAAGTGCCACTGTAGCATACAGTTATGAGATGTGTCATTTGACTGAAGTGTGGTGTAGTATAACATCACGTACCCTTTGTACTGTGCTACGAAGATTAGTTTTTTACTATAATAGTAGTACGATTTACGGTGCTATTTCACCATCAGTTGAGATTTTTTTTCAGTCCTCTACTGCAATACTTTGTTTGCTTGAGAATAATTTATTGCAATTAGATTGCATACTATTACGTTTCTCTTTTTTGTGTTCCAGTAAGCTCAGTGATTTCCACAAAAGGGACAAAATACAAATGTTGATTTTTATTTGAACATATCAATCACCAGTTCCCCATTACAATTGCATGTGAAATTAACTCTTGTTGGTCAGTTGTTTAGACAGAGCTGTTGTTGAACTTAATAATGATGTTTAAAAAAATAGCAGTAGTATTGGCGATGGTGTAATATAGTGGTATATTGTGTGTTTATTATACTGGTACAAGGAATTGCTGAGACCCCAGGTTGTCTGAGTGTGTGAAAGGGTACCTCTCAGTTTAAACTTCATGTCTTACTTATTCACAACACAAACTCACCCACTGACCGATGTCAGTGTAAACAACTGCTGAAATCATGTTATGTTACAACACCTTTTATACGGGTCAGAGATGTCATTTTGACTTTAATAAGGAACCAATAATTTACTGAACGGTGCAGTACAACCTGTATCATTTAAGATACCGGTCTCTGTGTGTGCAGCATTTCAAAAATGTTTAATATTGTATTTCTCTTCAATGATCACGAGGAGTAGCCTATATTCAAAAACTGAACATGTTTGGTTGATTATACAAATTGTATGGACTGTAAAATCAGAAATGCCATTAAAGCATTTGATTTCTTTAAAAAAATCATGATTTGACGTCTGATTCTCTATGAGTGTGTAGATAGGGAGATGCTAGGAAAAACAAATGCAGTGGCCCTGGGTCAAACTCCTTTCTGTTGTAATCACAGAGATTGTTTCTGAAATCAATAAAGGGATATCTAGCTTTCATGTATCCAATGCCAAATATAATGTCCAATGTTAGAAAATATCACGCATTTTGTAAGAACTTATTGTTTGGTGCTAGGGCAAAGATAATATACTGTATGTACATGTTTTGTAGGTTGAATTACAGGCCCAAAGGGGGCGCTAAAAGTAAAATGTGTATATCAACTTCCGGTGTCACGGGGTGCCTGGGAGACGAAACGCAAAAAGCGGGCATACCGAACATATACCGTATTTTCTCCTTGTATACATTTAATTTGAAAACATATATTGGGACGACGCCAAACACCGTTGCAGCATCAACAGGACGAACGGCATAACATTGGATGTGCAATTGTACCAGCATATCCTTATTCACTCGACTTGCTAGTTAGCATTAGCTCGCTACCACGACTGCTTCAAGAACAGGCCCCAGCCTGGACTTTGCTTTATCTAACTAGCTATCACACGTTTTCTTAATCAAAGTTATTTTCACTTCTTAGTATAAACTAGAACCACATCTTTAACTCACCTAGAGTTGTTTATTTTGATATTTCTAAACCGTTGCATTGGTGGTGTGTAGTTATCTAGCATTTTACTAAGTGTGCTGTGCACTTTTTTCGCAAGCTAGCGACCGCTCAGCATTCCCGTCCATTTTACAGTCACAACTAACTAGCTAGGGCTAGAAAATAAGAAACGGCAATGTCGGATTTCGACGAATTCGAGAGACAACTGTCTGAAAACAAACAAGGTAAGCTAGCTAGTTAATCAATTATATTTTATAGCCAGGTTCTAAACTAGCTAGTTAGCAATCGCATATCATCACAACACAAGAGCGCGGGCTGGCTAACTAGCTAGTAGGAACGTTGGCTGCTAGAATCCACACTGTTGCAGCTGTCGTCCCAGGCACATTCAGTGGCTATAACTAGCTACCCCATTGTTTAAAAGTAACGATATTTCTGTCACTAATCGACCCTGTTTTGAGCCAGCTGACGTTTTCCTGCTCTGAATGTGTTGAAGTTGCCAGTTAAAATATTAATCAATGAAAAGTTAACATCTCTTGGCCATGGTAGCTATATCCTATGAAAGTAAACACGTAACGGTGTCAATCCTCTTGCCCCTTGTACCATCTTCTCTCCTCCCCATCTCTATGGTCCTCTGTAGCTCAGTTGGTAGAGCATGGCGCTTGCAACGCCAGGATAGTGCGCTCGATTCCCGGGAACACCCGTACGTAAAATGTATGCACGCATGACTGTAAGTCGCTTTGGATAAAAGCGTCTGTTTAATGGCATAGCTATATTATTTTAACTCAACCGTTTTCTTTCCTCCCCCTCTGTTTTTCTTTCCTCCCTTTCTGTTTTCTTTCCTCCCATCCCCCCTTGTTCTATTGTTTCACCGTTCCTTCCCCTTTCTTTCCCTTCCTCCAGCGGAGAAGGACAAGGAGAACCGCCACCACCGTCGCTCCCCCTCTCGCAGCCGCAGCAGAGAGAGGAAGAGGAGGAGCAGAGACAAGGACAGACGCAGCAGGGATCGCCGTGGAGACAGCAAGGAGCGCAGACCAAGACGCAGGTAACTACTGCATTGTCTTACTGCACGCCCTCAGGTGTGTAAGAGCCCTAGTTACGTGCAGGTACTGCGTACTGGTTGGAGTATCTGCACACCTGATGAGTGAACAGTATCAGGATACTTGGGAAATAAGCAACCCAGGCAACACTGACTGTACCTCGTAAAAAGTTTAAATCTGAAATAGAAAGCTCTCAAGCATATTGATATACAGCATTATTCCTCTGTATGAGGTAGCCCACCTATTGTCCTGACAGTGAGATGCAAGTTTGTGGAGGAAGACTCACATCTAACAGTGTTCACACATACGTTGAACATTCTACACCTGGTCCCTGAAGTTGTTTTAGTGGAAAGAGCCATAGCGTACACTTACTAGACCTCAGTGTTCTGTAGAAGATTCCAAATCGGTAGTAGATCTGAAAGGAGTGGATGTGGTGAGAGCTCCAGCAGAAGACCATATTGCTTATACCCATCCAATCCTTTAGCATCAATGTGAAGTTCATACAAACAGTGGCTTGGGGCTAATTTCCAATTGCACTCTAGTTCCACTTTCTTCATTGGAACTACCTGTGACCAGGGTTGGAGTGAAATGAAATGTGAACTCCTTCCAATGTCATTTCAGCTCACCATCCCAACAACAACCCCAAGAGATTGCTGTAAGGTAATACAGCAAACTAACACAGAGCTTGTTTCTGCATTATTACAGTATCACTCCAGTCACTCTAGCAAGTGATCTTTCCTCTGATTGTGTACTATCCACTCATGTTTACGACAGCATATTATATCCTGTGTATACCATTGTGTGGGAAGGTTTCAGTAAGGGGTTTCTATGGAGAGAGAAAAATGAAACTGTAGGGTCAACTCTAATAATGGGTTAGATTTGTAGGGCTCTGTGACATCCACTGTAAATGTCATTTAAAATCTCTTGTATTTGTAAAAGGTATAATAATTTATAACATGGACTCAGAAGTGTAAACCTGGTGTTTCTCATAGATGGGTTAAAGAGAAGCTGTAGGTTTCTCTAAAGGTCTATGTTAAGGCTTGACTCACAGGACATCACAAGTAATGACTTCTTTGTCTTTTTACGTCATCTGTTTCTCCCTGCACTCCTTTGTTGGTCTTTCTGTCCTCACTCCTCCTGTCCTATTTTCTCTCCATCAGTCGTTCCCCGCACCGTGAAACGAAGAAGAAGAACAAAGTGAAGAAGTACTGGGACGTCCCTCCTCCTGGCTTTGAACACATCAGTGTGATGCAGTACAAAGCCATGCAGGGTAAGAGAGGAGGCCTCACTTCATCATCCTCTTCCTCTCTTCCTTATTCTCTCTCCTCTCTATTTTCATCTACTCTATTCAACTCTTTGATCCTCGTTTGGCCTCCTATTTAACTGTGTTCTTACTAATACGGTCTTGTTCTGGAAGCTGTATGAATGTTGTGTTTTAAACATGTGACTTCTCCTCAAGCTGCGGGTCAGATCCCAGCCACGGCCCTGCTGCCCACCATGACCCCAGACGGCCTGGCCGTGACCCCCACTCCCGTCCCTGTGGTGGGAAGCCAGATGACCAGACAGGCCCGTCGGCTTTATGTGGGCAACATCCCCTTCGGCATCACAGAGGTCAGTTAGCTCCTGGATGGATGTAGGGACAGAGATCAGAGAGATGGAGTAGGTAGAAGTTGATACAGGTTAACAGGGCTCTACAGTACCGCAATTTTACTTGCATATGTGCCTGAATATGTAGTTGTGGGACCTGGAATTTTTATTTAGGAGGACCAGTGTGCCTAGAAAAATTACGGATTCTAGCTTTTATTTCCTCATTTTTCATTGTGGTTTTACATTTCTTTGTTTGCGCCTACATTTTTCACATGTTCCTTGTAAAAAGAAAAAAGTTCACCATAGAGCTTTGACAGTTTAAAGATAGGGGCCGCGCCATCTGATTCTGTCAGGTTAAGGCTAGGGGCCGCGCCATCTGATTCTGTCAGGTTAAGGCTAGGGGCCGCGCCATCTGATTCTGTCAGGTTAAGGCTAGGGGCCGCGCCATCTGATTCTGTCAGGTTAAGGCTAGGGGCCGCGCCATCTGATTCTGTCAGGTTAAGGCTAGGGGCCGCGCCATCTGATTCTGTCAGGTTAAGGCTAGGGGCCGCGCCATCTGATTCTGTCAGGTTAAGGCTAGGGGCTGGGCCATCTAATTCTGTCAACTAGTATTTCAAGCTCAGGGGGATCAGAGAGTGCATAATAAATACTGTTGTTGGAGTGAGTCTTCCAGAGTATTGTCTCAATGTCTCTCCCTCTACCTGTGTAGGAGTCCATGATGGATTTCTTCAATGCTCAGATGCGTCTGGGTGGTCTCACTCAGGCTCCAGGGAACCCCGTCCTCGCTGTTCAGATCAACCAGGACAAGAACTTTGCCTTCCTTGAGGTGGGTCTCAACACCCACTTGACTATACGCAATACTGGAGAAGAAATGTGACCTTCCTCAATAGTCCAAAAGGACCTCTTTTCAAATCAAACTTTATTTGTCACATGTGCCGAATACAAGTGTGGACTTTACCGTGAAATGCTTACTTATACAAGCCCTTAACCAACAGTGCAGTTCAAGAAGAAGAAAATATTTACCAAGTAGGCTAAAATAAAAGTTATAATATAAAGTAACTATAAAAATATAAAGTAATAATAATAACGAGGCTATATACAGGGGTCACCGGTACCGAGTCAGTGTGCGGGGGTACATGCTAGTTGAGGTAATTTGTACATGTAGGTAGGGGTGAAGTGACTGCATAGGTAACAAACACAGCGAGTAGCAGCAGTGTACAGGGGGGGGTAAATGTAAATTGTCCGGTGGTGATTTTTATGAATTGTTCAGCAGTCTAATGGCTTGGGGTTAGAAGCTGTTGAGGAGCATTTAGGTCCTAGACTTGGCTCTCCGGTACCGCTTGCCGCTCAGGAAAGAGGAAACAGTCTATAACTTGGGTGACTGGAGTCTCTGACAATTTTATGGGCTTTCCTCTGACACCGAATAGGTGTTGTCGTGCCCTCTTCACAACTGTCTTGGTGTGTTTGAACCATTCTAGTTTGTTGATGTGGACTCCAAGGAACTTAACTCTCGACCCGCGCCACTACAGCCCTGTCGATGTTAATGGGGGCTTGTTTGGCCCTTTTATCTGAGCTTTCTGAAATAATCTGACAGGTGAAAGTTAACCCTCTACCTTTCTAAAACCTGGTCTGTGTTTGTTGTCCCATAGTTCCGCTCAGTGGATGAGACAACCCAGGCCATGGCGTTCGATGGCATCATCTTCCAGGGACAGAGTCTGAAGATCCGCCGTCCCCATGACTACCAGCCTCTGCCCGGCATGAGCGAGAACCCCAGCGTCTACGTGCCTGGTCTGTCTGTCTCTGTCTCTCGGTTTACTTTCCAAACTTCTCTGTTTCACTCTCTATTTAGTCCATCTTTAAACCCTTCTTAGTCTGGCCTACTTGAACTATTTACCCGTCTCTATAGGATCAGACTGGATGTAGGCTGTTTATATCGATGTTTGGTTGACTTTAAATAACTTCTCTCTCCTTCTCTGTCTGTGTAGGCGTGGTGTCCACAGTGGTGCCTGACTCGGCCCACAAGCTGTTCATCGGGGGCCTGCCCAACTACCTGAATGATGACCAGGTCAGTGAGCTAACCTTAAGCAGCTTAGCCTTCGAACCAGGTCACCTGGGGCCACATGCTGGCTGGCTGCTCACCTCCCGTGACGTCCCAGTCTGGCCCAGTGAAAACCTCCTGTTTCCTCACATGCCTAGTCAATGCTGGACGCGGTTAAGTGTACTGGAATAACACTGTTGATGGAAGCCAGACAGCTTGAAAGAGCTCCAATAGTCTGAGATGTTAAGTGTTCAACAATGTCTCTTCTCTTCATCTGACTGTTCTCCCATTACCCCTGTCCCTCCCATCTTTTCCCCTCTGATCTCTATGATAATCTTCCATCTCTGTGTTCTCCAGGTGAAGGAGCTCCTGACATCGTTTGGGCCTCTCAAGGCCTTTAACTTGGTCAAGGATAGTGCCACAGGTTTGTCTAAGGGTTATGCGTTCTGTGAGTATGTAGACGTCAACCTGAACGACCAGATCACCATGGAGAATCAGGTAGCTAACCACCCCCTTAATTTGAGTTCTTCACACACCATGTCATGGTTTTGGATTTGATCCAGGTTTTTATTTTATTTTCTCTCACATTTTTGCCATATCTCTTCACATTTTGAATTACTTGCATATTAATACAAATGTAAATGAATGTTAAAGGGGAACTATATTGCTCTTGCGATATTATTGTGTTTCATATATAATACTTTATCCCCCACAGCAAGAGACATAACTCTTGACAAAGTGATTTCATATGGTTACGCTCCCAATATTTCACAGTAATCTGTTATGATTGAACTGAATTGCAGTAAAAATGTAATAAAACCTTTTAAAATGACCATCTGTAGAAAGGTAAAAATCCTAAATTCAGCTTTTGATTGGGTTCTTGAAAGGGATAATTTCAATATATAGTGTAGAAGTGCATAGACCCTGGGGGGGTTGTCCCTGCTGATTGACAGCTGTATTATAACCACTTGGAGATGCCCTGTCCCCACAGGCCATAGCAGGACTCAACGGCATGCAGCTGGGGGATAAAAAGCTCCTGGTGCAGAGAGCCAGCGTGGGATCCAAGAATGCCACTCTGGTAAGACTGAGAGATGGAGCTGCTCAGGCAGGGAATAGTGTGCTACAGTGGAGAGGGAAGTAGAAGGTAGAGGGGAAACGCTTGGTCCAGGGAGCCTTCAGGACATTTGAGGAAGATGCACTTGTGCAGAGGATCTTAGATAGAGATGAGGGGGAGCATATGTTGTGCCCTTGGGGTGATCTGTGCTGTTTGTTTTTACTTTTCCAATCCCTCACGGCATGTTCTGTATCCACCAACACTCCTTCTCCAACCCTCCCCTCTCCCCTCCAGACAAGTATAAACCAGACCCCGGTGACGCTGCAGGTGCCGGGCCTGATGAACAGCTCAATGACCCAGATGGCCGGCCTGCCCACAGAGGTGCTGTGTCTGATGAATATGGTGGCTGTGGAGGAGCTGGTGGATGAAGAGGAATACGAGGAGATCGTGGAGGATGTGAGGGACGAGTGCAGCAAGTACGGCCAGGTCAAGAGCATCGAGATCCCCAGACCTGTGGATGGGCTGGAGGTCCCTGGCACTGGCAAGGTGAGAGAGAGAAGCTTCTGTCTGTCTTCAGCTTTCTGACTATGCCTTTTTGAATGATCTCCATTGAACCTCCTTACATTTCCTCTCTCTATCCCTCTCTGTCCTATAGATCTTTGTGGAGTTCATGTCAGTGTTTGACTCCCAGAAGGCCATGCAGGGTCTGACGGGCAGGAAGTTTGCTAACCGGGTGGTGGTGACCAAATACTGCGACCCTGATGCCTACCACCGCCGAGACTTCTGGTAGAGGATGATGACAGAAGAGGATAGTGAGGGGGGGTGGATTGCCATGTTTCAAATCGACCCCTAACCCCCCACCACCTGGGCACTTGTTTTGACCTGAAAAGGTGTGAGCGACATAATGTTTCACCTAGTCCATCAGAAGGCCAGGTGGATTTCAGAGAAGTACCCAGGGGTAGGGGCTGGGGATCTATTTGCTATTGGGCAAAAGAGAAGGGAGAGATGAAGGGTTTGTATTCTGATGAAAACCAGGAGGGGGGGGGGGGTTCAAAGATTTTTGTGAATTGTGTGTAGTAACAGGACAGGGGTAAATGATTTTTTATACTTTGTGAGAAATAGATGGGTCATTCTGGGGGGGGGTGGTCTTGCCACACCTTATGGTTTGTATTTAAATGGAGGGAGCCTGTTTTAAGTACTTTAGGAAGGTGTAGAGAGGGGGAAGTGGACTGGTCTACTCTATAAGAGTGGTGGATAGATGGGTGGACAGGAGTATTCATCATTTCATATGGGGAGAGGGAGGTGGTGACATTTTTTATTTGACCCACCAATGTAGATAACATGGTCAGTTTCTTGTTGTGAAAAGGGGGAAGGAAAGCTATTGACAGGATAGGATGGAAAGCTATTGACAGGAATGGCCTCGTTTTGTGATTTTCCTTCTCAGATTTGGACCTTTACATTTCCTCGTTTCTTTTCTTCCATGTACATCAGACTAAGCCCCTCCCCTCTCCCTGTGTGTAGCGAGAGGGGGAGAAGCTGTAACTACACATAACCAACTCCAATGTCATATTGGACTAATTTATCTGAATGTCAGCTGTTGTGGTTCCAATACTGTATATTTCCACTGTCACACCTTGCATTGTCACCAGGGCTGGAGTTTGACCATACGTTTTTTTTACTGCCTTTGTCTCTGAAGGTTTAGTTTATTTTTTGGATTGAAACCTTTCATCTAGTGTGAATTTATCCATCGCCATTTTTAGCAGGCAAAATAATTCTGTCCCTACACCCTACCCTTACCCATAAGAGAGACTGGGAGAGGGGAAAGGCAGGCTTTTGAAGTTCTGAATTATTATTTTTTTAATTGTGAGTGGTAAATATTGGATTGGTGTTGAGTAAGGCTTGATCTGGTTCTGATTAAAAGCCTTAATGTTATTTTTCATGTCACATTCGAGAGTAAAATATGTGGAGTACTCATTCATGTCTGTGCTTAGCAAGTTTGTCAATACATGGAGTCATTTCATGCTTTGGTATTTTCAGGTAACAATGATTTGAGATTGTAGTCAATATTCAAGTTACTATTGTATTGCTTTGTCTGGATTGAGTTTGTTTTGCTTCCTGTTTCAAACCGACCTATAGACTATTGGACTGCTCATACAGAAATCTCTGGCCCAGGTAGTGTTTGTGTAACTTCTCACCTCAGCAGACAAAATAAAGGTATACAGACTAATACCACTGTTTCCTGTTCTACTGCCCACAAATAAAATGCACTATTTACTTTGACCAAGTTATCAGGCTTTTAGTAACCATAGAAGTCAGGTAGTATTGTGTGATTGTAAACCTCTTCTGTTAAGTAATGGGTTTGTTGTCATAAAGGGTGAGATGGAGGTATTAAACGGATTGTTTTTTAACTGAAGGGGAGTGCAGTCTTTTGGACAGGTTCTCAAGTGTTCTATTGGACTGTTCAACAAAATGTTCATACTCATCAGAAGGTTGTCCCCTCAACTGTATATATGGTCTCACTTCTTCCTCATCTCCCTCAACCTTTGTCATTATGACTCCAAGGACCACTGGTTACACTGGGGTTGAGGGAGTTCCCATGATGCTTTCTATTCAGACCGAGAGTTGGGCAGTACCAGTGAAATGTGACTTCCTCCCTTTCTAAAATTTGCTTTTTAAATCTTACCATGTCATTTTAATTGAATATTTTTGGGTGGGAAAATGTGAATTAATGGAATAAAAAATGGCTAAAACCACATGTAGTTTATAATAGAAGTGTGAATCTTTTATTGAACCTTTATTTAACTTGGCAAGTCGGTTAAGAACAAATTCTTATTTACAATGACGGCCAAACCCTAACAACGATGGTCCAATTGTGCAGCGCCAACTCCCAATCACGGCTGGTTGTGATCTAGCCTGGAATTGAACCAGGGTTTGTAGTGATGCCTCTAGCAATGAGATGTAGTGCCTTTAGACCGCTGTGCCACTTAGTTCTCGTTTTCAAAAGTTGCTCAAACAGAATTTCTTTTGCTCACACTGAAAAGCAGGAGTTGACTAACAGTGCAAATAGACTTATATGTTTACATTTGAGTCATTTAGCAAATGCTCTTAGCCAAGACTTCCAGTAGTGAGTGCATACATATTCATACTGTTCCCCCATGGTAATCAAACCCACAATCCTGGCATTGTAAGCGCCATGGGACTGATTTGGACTGTTTTTCCATTGAAACGTCAAGGTGACAGATTCAGAACCACAGTACACATAAACCTGAGCTGACTGGTCAGCAGTATTCATGGGTAGAGGCTTGCCTAAGTGGCATGAAAACAGGTTGACACTGCAGCCTTCAGTGTTCCATCTTCACTCACCTGGGGCTTATTCAGGAGGGAACAGCAACAGAAGTGTATAGTGCAGCACAGACATGACACTGTCGTGGGAATAATGAACCGTGTCTCTATACATCCCATGTCTGTCTGCACCGTTGCACTCCACTGAGGAAGGCCAGCAATATGGTGCAATTCCTCCAAACCAGGCAGGTAGATGTTGCCAGAAAGCACAGAATCTAAGATCAGTTTACCCACCCCAATCCCAAGAGGAACAACTTCATCCTACTCCAATGGGAATCAGTATAGAGACTCAGGGAAGATCTCAATTGCGTACTCATTCCATCTTCTCTCCTCGTCTCCTCCTCAAAACCCATTGGATGAGAAAGCCAGAGGACCTGCCCCTCTGACCTTCTCCTCCAAATGGTTTTGAGAAGGAGACAAGGAGAGAGGATGCGAGGAGTATGCAATTGAGATCTTTCCATTGTAACCCACTATAGGAGCCCAGACCAGGCAGGTCTGATGCTGCAGTCGTATATCCATGTACTGCTGCCCTCTAGTGGGAAGTCCACACCACTGGCGCTGGTCCTTGTCATTCTACACCACGCCTCCCAACTGATCTTCATTCAGAAAGATGGAACGCTGCAGTAGCTAGGGAGAGAGCAACTCTAAACACTACATCAAGGGATGGAGGCACTTGTGCATGTGTGTGCCTGTGTGGGCATGTGCATGTGTGTGCCTGTGTGTGTGAAAGTAGAGCACAATTTGTAAATGCATAGGTTTAAGGTTCAGATTTCTCTTGTCATGGCATCACAGAGCAGTAGATCAAACAAACATTTAGTGTTTTTACTCTTCTACGCAGTCCTTAGTTCAACTATAGAATATTTTATAGATGACATCATGCAGTGTGTGTGCGTGTCATTGTGTGTCCGCGCTCGCGTGCGTTTTGGTGTACGTGCTTGCATGAGTGTGTGTGTGTGTGTGAGTGTGAGCACACATCACTCCAGTGGTGACAGAAGAACTTTGAGTGATGTGTATATGAGAGCCTGAGGTTGATCACATCAGCACACCGTGTATTATAAAAGAGCTGAGATTACCACTGTCTTCCTATCAGACCATATGAGGGAGGAGAGGTAAACTAGAAAAAAGTTATGAAATAAAGCACACAAGTATAATTGTATTTTGTCAGGAAAGCTAATTTGCATAGGCAAGATGAAATACTGTAGGCCACCTTTTATGATTGATACCACATTAATTCAATGCATTTCTTTGTCAAATCTGACAGCCCCCCTTCCCTCATGCCTTGCGTGTTTCTGGACCCTTGCCCACCCACACAGGGTGCTAGGAAAATGAATCTAGTTGAATGGATGTTTGGCTATTCATCAAGCCGATATGCCCACCATATTGTCCACTTTATGAAAATAATCATCACCTACAGAACAAGCGTGTTGTTATGCTGCAATCCCAGGAAGTGGTGAGGAACTGAGATGAGTGGTGACTGGGGGAGGGGTATTCCTGTCAGCCCCGTACCTCATTCACCGAGTTCCCCGTGACACTCTCTTTCTCTCTCTCTCTCTCTCTCTCTCTCTCTCTCTCTCTCTCTCTCTCTTTCTCTCTCTGTCTCTCTCTCTCTCCCGCTCTATGTTTACATCTCTTTCTCTGCATCTCTCTCTCTCTCTCTGTGCCACGTGTCACGTGTAACCCAAACTGTGAGCAGTAAAGCAGAGCAGGAGCTGGATCATGTGGAGAACTTCCATGAGACCAGGCTGGACCTCTCTCTACACTCTGCTTCCTTAAAGGGAGGTTATGTACTATAGACCACTGACTGGGCTTCTGATTGTGCTTTAGAATAGTGATTACAGTTCTAATTGTCTTTAGAACGTTGAATGGGGTTCCACTCTGCTTTAGAACAACAACTATGGTTCTGCAGCTCTACAGGAAAGCAAACTGTATGAAATGTAGTTGGACCTTGACTGCTCTTGTCATCTCTTTCTCCAACACACTCTCTTTTTCTTTCCACCTCTTCTTTTCCTCTGTAGTGCTCTCTTTCCAGTGTTTTTCTGTCTGTCATTCTGTTCCAGTTTGTCTCTCTCTGTCTTTCTTTCCTTCTGTCTTTCTCCACTAATCCCCCCCTCTCTCTTTCTCTTCATCTTCTCTCTCTCTGATTAACAGTGTGTTATGGATTGCTGTGAAGTGCTACCCTGGCCACCACTCATATAAACAGTACAGAGGCCCCTCCTTTT
Source organism: Oncorhynchus masou masou (assembly GCF_036934945.1). Classification (NCBI taxonomy): domain Eukaryota; kingdom Metazoa; phylum Chordata; class Actinopteri; order Salmoniformes; family Salmonidae; genus Oncorhynchus; species Oncorhynchus masou. The sequence continues at coordinate 5,432,114 of NC_088241.1, read as the reverse complement.
CCACCACTTAATGTCATTAACAGCTGGCTTTCTTAAATAGACACACACACACAATGTTTTTACCCACACAAACGTTGCCTGTCATCATGGCAGAAGACAAAACCATAAATATTTTAAACAAATGTAGAGTTGAGTTTGAACATGGACCTGGATACACACAAACACACATTCTGAGGGTCAGAGGCCAGTAGACAAAGCTAATCAACCACAGAACCAACCTACCCAGCGCTCCCTCTCCTCTTACTCTCTCTTTCCATATCCTTTACTTACCCCACCCCCTTAACACACACTGACTATCTCTCTCTTCTGCCTCTCTCTTTCTTTAGCCCCATTTATACCTGGTTTTAACAACATGCATCATCTGTCCTGATCTGGTCCACATTCTGATTGTGCCCACATTTTTAGACAGGTGTAGACGATTAACAATACGCATTGCGATCTGATTTTGATCAGATCTTTCTGACCATCCCCAGAGGTAGTCAAACATGCATTGTGTCTCAATGTTTTCTATTGTGTGTACAGTAGACGGATCTGGACAGAGAAACAATTGAAATCATCATTTTCCCACCTTCTAAAATCATTGACAGGTGGCACCATTAAATTATGACATCAATATGTGTGTCTTAAAATAAATAAATAAATATTATTTTAAAAGAATAACACAGTTAATTTGCATACAGGGAGGGACCAGGAAATATGGAAATGTGGGCACAATCAGAATGTAAACAATCAGGACAAAGGACCTATGTTAGCACCAGGTATAAACGGGTCTCTCTCTCTCTTCCTTTCTCTCTCTGTCTCTCTGTCTCTCTCTCTGTGTGTCTCTCTCTCTCTCTCTCTCTCCCCCCTCTCCCTCTCCAACACTCCCAACTTTCTCCCCTCTATTAAGTTCCAAGCTTCTTTCAATCTGACGTGAACAACATATTCCAAACAGGTCAGACTTACTTTTCTCCTTGTTGTTATTGGTGCTGGGCTTTAGATCGTGCTTATAGCTGCATGTTGTGCTGGTTGCAGTAGTGGTGGTTAAGTAGGAGAGAGTGTTGCTGATTTTCACAGATGTCTTTTTTCCTAACATGTGTGAGCAGTTAGAGCCTGCCGTTTTAGTTCTACTGCTCAACAAGTAATGGACAGATTCTTTTGAAATGAAACATTTCTGCAGTCGATCTTAGTTTTGACGGATATGTACACGCGATTAGGTTTGATCTGATTGGTAAAACAGTTTGCTGTGTTATTTTGACTATTTTGACCATGACTAGGAAATCACGGACGTTGCACAGCAAAAAGTGACATCTAAGCAACTTAAATATGTTTTCTAGAGTGATAATTCACTTGAAATGAGTGTTTCTTGACTTACTAAGCTAAAATATCTAACGTCACTGGCAGATATTTGGCTTCTTTTAACCTAAAAAAGGCTAAATACAAGTCATTTATCTTATTTGAATATATTTTTTCAAGATATATAATCGCCTTATTAAAATAAGCTAAATAATCTGGCAATGACGTTACATAATTTAGTTAAGCAAAAAAAAGAACATAAGTGACTTATCACTCAATATAACATATGTTTGCTTGCTTAGATGTCACTTTTTGCAGTGCGTGATGTAATGGGATATCTATCCATGTGAGGTGTGTGTAATTCTACAGCTCCTAATTCAACTGTCAGCAGTTGCTCTTGTTATTTTCCATTAGGTTCAGTGCTATGCCTTATGCTATAGATATAAGCTATAGGTTACTTCATGTGCAAGAGAAGTTTCGGTCTAGCCATTGGATATACATATCTCTAATAGTGTATGCCATTAAATAATCTTTATTTTGGTTCTGTGGGACATTCCATAGGGAGCACATGATGCTCTTTGACAGACAGAAAGTGATCCCTTCCACTGTGGTTGCCAGATCTGTCAGAAGGACGTCCCAGTGCAACATTTAAAAAAGGGCAGACAGTTCTCAGCCGTTTGACTTTGGTTTGGAGATATAGACTGATAGCAGAGTACACACCTAATGGATTACTACACAGCAGTGGAGGCTGGTGGGAGGAGATATAGACTGATAGCAGAGTGCACACCTAATGGATTACAACACAGCAGTGGAGGCTGGTGGGAGGAGCTATAGAGGGACGGGCTCATTGTAATGGCTGGAATGGAATTCATGGAACGGTATCAAATATATGGAAATCACGTTTGACTCCGTTCCTTTTATTCCATTCCAGCCATCCGATAGCTCCTCCCACCAGCCTATCCTCACTCCTTCCCCACATTTCTATCACATTTAGATAGTCATTCAAACTCCCAAATTCCCACATTTAAATGGAACTGCTGTCTCCTATCCTATCACGTTGCCCCAACTCAACTTTGTCCCTAACCCCTCAGGCACTTGTGTAGATGTTAGTGGATTGTATGTATAAGCAAAGTATACCAACGTACCCTCCTATAGGCTACGAGGACTTTTCATCTATTTTACTTATGTGTAGGCAATGGGTTGATTTAGGATTCCAGTTTGATAGTAGAGAAGACACTTAGGATCAAGTCTTTCTTTTTTCACCTGCTGTCTGACTGGCTGTGCCCCAACCTGGGAGCTGTCCATGGGACTCACTCCACCGCCCTGTCCCCTGATGTGGGACCTATCCCTGGGACACTCAATCTGTCCACCACCACTATCTGCGCTCGCCATTAATTGCCACCCAGGGCTGAATTATCTCACTCACTCACTCAGGAGGGGTATAAGTGGTTATATGAGGTGTCCTTGGAAGGGGAGTTGGACGACACTGCTGACTCGTCTTAACAGGAAGGAATTGATGGTGAACACAACAAATTACACTCTGAGAATCTCAATGTGCTCCATATTCATGACCATGACACCACTCTCTGCCCCACATAATCAGCATAGACAGGGCGAGCACAGAATACACAACACACTTGATGAGACAGAACACACACACACACACACACACACACACACACACACACACACACACACACACACACACACACACACACACACACACACACACACACACACACACACACACACACACACACACACACACACACACACACACACACACACACACACACACACACACACACAAACCTTAGCCAAATACATTTAAAGTTTTTTACAATTCCTGACATTTATTCCTAGTAAAAAAATCCCTGTCTTAGGTCAGTTAGGATCACCACTTTATTTTAAGAATGTGAAATGTCAGAATATTAGTAGAGAGAATTATTTATTTCAGCTTTTATTTCTTTCATCACATTCCCAGTGGGTCAGAAGTTTACATGCACTCAATTTGTATTTGGTAGCATTGCCTTTCAATTGTTTAACTTGGGTCAAACGTTTCGGGTAGCCTTCCACAAGCTTCCCACAATAAGTTGGGCGAATTTTGGCCCATTCCTCCTGACAGAGCTGGTGTAACTAAGTCAGGTTTGTAGGCCTGCTTGCTCACACATGCTTTTTCAGTTCTGCCCACACATTTTCTACGGGATTGAAGTCAGGGCTTTGTGCTGGCCACTCCAGTACCTTGGTTTTGTTGTCCTTAAGCCATTTTGCCACAACTTTGGAAGTATACTTGGGGTCATTGTCCATTTGGAAGACCCATTTGTGACCAAGCTTTAACTTTCTGACTGATGTCTTGAGATGTTGCTTCAATATATCCACATAATTTTCTTGCCTCATGATGCCATCTATTTTGTGAAGTGCATCAGTCCCTCCTGCAGCAAAGCTCCCCCACAACATGATGCCGCCACTCCCGTGCTTCACGGTTGGAATGGTGTTTTTTGGCTTGCAATCCTACCCCTTTTTCCTTCAAACATAACGATGGTCATTATGGCCAAACAGTTCTATTTATGTTTCATCAGACCAAAAAGTATGATCTTTGTCTCCATGTGCAGTTGCAAACTGTAGTCTGGCTTTTTTATGGACGTTTTTGAGCAGTGGCTTCTTCCTTGCTGAGCAGCATTTCAGGTAATGTCTTTCAGATTACTGTGGATATAGATACTTTTGCACCTGTTTCCTCCAGCATCTTCACAAGGTCCTTTGCTGTTGTTCTGGGATTAATTTGCACTTTTTACACCAAAGTACGTTAATCTCTTGGAGACAGAACGCATCTCCTTCCTGAGCTGTATGACGGCTGCATGGTCACATGGTGTTTATACTTGCGTACTATTGTTTGTACAGATGAACTTGGTACCTTCAGGCATTTGGAAATTGCTCCCAAGGATGAACCAGACTTGTGAAAGTCTATTAGGTCTTTACTGATTTCTTTTGATTTTCCCATGATGTCAAGCAAAGAGGCACTGAGTTTGAAGGTAGTCCTTGAAATACATCCACAGGTACACCTCCAAATGATGTCAATTAGCCAATCAGAAGCTTCTGAAGCCATGACATAGTTTTCTGGAATTTTCCAAGCTGTTTAAAGGCACAGTTAACTTAGTGTATGTAAACTTCTGACCCACTGGAATTGTGATACAGTGAATTATAAGTGAAATAACCTGTCTGGAAACAATTGTTGGAAAAATGACTTGTGTCATTCACAAAGTAGATGTCCTAATCGACATGCCAAAACTATAGTTTGTTAAACAAGAAATGTGTGGAGTGGTTGAAAAATGAGTTTTAATGACTCCAACCTAAGTGTATGTAAACTTCTGACTTCAACTGTACATTACACTCAGTGTAATGCAGAATATATATTTCAGAGAGGGTACTAATAGCAACCTGCGAGGAGGATCTGTAGGGGCGGACCCAGGGATACCTGGCTGGGTTATTGGTCGGCGTCTGGCGAAAACAATAGACTTTCCTTATGGCTGTCTGGCCCAGAGCCAGCACAGTTCCTAATGGAGGATTCAACACTCACCTTGACCCTGACAGCAGTCTGCTCTAATAGCTTGTATTTGGCTCATACTCTCTCTGGTGTATAGGACAGCAACAAAAACATGACCAACCCAGGCAGTTCTTTAATAAGAAGAAATGATTTGGTGGGTGCTTGTATTTGTACTATTTCACACATGTATGAATTGGAAATGTGTGTTTTTACATTTCCCAACTCCCCCTGAGACACCTTCAGAGTGGGGTCACAGTCAGCCATTGTTAAGGCACATTAACAGGGGAGTTGGGATATTGCCTTGCTCAAAGGCACATTAACATATGTTCTTTTCACCTTGTCAATGCAGGGATCCAAACTAGTGACTTTTACAGTTACTGTCCCAACGCTCTAACCACTAGGCTACCTGCTGTATCTAGGCTTGTACTCTGCTGCATAGGGCAGCAACAAAGGATCTCTACTCCTGGCAGACAGACAGTTTTATCCACAGAGAGATCAGTGTTGGCCGAAGTGTTTTTTCCCACCTGAACTTGATGCCCCTTTTTAGGGAATCATCATCTCTCTTGTTATGGATGGGGACAAAGAGGGTGTTGTCGTCGTTAACCGTTTTTTCTTCTTCTTTCCTTGTTTATATTCAGGTGTTCCAGAAAAAATAGACGTCATCCTTCCTCGTCACCCAGTCCTCTCCTCCTCCATCTTTCTCTCATCACTCCCTTTCTCCCATCTTTTCTACTCCCATACTGAACCATCCATCTCTCTCTCCCCTTTCCTCCCCCCGTTCTCCATTCTCCATCCCCACATCCACCTCTGAACTGCTGTTATCTGTGTCTCTCCCTTCCTTCTGTCTTCAACCTTCCTTTCTTCTTTTTGGGGTTCACCCTCCTTCAATTATTTCCCTGCTTCTCTCTCTTCACCCTCTTTCCCATCCTCTTCCCTCTTTCCCTCCCTTCCTCTCTCCATCCAGCCTCTGTTGGCCTCTGGTAGAGGTCACCATGTGGGCCAACTACATTGTCCAGCCGGAGGAGGATGGCCGTATGGGGGTGGTAGGAGCAGGGCCCCATGGGGGCCTGGCAGGGGTGAAGGGAGTTGGGCGTGCTACAAGGCGGACCCCTAGGATGAGTGACAGCCAGGAGGGGAAAATCAAGCTGGCGTTCTTTGTGGCCATTGTGGGCGTGACCCTGACAGTGCTGGGGGTGGGAACAGAGTTCTGGGTGGAGCTGGCCACACCCAAGACCTGGAGTAACAACCAGACGTGTCAGACAGCCCACTATGGCCTGTGGAAGGGGTGTACCCGCACCCTGTGGGTGGACGACATCGACCCCGAGAGAGAGAGCTGTGGCCCCGCCGACCTGCCCGGAGGTGAGGAACCTGTCTGTCTGTTGCATTAGGGCAGGCCATGAGTTGATTTTGGGGACAGGCTAGTTAATATCCTTAGGGTCTCATTTTGATGACAACATTGTAAAAATGGGTTCTGACTAGAGGGAGTAAAGCTACGACCGGAAGGGATTTTTTCGTAACAGGTTAGGAGAATGTGCACAGCAGGTTAGGATAATTAATGTGGCAGGTTAGGAGACTTAGGTTAAGGTTAGGAAAAGGGTTAAGGTTAGCTAAAATGCTCTCCTAACCTGCTACGAAAAACCTCTTCCGGTCGTAGCTGGACTCCCTCAAATCACAACCGCAGAGATGGAGGTAATGATGGAGGTAACTGGGGCACTGATTTCATGACCAACCCCTGATTGCACTGCAGTGCTGTGTGTGTTAGTTAGGGCTTCCTCCCCGTCCTCTATAATGATCTGTAAACATAGGATAGGTGGAAGCAATGTGTTGGATGTCTTCCAGGAATGTGCATCAATATGTGGGTGTGTGTATGCATGTGTATATTGTATGTATGCGTGTGCATGCACTTGTGTGTGTGTGTGTGTGCGTGCGTGCGTGCGTGCGTGCGCGCGCATGTGCTTATGCAAACATGTGTGACTGGGAGGCGTGTATGCCAGCTTTGCTGCGTGTGTATCTGGGTCATCCTACAGATAATGTGCAAATTGAGTCCTTAAAGGAATACTGCTTTGAAATGGAGCCAGTCTGAATTTGACAAATCTGAATGTGGTTACTGGTCTGTCTGTTAGTTATTTAGAATCGTTGGTGAGTCAGAAAAGGATGTTTCCAGTATCCTTGTAAAGATCCAAACTTTCAGTGTGTTTAAATAAGACAGATGCTTCCCTTTTACTGCATGATGGAGCTTCGTCTTTCGGAATATTTCAATGGATTATTATTTAATTTCAATATATTTTAGTTTTAGAATTTTCATTTATTGAATGATCAGTCCGAAATATATTTTGATTGCAGGAATTCGTCATTATATTAAACATTTTACTTTTTGACATTTCAGGAAAAGAAAGCTAATAAACTACAATTTTCAGCCACTTCCTCCATCCTGTACTGTTACGTTCCTCCATGTAAGTCTGTTATCTGTGGAATGACCCGTTTCTGTCTGTAGGGATCGTCCAGTGGTGGATGAATGCAGGTATTAAAGCACTTGTCCCACAGAGGGGGCCAGACAGGGCCTACGGTATGATGAGGTAGCTATCTCCTGTATTCGTGCTTTATCTGCCAGAATAGTCTGATATTCAGCCAGGCTAGCAGTGGTTGGCTTTGATACATGACCAATATGATGTATGTATTGTTTTTAATAGGATGTATATATATTTGACATTGTATAAATATAAACTTGATGTATTTCATTTTGCAGTCTTGATTTAGCTTGTTTTATTAGGGTGGATGAATCCTATGAATGTTCATATCTATTACAATGTAGATTACACGCTATATCCATCTGGTGCATTGTTTATCAGCCTCCGGTATTTTAGAGGGCTGATTCACCTTGGATGTCTAGTCGATAAACATCTATGTCTGACTCACCTTGTGTGTCTTGTCTAGCAGATAAACATCTGTGTTTACGATGACGGTCTGTGTGTTGGAGTCGAGTCAATATCTATTCTGACACTTCCTCGTCTCCTTGCGTCAAAACACTGTTGGCCCACAGCGCCTGACAGACAGGCTCTGCTGTGTGTGTGTGTGTGGACTTCTCATGTTTGGAGAAAAACAACTGTTTCTCCGTCTGTGCGTCTCTATTTCACATTCATGTTTACATGCCCCTGGCGCCTGTCCCTGGGAAACAACATCACAGTCATTCTCTGTCACTGTCTGTCAGTGCCAGACCAACTAATACATCATTCACTCACTGCTACTGTACATTACCTTAACCTCTGACTAACTGACTAAGCCACTCAGAGGTGGACTAGTGGACAGGTGGACAGGATTACAGATGGACAGTTGGAGAGCTTGAGAAGTAGATCTCACTATTTATCTGTGGTTTTCATATACAGGTTTCCTGTAACGCACCAGTGTTGCAGACAGAATAGCATTAAGGTTGATAGGAGAGTCTGCTGTATGTGTTTGTACTTGTGTGTGTGTTTGGTTTTACTATACTTGTGATGACCAAACAAGGAAACATGTTATTTTAGGCTAAGGTTTAGGGGTAGGGTTTGGGGATAAGGTTTGGGAAAATAGGATTTTGAATGGGAATCAGTTGTTTGGTCCCCACATGGATAGTAAAACTAACATGTGTGTATGGCTGTGTGTTTGTGGGTCCCTCTGCGTCTCTGACCACATAGAGTATGCAGGGGTGACTACCAGACAGGGGATCGAGGAAGAACAGCAGAGGAAGAGAGAATATATATAAAAGACAGAGAGAGAGAGAGGACGAGCAGCAGAGGACGAGAGAATATATATAAAAGACAGAGAGAGAGGATGAGCAGCAGAGGACGAGAGAATATATATAAAAGACAGAGAGAGTGAGAGAGAGGACAAGCAGCAGAGGACGAGATAATATATATAAAAGACAGAGAGAGAGAGAGAGGACAAGCAGCAGAGGACGAGAGAATATATACCAAAGACAGAGAGAGAGAGAGAGAGAGAGAGGACGAGCAGCAGAGGACGAGCGAATATATATAAAAGACAGAGAGAGAGAGAGAGGACAAGCAGCAGAGGACGAGAGAATATATACCAAAGACAGAGAGAGAGAGAGAGAGAGAGGACGAGCAGCAGAGGACGAGCGAATATATATAAAAGACAGAGAGAGAGAGAGGACAAGCAGCAGAGGACGAGAGAATATATACCAAAGACAGAGAGAGAGAGAGAGAGAGGACGAGCAGGAGAGGATGAGAAAATATATATAAAAGACAGTGAGAGAGAGAGAGAGGACGAGCAGAAGAGGAGGACTAAATATATATAAAAGACAGAGAGAGAGAGGAAGAGCAGCAGAGGATGAGAAGATATATATAAAAGACAGTGAGAGAGGACGAGCAGAAGAGGACAATTAAATATATATAAAAGACAGAGAGAGAGAGAGAAAGAGAGAGGATGAGCAGCAGAGGACGAGAAAATATATATAAAAGAGAGAGAGAGGACGAGCAGCAGAGGATGAGACAATATATCTAAAAGACAGAGAGAGAGAGAGAGGACGAGCAGCAGAGGACGAGAAAATATATATAAAACACAGAGAGAGAGAGAGAGAGAGAGGACGAGCAGCAGAGGATGAGAAAATATATATAAAGGCAGAGATAGAGAGGACGAGCAGCAGAGGCCGAGAGAATATATATAAAACACAGAGAGAGAGAGAGAGAGAGAGAGAGAGGATGAGCAGCAGAGGATGAGAAAATATATATAAAAGAGAGAGAGAGAGGACGAGCAGCAGAGGACGAGAAAATATATATAAAAGACAGAGAGAGAGAGAGAGGACGAGCAGCAGAGGACGAGAAAATGTATATAAAAGACACAGAGAAAGAGAGAGGACGAGCAGAAGAGGATGAGAAAATATATATAAAACACAGAGAGAGAGAGAGAGAGAGAGAGGACGAGCAGCAGAGGACGAGAAAATATATATAAAGCTAGAGATAGAGAGGACGAGCAGCAGAGGCCGAGAGAATATATATAAAACACAGAGAGAGAGAGAGAGAGAGAGAGAGAGAGAGAGAGAGAGAGAGAGAGAGGATGAGCAGCAGAGGACGAGAGAATATATATAAAAGAGAGAGAGAGGACGAGCAGCAGAGGACGAGAAAATATATATAAAAGACAGAGAGAGAGAGAGGACGAGCAGCAGAGGACGAGAAAATATATATAAAAACAGAGAGAGAAAGAGAGGACAAGCAGCAGAGGACGAGAAAATATATATAAAAGACAGAGAGAGAGAGAGAGGGGACGAGCAGCAGAGGAGGAGAAAATATATATAAAAGACACAGAGAAAGAGAGAGGACGAGCAGAAGAGGATGATTAAATATATATAAAAGACAGAGAGAGAGAGAGAGAAAGAGAGAGGACGAGCAGCAGAGGACGAAAAAATATATCTAAAGGCAGAGATAGAGAGGACGCGCAGCTAAGGCCGAGAAAATATATATAAAACACAGAGAGAGAGAGAGAGAGAGAGGACGAGCAGCAGAGGATGAGAAAATATATATAAAGGCAGAGATAGAGAGGACGAGCAGCAGAGGCCGAGAGAATATATATAAAACACAGAGAGAGAGAGAGAGAGAGAGAGAGAGGATGAGCAGCAGAGGATGAGAAAATATATATAAAAGAGAGAGAGAGGACGAGCAGCAGAGGACGAGAAAATATATATAAAAGACACAGAGAAAGAGAGAGGACGAGCAGAAGAGGATGATTAAATATATATAAAAGACAGAGAGAGAGTGAGAGAGAAAGAGATAGGACGAGCAGCAGAGGACGAAAATATATATATAAAGGCAGAGATAGAGAGGACGCGCAGCAAAGGCCGAGAGAATATATATAAAACACAGAGAGAGAAAGAGAGAGAGAGAGAGAGAACGAGCAGCAGAGGATGAGAAAATATATATAAAGGCAGAGATAGAGAGGACGAGCAGCAGAGGACGGGCAGCAGAGGCCGAGAGAATATATATAAAACACAGAGAGAGAGAGAGAGAGAGAGAGAGAGAGAGGACGAGCAGCAGAGGATGAGAAAATATATATAAAGCAGAGATAGAGAGGACGCGCAGCTAAGGCCGAGAGAATATATATAAAACACAGAGAGAGAGAGAGAGAGAGAGAGAGAGAGAGAGAGGATGAGCAGCAGAGGACGAGAGAATGTATATAAAAGAGAGAGAGAGGACGAGCAGCAGAGGACGAGAAAATATATATAAAAGACAGAGAGAGAGAGAGGACAAGAGGCAGAGGACGAGAAAATATATATAAAAAACAGGAAGAGAAAGAGAGGACAAGCAACAGAGGACGAGAAAATATGTATAAAAGACAGAGAGAGAGAGAGAGGGGACGAGCAGCAGAGGAGGAGAAAATATATATAAAAGACACAGAGAAAGAGAGAGGACGAGCAGAAGAGGACGATTAAATATATATAAAAGACAGAGAGAGAGAGAGAGAGAAAGAGAGAGGAGGAGCAGCAGAGGACGAAAAAATATATATAAAGGCAGAGATAGAGAGGACGCGCAGCAAAGGCCGAGAGAATATATATAAAACACAGAGAGAGAGAGAGAGAGAGAGAGAGGACGAGCAGAAGAGGATGAGAAAATATATATAAAGGCAGAGATAGAGAGGACAAGCAGCAGAGGCCGAGAGAATATATATAAAACACAGAGAGAGAGAGAGAGAGAGAGGATGAGCAGCAGAGGACGAGAGAATATATATAAAACACAGAGAGAGAGAGAGAGAGAGAGAGAGAGAGAGAGGATGAGCAGCAGAGGACGAGAGAATGTATATAAAAGAGAGAGAGAGGACGAGCAGCAGAGGACGAGAAAATATATATAAAAAACAGAGAGAGAAAGAGAGGACAAGGAGCAGAGGACGAGAAAATATGTATAAAAGACAGAGAGAGAGAGAGAGGGGACGAGCAGCAGAGGAGGAGAAAATATATATAAAAGACAGAGAAAGAGAGAGGACGAGCAGAAGAGGACGATTAAATATATATAAAAGACAGAGAGAGAGAGAAATTGAGAGGAGGAGCAGCAGAGGACGAAAAAATATATATAAAGGCAGAGATAGAGAGGATGCGCAGCAAAGGCCAAGAGAATATATATAAAACACAGAGAGAGAGAGAGAGAGAGAGGACGATCAGCAGAGGATGAGAAAATATATATAAAGGCAGAGATAGAGAGGACAAGCAGCAGAGGCCGAGAGAATATATATAAAACACACAGAGAGAGAGAGAGAGAGAGTGAGAGAGAGAGAGAGAGAGAGATAGAGGACGAGCAGCAGAGGATGAGAAAATATATATAAAAGAGAGAGAGGAAGAGCAGCAGAGGAAGAGAAAATATATATAAAAGACAGAGAGAGAGAGAGAGGACGAGCAGCAGAGGACGAGAAAATAAATATAAAAAACAGAGAGAGAAAGAGAGGACAAGCAGCAGAGGACGAGAAAATATATATAAAGACAGAGAGCGAGAGAGAGAGGGGACGAGCAGCAGAGGAGGAGAAAATATATATAAAAGACACAGAGAAAGAGAGAGGACGAGCAGAAGAGGACGATTAAATATATATAAAAGACAGAGAGAGAGAGAGAGAGAGAGAGGACGAGCAGCAGAGGATGAGAAAATATATATAAAGGCAGAGATAGAGAGGACGAGCAGCAGAGGCCGAGAGAATATATATAAAACACAGAGAGAGAGAGAGAGAGAGAGAGAGAGAGAGAGAGGATGAGCAGCAGAGGATGAGAAAATATATATAAAAGAGAGAGAGAGAGAGGACGAGCAGCAGAGGACGAGAAAATATATATAAAAGACACAGAGAAAGAGAGAGGACGAGCAGAAGAGGATGATTAAATATATATAAAAGACAGAGAGAGAGTGAGAGAGAAAGAGATAGGACGAGCAGCAGAGGACGAAAATATATATATAAAGGCAGAGATAGAGAGGACGCGCAGCAAAGGCCGAGAGAATATATATAAAACACAGAGAGAGAAAGAGAGAGAGAGAGAGAGAACGAGCAGCAGAGGATGAGAAAATATATATAAAGGCAGAGATAGAGAGGACGAGCAGCAGAGGACGGGCAGCAGAGGCCGAGAGAATATATATAAAACACAGAGAGAGAGAGAGAGAGAGAGAGAGAGGACGAGCAGCAGAGGATGAGAAAATATATATAAAGCAGAGATAGAGAGGACGCGCAGCTAAGGCCGAGAGAATATATATAAAACACAGAGAGAGAGAGAGAGAGAGAGAGAGAGAGGATGAGCAGCAGAGGACGAGAGAATGTATATAAAAGAGAGAGAGAGGACGAGCAGCAGAGGACGAGAAAATATATATAAAAGACAGAGAGAGAGAGAGGACAAGAGGCAGAGGACGAGAAAATATATATAAAAAACAGGAAGAGAAAGAGAGGACAAGCAACAGAGGACGAGAAAATATGTATAAAAGACAGAGAGAGAGAGAGAGGGGACGAGCAGCAGAGGAGGAGAAAATATATATAAAAGACACAGAGAAAGAGAGAGGACGAGCAGAAGAGGACGATTAAATATATATAAAAGACAGAGAGAGAGAGAGAGAGAGAAAGAGAGAGGAGGAGCAGCAGAGGACGAAAAAATATATATAAAGGCAGAGATAGAGAGGACGCGCAGCAAAGGCCGAGAGAATATATATAAAACACAGAGAGAGAGAGAGAGAGAGAGAGAGGACGAGCAGCAGAGGATGAGAAAATATATATAAAGGCAGAGATAGAGAGGACAAGCAGCAGAGGCCGAGAGAATATATATAAAACACAGAGAGAGAGAGAGAGAGAGAGAGGATGAGCAGCAGAGGACGAGAGAATATATATAAAACACAGAGAGAGAGAGAGAGAGAGAGAGAGAGAGAGAGAGGATGAGCAGCAGAGGACGAGAGAATGTATATAAAAGAGAGAGAGAGGACGAGCAGCAGAGGACGAGAAAATATATATAAAAAACAGAGAGAGAAAGAGAGGACAAGGAGCAGAGGACGAGAAAATATGTATAAAAGACAGAGAGAGAGAGAGAGGGGACGAGCAGCAGAGGAGGAGAAAATATATATAAAAGACAGAGAAAGAGAGAGGACGAGCAGAAGAGGACGATTAAATATATATAAAAGACAGAGAGAGAGAGAGAGAGAAATTGAGAGGAGGAGCAGCAGAGGACGAAAAAATATATATAAAGGCAGAGATAGAGAGGATGCGCAGCAAAGGCCAAGAGAATATATATAAAACACAGAGAGAGAGAGAGAGAGAGAGGACGATCAGCAGAGGATGAGAAAATATATATAAAGGCAGAGATAGAGAGGACAAGCAGCAGAGGCCGAGAGAATATATATAAAACACACAGAGAGAGAGAGAGAGAGAGTGAGAGAGAGAGAGAGAGAGAGAGAGATAGAGGACGAGCAGCAGAGGATGAGAAAATATATATAAAAGAGAGAGAGGAAGAGCAGCAGAGGAAGAGAAAATATATATAAAAGACAGAGAGAGAGAGAGAGGACGAGCAGCAGAGGACGAGAAAATAAATATAAAAAACAGAGAGAGAAAGAGAGGACAAGCAGCAGAGGACGAGAAAATATATATAAAGACAGAGAGCGAGAGAGAGAGGGGACGAGCAGCAGAGGAGGAGAAAATATATATAAAAGACACAGAGAAAGAGAGAGGACGAGCAGAAGAGGACGATTAAATATATATAAAAGACAGAGAGAGAGAGAGAGAAAGAGAGAGGACGAGCATTAGAGGACGAAAAAATATATATAAAGGCAGAGATAGAGAGGACGCGCAGCAAAGGCCGAGAGAATATATATAAAACACAGAGAGAGAGAGAGAGAGAGAGAGGACGAGCAGCAGAGGACGAGAAAATATATATAAAAACAGAGAGAGAAAGAGAGGACAAGCAGCAGAGGATGAGAAAATATATATAAAAGACAGAGAGAGAGAGAGGGAACGAGCAGCAGAGGAGGAGAAAATATATATAAAAGACACAGAGAAAGAGAGAGGACGAGCAGAAGAGGATGATTAAATATATATAAAAGACAGAGAGAGAGAGAGAAAAAGAGAGAGGACGAGCAGCAGAGGACGAAAAAATATATATAAAGGCAGAGATAGAGAGGACGCGCAGCTAAGGCCGAGAAAATATATATAAAACACAGAGAGAGAGAGAGAGGACGAGCAGCAGAGGATGAGAAAATATATATAAAGGCAGAGATAAAGAGGACGAGCAGCAGAGGACGAGAATATATATATAAAGGCAGAGATAGAGAGGACAAGCAGCAGAGGCCGAGAGAATATATATAAAACACAGAGAGAGAGAGAGAGAGAGAGAGGATGAGCAGCAGAGGACGAGAGAATATATATAAAACACAGAGAGAGAGAGAGAGAGAGAGAGAGAGAGAGAGAGAGAGAGAGAGAGGATGAGCAGCAGAGGACGAGAGAATGTATATAAAGGCAGAGATAGAGAGGACGCGCAGCAAAGGCCGAGAGAATATATATAAAACACAGAGAGAGAGAGAGAGAGAGAGAGAGGACGAGCAGCAGAGAACGAGAAAATATATATAAAAACAGAGAGAGAAAGAGAGGACAAGCAGCAGAGGACGAGAAAATATATATAAAAGACAGAGAGAGAGAGAGAGGGGACGAGCAGCAGAGGAGGAGAAAATATATATAAAAGACACAGAGAAAGAGAGAGGACGAGCAGAAGAGGATGATTAAATATATATAAAAGACAGAGAGAGAGAGAGAAAGAGAGAGGACGAGCAGCAGTGGACGAAAAAATATATATAAAGGCAGAGATAGAGAGGACGCGCAGCTAAGGCCGAGAAAATATATATAAAACACAGAGAGAGAGAGAGAGAGGACGAGCAGCAGAGGATGAGAAAATATATATAAAGGCAGAGATAGAGAGGACGAGCAGCAGAGGCCGAGAGAATATATATAAAACAGAGAGAGAGAGAGAGAGAGAGAGAGAGAGAGGAGGAGCAGCAGAGGATGAGAAAATATATATAAAAGAGAGAGAGGACGAGCAGCAGAGGACGAGAAAATATATATAAAAGACAGAGAGAGAGAGAGAGAGAGAGAGGACGAGCAGCAGAGGATGAGAAAATATATATAAAAGACAGAGAAAGAGAGAGGACGAGCAGAAGAGGATGATTAAATATATATAAAGGCAGAGATAAAGAGGACGAGCAGCAGAGGACGAGAATATATATATAAAGGCAGAGATAGAGAGGACAAGCAGCAGAGGCCGAGAGAATATATATAAAACACAGAGAGAGAGAGAGAGAGAGAGAGGATGAGCAGCAGAGGACGAGAGAATATATATAAAACACAGAGAGAGAGAGAGAGAGAGAGAGAGAGAGAGAGAGAGAGGATGAGCAGCAGAGGACGAGAGAATGTATATAAAGGCAGAGATAGAGAGGACGCGCAGCAAAGGCCGAGAGAATATATATAAAACACAGAGAGAGAGAGAGAGAGAGAGAGGACGAGCAGCAGAGAACGAGAAAATATATATAAAAACAGAGAGAGAAAGAGAGGACAAGCAGCAGAGGACGAGAAAATATATATAAAAGACAGAGAGAGAGAGAGAGGGGACGAGCAGCAGAGGAGGAGAAAATATATATAAAAGACACAGAGAAAGAGAGAGGACGAGCAGAAGAGGATGATTAAATATATATAAAAGACAGAGAGAGAGAGAGAAAGAGAGAGGACGAGCAGCAGTGGACGAAAAAATATATATAAAGGCAGAGATAGAGAGGACGCGCAGCTAAGGCCGAGAAAATATATATAAAACACAGAGAGAGAGAGAGAGGACGAGCAGCAGAGGATGAGAAAATATATATAAAGGCAGAGATAGAGAGGACGAGCAGCAGAGGCCGAGAGAATATATATAAAACAGAGAGAGAGAGAGAGAGAGAGAGAGAGAAGGAGGAGGAGCAGCAGAGGATGAGAAAATATATATAAAAGAGAGAGAGGACGAGCAGCAGAGGACGAGAAAATATATATAAAAGACAGAGAGAGAGAGAGAGAGAGAGAGGACGAGCAGCAGAGGATGAGAAAATATATATAAAAGACAGAGAAAGAGAGAGGACGAGCAGAAGAGGATGATTAAATATATATAAAAGACAGAGAGAGAGTGAGAGAGAAAGAGAGGACGAGCAGCAGAGGACGAAAATATATATATAAAGGCAGAGAGAGAGAGGACGCGCAGCAAAGGCCGAGAGAATATATATAAAACACAGAGAGAGAAAGAGAGAGAGAGAGAGAGAGAACGAGCAGCAGAGGATGAGAAAATATATATAAAGGCAGAGATAGAGAGGACGAGCAGCAGAGGACGGGCAGCAGAGGCCGAGAGAATATATATAAAACACAGAGAGAGAGAGAGAGAGAGAGAGAGAGAGGACGAGCAGCAGAGGATGAGAAAATATATATAAAGCAGAGATAGAGAGGACGCGCAGCTAAGGCCGAGAGAATATATATAAAACACAGAGAGAGAGAGAGAGAGAGAGGATGAGCAGCAGAGGACGAGAGAATGTATATAAAAGAGAGAGAGAGGACGAGCAGCAGAGGACGAGAAAATATATATAAAAGACAGAGAGAGAGAGGGGACAAGCAGCAGAGGACGAGAAAATATATATAAAAAACAGGAAGAGAAAGAGAGGACAAGCAACAGAGGACGAGAAAATATGTATAAAAGACAGAGAGAGAGAGAGAGGGGACGAGCAGCAGAGGAGGAGAAAATATATATAAAAGACACAGAGAAAGAGAGAGGACGAGCAGAAGAGGACGATTAAATATATATAAAAGACAGAGAGAGAGAGAGAGAGAAAGAGAGAGGAGGAGCAGCAGAGGACGAAAAAATATATATAAAGGCAGAGATAGAGAGGACGCGCAGCAAAGGCCGAGAGAATATATATAAAACACAGAGAGAGAGAGAGAGAGAGAGGACGAGCAGCAGAGGATGAGAAAATATATATAAAGGCAGAGATAGAGAGGACAAGCAGCAGAGGCCGAGAGAATATATATAAAACACAGAGAGAGAGAGAGAGAGAGAGGATGAGCAGCAGAGGACGAGAGAATATATATAAAACACAGAGAGAGAGAGAGAGAGAGAGAGAGAGAGGATGAGCAGCAGAGGACGAGAGAATATATATAAAACACACAGAGAGAGAGAGAGAGAGAGAGGACGAGCAGCAGAGGACGAGAAAATATATATAAAAACAGAGAGAGAAAGAGAGGACAAGCAGCAGAGGACGAGAAAATATATATAAAAGACAGAGAGAGAGAGAGGGAACGAGCAGCAGAGGAGGAGAAAATATATATAAAAGACACAGAGAAAGAGAGAGGACAAGCAGAAGAGGATGATTAAATATATATAAAAGACAGAGAGAGAGAGAGAGAAAGAGAGAGGACGAGCAGCAGAGGACGAAAAAATATATATAAAGGCAGAGATAGAGAGGACGCGCAGCTAAGGCCGAGAAAATATATATAAAACACAGAGAGAGAGAGAGAGGACGAGCAGCAGAGGATGAGAAAATATATATAAAGGCAGAGATAGAGAGGACGAGCAGCTAAGGCCGAGAGAATATATATAAAACACAGAGAGAGAGAGAGAGAGAGGACGAGCAGCAGAGGACGAGAATATATATATAAAGGCAGAGATAGAGAGGACAAGCAGCAGAGGCCGAGAGAATATATATAAAACACAGAGAGAGAGAGAGAGAGAGAGAGGATGAGCAGCAGAGGACGAGAGAATATATATAAAACACAGAGAGAGAGAGAGAGAGAGAGAGAGAGAGAGAGGATGAGCAGCAGAGGACGAGAGAATGTATATAAAAGACAGAGAGAGAGAGAGATAAAGAGAGAGGACGAGCAGCAGAGGACGAAAAAATATATATAAAGGCAGAGATAGAGAGGACGCGCAGCAAAGGCCGAGAGAATATATATAAAACACAGAGAGAGAGAGAGAGAGAGAGAGGACGAGCAGCAGAGAACGAGAAAATATATATAAAAACAGAGAGAGAAAGAGAGGACAAGCAGCAGAGGACGAGAAAATATATATAAAAGACAGAGAGAGAGAGAGGGGACGAGCAGCAGAGGAGGAGAAAATATATATAAAAGACACAGAGAAAGAGAGAGGACGAGCAGAAGAGGATGATTAAATATATATAAAAGACAGAGAGAGAGAGAGAGAAAGAGAGAGGACGAGCAGCAGAGGACGAAAAAATATATATAAAGGCAGAGATAGAGAGGACGCGCAGCTAAGGCCGAGAAAATATATATAAAACACAGAGAGAGAGAGAGAGAGGACGAGCAGCAGAGGATGAGAAAATATATATAAAGGCAGAGATAGAGAGGACGAGCAGCAGAGGCCGAGAGAATATATATAAAACAGAGAGAGAGAGAGAGAGAGAGAGAGAGAGAGAGAGGAGCAGCAGAGGATGAGAAAATATATATAAAAGAGAGAGAGGACGAGCAGCAGAGGACGAGAAAATATATATAAAAGACAGAGAGAGAGAGAGAGAGAGAGGACGAGCAGCAGAGGACGAGAAAATATATATAAAAGACACAGAAAGAGAGAGGACGAGCAGAAGAGGATGATTAAATATATATAAAAGACAGAGAGAGAGTGAGAGAGAAAGAGAGGACGAGCAGCAGAGGACGAAAATATATATATAAAGGCAGAGAGAGAGAGGACGCGCAGCAAAGGCCGAGAGAATATATATAAAACACAGAGAGAGAAAGAGAGAGAGAGAGAGAGAGAGAGAACGAGCAGCAGAGGATGAGAAAATATATATAAAGGCAGAGATAGAGAGGACGAGCAGCAGAGGACGTGCAGCAGAGGCCGAGAGAATATATATAAAACACAGAGAGAGAGAGAGAGAGAGAGAGAGAGAGGACGAGCAGCAGAGGATGAGAAAATATATATAAAGCAGAGATAGAGAGGACGCGCAGCTAAGGCCGAGAGAATATATATAAAACACAGAGAGAGAGAGAGAGAGAGAGAGGATGAGCAGCAGAGGACGAGAGAATGTATATAAAAGAGAGAGAGTGGACGAGCAGCAGAGGACGAGAAAATATATATAAAAGACAGAGAGAGAGAGAGGACAAGCAGCAGAGGACGAGAAAATATATATAAAAAACAGGAAGAGAAAGAGAGGACAAGCAACAGAGGACGAGAAAATATGTATAAAAGACAGAGAGAGAGAGAGAGGGGACGAGCAGCAGAGGAGGAGAAAATATATATAAAAGACACAGAGAAAGAGAGAGGACGAGCAGAAGAGGACGATTAAATATATATAAAAGACAGAGAGAGAGAGAGAGAGAGAAAGAGAGAGGAGGAGCAGCAGAGGACGAAAAAATATATATAAAGGCAGAGATAGAGAGGACGCGCAGCAAAGGCCGAGAGAATATATATAAAACACAGAGAGAGAGAGAGAGAGAGAGGACGAGCAGCAGAGGATGAGAAAATATATATAAAGGCAGAGATAGAGAGGACAAGCAGCAGAGGCCGAGAGAATATATATAAAACACAGAGAGAGAGAGAGAGAGAGAGGATGAGCAGCAGAGGACGAGAGAATATATATAAAACACAGAGAGAGAGAGAGAGAGAGAGAGAGAGAGGATGAGCAGCAGAGGACGAGAGAATGTATATAAAAGAGAGAGAGAGGACGAGCAGCAGAGGACGAGAAAATAAATATAAAAAACAGAGAGAGAAAGAGAGGACAAGCAGCAGAGGACGAGAAAATATATATAAAGACAGAGAGCGAGAGAGAGAGGGGACGAGCAGCAGAGGAGGAGAAAATATATATAAAAGACACAGAGAAAGAGAGAGGACGAGCAGAAGAGGACGATTAAATATATATAAAAGACAGAGAGAGAGAGAGAGAAAGAGAGAGGACGAGCAGCAGAGGACGAAAAAATATATATAAAGGCAGAGATAGAGAGGACGCACAGCAAAGGCCGAGAGAATATATATAAAACACAGAGAGAGAGAGAGAGAGAGAGAGAGGACGAGCAGCAGAGGACGAGAAAATATATATAAAAACAGAGAGAGAAAGAGAGGACAAGCAGCAGAGGACGAGAAAATATATATAAAAGACAGAGAGAGAGAGAGGGGACGAGCAGCAGAGGAGGAGAAAATATATATAAAAGACACAGAGAAAGAGAGAGGACGAGCAGAAGAGGATGATTAAATATATATAAAAGACAGAGAGAGAGAGAGAAAGAGAGAGCACGAGCAGCAGAGGACGAAAAAATATATATAAAGGCAGAGATAGAGAGGACGCGCAGCTAAGGCCGAGAAAATATATATAAAACACAGAGAGAGAGAGAGAGAGAGAGAGAGAGAGAGAGAGGACGAGCAGCAGAGGATGAGAAAATATATATAAAGGCAGAGATAGAGAGGACGAGCAGCAGAGGCCGAGAGAATATATATAAAACACAGAGAGAGAGAGAGAGAGAGAGAGAGAGAGGATGAGCAGCAGAGGATGAGAAAATATATATAAAAGAGAGAGAGAGAGGACGAGCAGCAGAGGACAAGAAAATATATATAAAAGACAGAGAGAGAGAGAGAGAGAGAGGACGAGCAGCAGAGGACGAGAAAATAAATATAAAAGACACAGAGAAAGAGAGAGGACGAGCAGAAGAGGATGATTAAATATATATAAAAGACAGAGAGAGAGTGAGAGAGAAAGAGAGAGGACGAGCAGCAGAGGACGAAAAAATATATAGAAAGGCAGAGATAGAGAGGACGCGCAGCAAAGGCCGAGAGAATATATATAAAACACAGAGAGAAAAGAGAGAGAGAGAGAGAGAGAGAGAGAGAGAGAGACCGAGCAGCAGAGGACGAGAAAATATATATAAAGGCAGAGATAGAGAGGACAGGCAGCAGAGGACGGGCAGCAGAGGCCGAAAGAATATATATAAAACACAGAGAGAGAGAGAGAGAGAGAGAGAGAGAGAGAGGACGAGCAGCATAGGATGAGAAAATATATATAAAGCAGAGATAGAGAGGACGAACAGCTAAGGCCGAGAGAATATATATAAAACACAGAGAGAGAGAGAGAGAGAGAGAGAGAGAGAGAGAAGACAAGCAGCAGAGGACGAGAAAATATATATAAAGGCAGGGATAGAGAGGACGAGCAGCAGAGGCTGAGAGAATATATAATAAACACAGAGAGAGAGAGAGAGAGAGAGAGAGAGAGAGAGAGAGAGGATGAGCAGCAGAGGACGAGAGAATGTATATAAAAGAGAGAGAGAGGACGAGCAGCAGAGGACAAGAAAATATATATGAAAGACAGAGAGAGAGAGAGGACGAGCAGCAGAGGACAAGAAAATATATATAAAAAACAGGAAGAGAAAGAGAGGACAAGCAACAGAGGACAAGAAAATATGTATAAAAGACAGAGAGAGAGAGAGAGGGGACGAGCAGCAGAGGAGGAGAAAATATATATAAAAGACACAGAGAAAGAGAGAGGATGAGCAGAAGAGGACGATTAAATATATATAAAAGACAGAGAGAGAGAGAGAGAAAGAGAGAGGAGGAGCAGCAGAGGACGAAAAAATATATATAAAGGCAGAGATAGAGAGGACGCGCAGCAAAGGCCGAGAGAATATATATAAAACACAGAGAGAGAGAGAGAGAGAGAGAGGACGAGCAGCAGAGGATGAGAAAATATATATAAAGGCAGAGATAGAGAGGACAAGCAGCAGAGACCGAGAGAATATATATAAAACACAGAGAGAGAGAGAGAGAGAGAGAGAGAGAGAGAGGACGAGCAGCATAGGATGAGAAAATATATATAAAGCAGAGATAGAGAGGACACGCAGCTAAGGCCGAGAGAATATATATAAAACACAGAGAGAGAGAGAGAGAGAGAGAGAGAGAGAGAGAGAGAGAGAAGACAAGCAGCAGAGGACGAGAAAATATATATAAAGGCAGGGATAGAGAGGACGAGCAGCAGAGGCCGAGAGAATATATATAAAACACAGAGAGAGAGAGAGAGAGAGAGAGAGAGAGAGAGAGAGAGAGAGAGAGAGGATGAGCAGCAGAGGACGAGAGAATGTATATAAAAGAGAGAGAGAGGACGAGCAGCAGAGGACGAGAAAATATATATAAAAGACAGAGAGAGAGAGAGGACGAGCAGCAGAGGACGAGAAAATATGTATAAAAGACAGAGAGAGAGAGAGAGGGGACGAGCAGCAGAGGAGGAGAAAATATATATAAAAGACACAGAGAAAGAGAGAGGACGAGCAGAAGAGGACGATTAAATATATATAAAAGACAGAGAGAGAGAGAGAGAGAAAGAGAGAGGAGGAGCAGCAGAGGACGAAAAAATATATATAAAGGCAGAGATAGAGAGGACGCGCAGCAAAGGCCGAGAGAATATATATAAAACACAGAGAGAGAGAGAGAGAGAGGACGCAGCAGCAGAGGATGAGAAAATATATATAAAGGCAGAGATAGAGAGGACAAGCAGCAGAGACCGAGAGAATATATATAAAACACAGAGAGAGAGAGAGAGAGAGAGAGAGAGAGAGAGGATGAGCAGCAGAGGACGAGAGAATGTATATAAAAGAGAGAAGACGAGCAGCAGAGGACGAGAAAATATATAAAAAAACAGAGAGAGAAAGAGAGGACAAGCAGCAGAGGACGAGAAAATATGTATAAAAGACAGAGAGAGAGGGGACAAGCAGCAGAGGAGGAGAAAATATATATAAAAGACAGAGAAAGAGAGAGGACGAGCAGAAGAGGACGATTAAATATATATAAAAGACAGAGAGAGAGAGAGAGAAATTGAGAGGAGGAGCAGCAGAGGACGAAAAAATATATATAAAGGCAGAGATAGAGAGGATGCGCAGCAAAGGACAAGAGAATATATATAAAACACAGAGAGAGAGAGAGAGGACGATCAGCAGAGGATGAGAAAATATATATAAAGGCAGAGATAGAGAGGAAGCACAGCTAAGGCCGAGAGAATATATATAAAACACAGAGAGAGAGAGAGAGAGAGAGAGAGAGAGAGAGAGAGAGAGAGAGAGAGAGAGAGGACGAGCAGCAGAGGATGAGAAAATATATATAAAAGAGAGAGAGGACGAGCAGCAGAGGACGAGAAAATATATATAAAAGACAGAGAGAGAGAGAGAGGACGAGCAGCAGAGGACGAGAAAATAAATATAAAAAACAGAGAGAGAAAGAGAGGACAAGCAGCAGAGGACGAGAAAATATATATAAAGACAGAGAGCGAGAGAGAGAGGGGACGAGCAGCAGAGGAGGAGAAAATATATATAAAAGACACAGAGAAAGAGAGAGGACGAGCAGAAGAGGACGATTAAATATATATAAAAGAGAGAGAGAGAGAGAGAGAGAGAGAAATTGAGAGGAGGAGCAGCAGAGGACGAAAAAATATATATAAAGGCAGAGATAGAGAGGATGCGCAGCAAAGGCCAAGAGAATATATATAAAACACAGAGAGAGAGAGAGAGAGAGAGGACGATCAGCAGAGGATGAGAAAATATATATAAAGGCAGAGATAGAGAGGACGCGCAGCTAAGGCCGAGAGAATATATATAAAACACAGAGAGAGAGAGAGAGAGAGGACGAGCAGCAGAGGACGAGAATATATATATAAAGGCAGAGATAGAGAGGACAAGCAGCAGAGGCCGAGATAATATATATAAAACACAGAGAGAGAGAGAGAGAGAGAGAGAGAGAGAGAGAGAGAGAGGACGAGCAGCAGAGGATGAGAAAATATATATAAACGAGAGAGAGAGAGGACGAGCAGCAGAGGACGAGAAAATATATATAAAAGACAGAGAGAGAGAGAGAGGACGAGCAGCAGAGGACGAGAAAATAAATATAAAAAACAGAGAGAGAAAGAGAGGACAAGCAGCAGAGGACGAGAAAATATATATAAAGACAGAGAGCGAGAGAGAGAGGGGACGAGCAGCAGAGGAGGAGAAAATATATATAAAAGACACAGAGAAAGAGAGAGGACGAGCAGAAGAGGACGATTAAATATATATAAAAGACAGAGAGAGAGAGAGAGAAAGAGAGAGGACGAGCAGCAGAGGACGAAAAAATATATATAAAGGCAGAGATAGAGAGGACGCGCAGCAAAGGCCGAGAGAATATATATAAAACACAGAGAGAGAGAGAGAGAGAGAGAGAGAGAGGACGAGCAGCAGAGGACGAGAAAATATATATAGAAACAGAGAGAGAAAGAGAGGACAAGCAGCAGAGGACGAGAAAATATATATAAAAGACAGAGAGAGAGAGAGAGGGGACGAGCAGCAGAGGAGGAGAAAATATATATAAAAGACACAGAGAAAGAGAGAGGACGAGCAGAAGAGGATGATTAAATATATATAAAAGACAGAGAGAGAGAGAGAGAAAGAGAGAGGACGAGCAGCAGAGGACGAAAAAATATATATAAAGGCAGAGATAGAGAGGACGCGCAGCTAAGGCCGAGAAAATATATATAAAACACAGAGAGAGAGAGAGAGAGAGGATGAGCAGCAGAGGATGAGAAAATATATATAAAGGCAGAGATAGAGAGGACGAGCAGCAGAGGCCGAGAGAATATATATAAAACACAGAGAGAGAGAGAGAGAGAGAGAGAGAGGATGAGCAGCAGAGGATGAGAAAATATATATAAAAGAGAGAGAGAGAGGACGAGCAGCAGAGGACGAGAAAATATATATAAAAGACAGAGAGAGAGAGAGAGAGAGAGAGGACGAGCAGCAGAGGACGAGAAAATATATATAAAAGACACAGAGAAAGAGAGAGGACGAGCAGAAGAGGATGATTAAATATATATAAAAGACAGAGAGAGAGTGAGAGAGAAAGAGAGAGGACGAGCAGCAGAGGACGAAAAAATATATATAAAGGCAGAGATAGAGAGGACGCGCAGCAAAGGCCGAGAGAATATATATAAAACACAGAGAGAGAGAGAGAGAGAGAGAGAGAGAGACGAGCAGCAGAGGATGAGAAAATATATATAAAGGCAGAGATAGAGAGGACAAGCAGCAGAGACCGAGAGAATATATATAAAACACAGAGAGAGAGAGAGAGAGAGAGAGAGAGGACGAGCAGCATAGGATGAGAAAATATATATAAAGCAGAGATAGAGAGGACACGCAGCTAAGGCCGAGAGAATATATATAAAACACAGAGAGAGAGAGAGAGAGAGAGAGAGAGAGAAGACAAGCAGCAGAGGACGAGAAAATATATATAAAGGCAGGGATAGAGAGGACGAGCAGCAGAGGCCGAGAGAATATATATAAAACACAGAGAGAGAGAGAGAGAGAGAGAGAGAGAGAGAGAGAGAGAGAGAGAGAGAGGATGAGCAGCAGAGGACGAGAGAATGTATATAAAAGAGAGAGAGAGGACGAGCAGCAGAGGACGAGAAAATATATATAAAAGACAGAGAGAGAGAGAGGACGAGCAGCAGAGGACGAGAAAATATGTATAAAAGACAGAGAGAGAGAGAGAGGGGACGAGCAGCAGAGGAGGAGAAAATATATATAAAAGACACAGAGAAAGAGAGAGGACGAGCAGAAGAGGACGATTAAATATATATAAAAGACAGAGAGAGAGAGAGAGAGAAAGAGAGAGGAGGAGCAGCAGAGGACAAAAAATATATATAAAGGCAGAGATAGAGAGGACGCGCAGCAAAGGCCGAGAGAATATATATAAAACACAGAGAGAGAGAGAGAGAGAGAGAGGACGAGCAGCAGAGGATGAGAAAATATATATAAAGGCAGAGATAGAGAGGACAAGCAGCAGAGACCGAGAGAATATATATAAAACACAGAGAGAGAGAGAGAGAGAGAGAGAGAGAGAGAGAGGATGAGCAGCAGAGGACGAGAGAATGTATATAAAAGAGAGAGGACGAGCAGCAGAGGACGAGAAAATATATAAAAAAACAGAGAGAGAAAGAGAGGACAAGCAGCAGAGGACGAGAAAATATGTATAAAAGACAGAGAGAGAGAGAGAGGGGACAAGCAGCAGAGGAGGAGAAAATATATATAAAAGACAGAGAAAGAGAGAGGACGAGCAGAAGAGGACGATTAAATATATATAAAAGACAGAGAGAGAGAGAGAGAAATTGAGAGGAGGAGCAGCAGAGGACGAAAAAATATATATAAAGGCAGAGATAGAGAGGATGCGCAGCAAAGGACAAGAGAATATATATAAAACACAGAGAGAGAGAGAGAGGACGATCAGCAGAGGATGAGAAAATATATATAAAAAACAGAGAGAGAAAGAGAGGACAAGCAGCAGAGGACGAGAAAATATATATAAAAGACAGAGAGAGAGAGAGGGGACGAGCAGCAGAGGAGGAGAAAATATATATAAAGGCAGAGATAGAGAGGACGCGCAGCTAAGGCCGAGAGAATATATATAAAACACAGAGAGAGAGAGAGAGAGAGAGAGAGAGAGAACGAGCAGCAGAGGATGAGAAAATATATATAAAGGCAGAGACAGAGAGGACGAGCAGCAGAGGACGGGCAGCAGAGGCCGAGAGAATATATATAAAACACAGAGAGAGAGAGAGAGAGAGAGAGAGAGGATGAGAGAGAAGACGAGCAGCAGAGGACGAGAAAATATATATAAAGGCAGAGATAGAGAGGACTAGCAGCAGAGGCCGAGTGAATATATATAAAACACAGAGAGAGAGAGAGAGAGAGAGAGAGAGGATGAGCAGCAGAGGACGAGAGAATGTATATAAAAGAGAGAGAGAGGACGAGCAGCAGAGGACGAGAAAATATATATAAAAGACAGAGAGAGAGAGAGGACGAGAAGCAGAGGATGAGAAAATATATATAAAAAACAGAGAGAGAAAGAGAGGACAAGCAGCAGAGGACGAGAAAATATGTATAAAAGACAGAGAGAGAGAGAGGACGAGCAGAAGAGGACGATTAAATGTATATAACAGACAGAGAGAGAGAGAGAGAGAAAGAGAGAGGAGGAGCAGCAGAGGACGAAAAAATATATATAAAGGCAGAGATAGAGAGGATGTGCAGCAAAGGCCGAGAGAATATATATAAAACACAGAGAGAGAGAGAGAGAGAGAGGACGAGCAGAAGAGGATGAGAAAATATATATAAAGGCAGAGATAGAGAGGACGCGCAGCTAAGGCCGAGAGAATATATATAAAACACAGAGAGTGAGAGAGAGAGAGAGAGAGGACGAGCAGCAGAGGACGAGAATATATATATAAAGGCAGAGATATAGAGGACAAGCAGCAGAGGCCGAGAGAATATATATAAAACACAGAGAGAGAGAGAGAGAGAGAGATAGAGAGAGGACGAGCAGCAGAGGATGAGAAAATATATATAAAAGAGAGAGAGAGATGACGAGCAGCAGAGGACGAGAAAATATATATAAAAGACAGAGAGAGAGAGGGAGGACGAGCAGCAGAGGACGAGAAAATATATATAAAAAACAGAGAGAGAAAGAGAGGACAAGCAGCAGAGGACGAGAAAATATATATAAAGACAGAGAGAGAGAGAGAGAGAGGGGACGAGCAGCAGATGAGGAGAAAATATATATAATAGACACAGAGAAAGAGAGAGGACGAGCAGAAGAGGACGATTAAATATATATAAAAGACAGAGAGAGAGAGAGAGAAAGAGAGAGGACGAGCAGCAGAGGACGAAAAAATATATATAAAGGCAGAGATAGAGAGGACGCGCAGCAAAGGCCGAGAGAATATATATAAAACACAGAGAGAGAGAGAGAGAGAGAGGACGAGCAGCAGAGGATGAGAAAATATATATAAAAAACAGAGAGAGAAAGAGAGGACAAGCAGCAGAGGACGAGAAAATATATATAAAAGACAGAGAGAGAGAGAGGGGACGAGCAGCAGAGGAGGAGGAAATATATATAAAAGACACAGAGAAAGAGAGAGGACGAGCAGAA
Source organism: Oncorhynchus masou masou (assembly GCF_036934945.1). Taxonomy (NCBI): domain Eukaryota; kingdom Metazoa; phylum Chordata; class Actinopteri; order Salmoniformes; family Salmonidae; genus Oncorhynchus; species Oncorhynchus masou. The sequence goes on along the minus strand of NC_088241.1, from coordinate 5,403,375 downwards.
GAGGATGATTAAATATATATAAAAGACAGAGAGAGAGTGAGAGAGAAAGAGAGAGGACGAGCAGCAGAGGACGAAAAAATATATATAAAGGCAGAGATAGAGAGGACGCTCAGTAAAGGCCGAGAGAATATATATAAAACACAGAGAGAGAGAGAGAGAGAGAGAGAGAGAGAGAGGACGAGCAGCAGAGGATGAGAAAATATATATAAAGGCAGAGATAGAGAGGACGAGCAGCAGAGGCCGAGAGAATATATATAAAACACAGAGAGAGAGAGAGAGAGAGAGGAGGAGCAGCAGAGGACGAGAAAATATATATAAAGGCAGAGATAGAGAGGACGAGCAGCAGAGGACGGGCAGCAGAGGCCGAGAGAATATATATAACACAGAGAGAGAGAGAGAGAGAGAGAGAGGACGAGCAGCAGAGGATGAGAAAATATATATAAAGCAGAGATAGAGAGGACGCGCAGCTAAGGCCGAGAGAATATATATAAAATACACAGAGAGAGAGAGAGAGAGAGGACGAGCAGCAGAGGACGAGAATATATATATATAAAAGAGAGAGAGAGAGAGAGAGAGGACGAGCAGCAGAGGCCGAGAGAATATATATAAAACACAGAGAGAGAGAGAGAGAGAGAGAGAGGACGAGCAGCAGAGGATGAGAAAATATATATAAAAGAGAGAGAGAGATGACGAGCAGCAGAGGACGAGAAAATATATATAAAAGACAGAGAGAGAGAGGGAGGACGAGCAGCAGAGGACGAGAAAATATATATAAAAAACAGAGAGAGAAAGAGAGGACAAGCAGCAGAGGACGAGAAAATATATATAAAAGACAGAGAGAGAGAGAGGGGACGAGCAGCAGAGGAGGAGGAAATATATATAAAAGACACAGAGAAAGAGAGAGGACGAGCAGAAGAGGATGATTAAATATATATAAAAGACAGAGAGAGAGTGAGAGAGAAAGAGAGAGGACGAGCAGCAGAGGACGAAAAAATATATATAAAGGCAGAGATAGAGAGGACGCTCAGTAAAGGCCGAGAGAATATATATAAAACACAGAGAGAGAGAGAGAGAGAGAGAGAGAGAGAGGACGAGCAGCAGAGGATGAGAAAATATATATAAAGGCAGAGATAGAGAGGACGAGCAGCAGAGGACAAGAGAATATATATAAAACACAGAGAGAGAGAGAGAGAGAGGAGGAGCAGCAGAGGACGAGAAAATATATATAAAGGCAGAGATAGAGAGGACGCGCAGCTAAGGCCGAGAGAATATATATAAAACACAGAGAGAGAGAGAGAGAGAGAGAAGACGAGCAGCAGAGGACGAGAAAATATATATAAAGGCAGAGATAGAGAGGACGAGCAGCAGAGGCCGAGAAAATATATATAAAACACAGAGAGAGAGAGAGAGAGAGAGAGAGAGAGGATGAGCAGCAGAGGACGAGAGAATGTATATAAAAGAGAGAGAGAGGACGAGCAGCAGAGGACGAGAAAATATATATAAAAGACAGAGAGAGAGAGAGAGGACGAGCAGCAGAGGACGAGAAAATGTATATAAAAAACAGAGAGAGAAAGAGAGGACAAGCAGCAGAGGACGAGAAAATATGTATTAAATACAGAGAGAGAGAGAGAGGGGACGAGCAGCAGAGGAGGAGAAAATATATATAAAAGACACAGAGAAAGAGAGAGGACGAGCAGAAGAGGACGATTAAATATATTTAAAAGACAGAGAGAGAGAGAGAAAGAGAGAGGACGAGCAGCAGAGGACGAAAAAATATATATAAAGGCAGAGATAGAGAGGACGCGCAGCTAAGGCCGAGAGAATATATATAAAATACACAGAGAGAGAGAGAGAGAGAGGACGAGCAGCAGAGGACGAGAATATATATATATAAAAGAGAGAGAGAGAGAGAGAGGACGAGCAGCAGAGGCCGAGAGAATATATATAAAACACAGAGAGAGAGAGAGAGAGAGAGAGAGAGAGAGGACGAGCCGCAGAGGATGAGAAAATATATATAAAAGAGAGAGAGAGATGACGAGCAGCAGAGGACGAGAAAATATATATAAAAGACAGAGAGAGAGAGGGAGGACGAGCAGCAGAGGACGAGAAAATATATATAAAAAACAGAGAGAGAAAGAGAGGACAAGCAGCAGAGGACGAGAAAATATATATAAAGACAGAGAGAGAGAGAGAGAGAGAGAGGGGACGAGCAGCAGATGAGGAGAAAATATATATAATAGACACAGAGAAAGAGAGAGGACGAGCAGAAGAGGACGATTAAATATATATAAAAGACAGAGAGAGAGAGAGAGAAAGAGAGAGGACGAGCAGCAGAGGACGAAAAAAAATATATAAAGGCAGAGATAGAGAGGACGCGCAGCAAAGGCCGAGAGAATATATATAAAACACAGAGAGAGAGAGAGAGAGAGAGAGGACGAGCAGCAGAGGATGAGAAAATTTATATAAAAAACAGAGAGAGAAAGAGAGGACAAGCAGCAGAGGACGAGAAAATATATATAAAAGACAGAGAGAGAGAGAGGGGACGAGCAGCAGAGGAGGAGGAAATATATATAAAAGACACAGAGAAAGAGAGAGGACGAGCAGAAGAGGATGATTAAATATATATAAAAGACAGAGAGAGAGTGAGAGAGAAAGAGAGAGGACGAGCAGCAGAGGACGAAAAAATATATATAAAGGCAGAGATAGAGAGGACGCTCAGTAAAGGCCGAGAGAATATATATAAAACACAGAGAGAGAGAGAGAGAGAGAGAGAGGAGAAGCAGCAGAGGACGAGAAAATATATATAAAGGCAGAGATAGAGAGGACGAGCAGCAGAGGCCGAGAAAATATATATAAAACACAGAGAGAGAGAGAGAGAGAGAGAGAGAGAGAGAGGATGAGCAGCAGAGGACGAGAGAATGTATATAAAAGAGAGAGAGAGGACGAGCAGCAGAGGACGAGAAAATATATATAAAAGACAGAGAGAGAGAGAGAGGACGAGCAGCAGAGGACGAGAAAATGTATATAAAAAACAGAGAGAGAAAGAGAGGACAAGCAGCAGAGGACGAGAAAATATGTATTAAATACAGAGAGAGAGAGAGAGGGGACGAGCAGCAGAGGAGGAGAAAATATATATAAAAGACACAGAGAAAGAGAGAGGACGAGCAGAAGAGGACGATTAAATATATATAAAAGACAGAGAGAGAGAGAGAAAGAGAGAGGACGAGCAGCAGAGGACGAAAAAATATATATAAAGGCAGAGATAGAGAGGACGCGCAGCTAAGGCCGAGAGAATATATATAAAATACACAGAGAGAGAGAGAGAGAGAGGACGAGCAGCAGAGGACGAGAATATATATATATAAAAGAGAGAGAGAGAGAGAGAGGACGAGCAGCAGAGGCCGAGAGAATATATATAAAACACAGAGAGAGAGAGAGAGAGAGAGAGAGGACGAGCAGCAGAGGATGAGAAAATATATATAAAAGAGAGAGAGAGAGAGAGGACGAGCAGCAGAGGACGAGAAAATATATATAAAAGACAGAGAGAGAGAGCGAGGACGAGCAGCAGAGGACGAGAAAATATATATAAAAAACAGAGAGAGAAAGAGAGGACAAGCAGCAGAGGACGAGAAAATGTATATAAAAGACAGAGAGAGAGAGAGAGAGAGAACGAGCAGCAGAGGAGGAGAAAATATATATAAAAGACACAGAGAAAGAGAGAGGACGAGCAGAAGAGGACGATTAAATATATATAAAAGACAGAGAGAGAGAGAGAGAAAGAGAGAGGACGAGCAGCAGAGGACGAAAAAATATATATAAAGGCAGAGATAGAGAGGACGCGCAGCAAAGGCCGAGGGAATATATATAAAACAGAGAGAGAGAGAGAGAGAGAGAGAGAGAGGACGAGCAGCAGAGGATGAGAAAATATATATAAAGGCAGAGATAGAGAGGACGCGCAGCTAAGGCCGAGAGAATATATATAAAACACAGAGAGAGAGAGAGAGAGAGAGAGAGAGAGAGAGAGGATGAGCAGCAGAGGATGAGAAAATATATATAAAAGAGAGAGAGGACGAGTAGCAGAGGATGAGAAAATATATATAAAAGACAGAGAGAGAGAGAGGACGAGCAGCAGAGGACGAGAAAATATATATAAAAAACAGAGAGAGAAAGAGAGGACAAGCAGCAGAGGATGAGAAAATATATATAAAAGACAGCGAGAGAGAGAGAGAGAAAGAGAGAGGACGAGCAGCAGAGGACGAGAAAATATATATAAAAGACAGAGAAAGAGAGAGGACGAGCAGAAGAGGATGATTAAATATATATAAAAGACAGCGAGAGAGAGAGAGAGAAAGAGAGAGGACGAGCAGCAGAGGACGAAAAAATATATATAAAGGCAGAGATATAGAGGACGCGCAGCAAAGGCCGAGAGAATATATATAAAACACAGAGAGAGAGAGAGAGAGAGAGAGAGAGAGAGGACGAGCAGTAGAGGATGAGAAAATATACATAAAGGCAGAGATAGAGAGGACGCGCAGCTAAGGCCGAGAGAATATATATAAAACACACAGAGAGAGAGAGAGAGAGAGAGAGAGAGAGAGAGAGAGAGGACGAGCAGCAGAGGACGAGAAAATATACATAAAGGCAGAGATAGAGAGGACGAGCAGCAGAGGACGAGCAGCAGAGGCCGAGAGAATATATATAAGACACAGAGAGAGAGAGAGAGAGAGAGAGAGAGAGAGAGAGAGAGAGAGGACGAGCAGCAGAGGATGAGAAAATATATATAAAGGCAGAGATAGAGAGGACGCGCAGCTAAGGCCGAGAGAATATATACAAAACACACACAGAGAGAGAGAGAGAGAGAGAGAGAGAGAGAGGACGAGCAGCAGAGGACGAGAAAATATATATAAAGGCAGAGATAGAGAGGACGAGCAGCAGAGGCCGAGAGAATATATATAAAACACAGAGAGAGAGAGAGAGAGAGCGAGAGAGAGAGGATGAGCAGCAGAGGACGAGAAAATATATATAAAAGAGAGAGAGAGTGGACGAGCAGCAGAGGACGAGAAAATATATATTAAACATAGAGAGAGAGAGAGAGAGAGAGAGTGAGAGAGAGGATGAGCAGCAGAGGACGAGATAATGTATATGAAAGACAGAGAGGAAGAGTGTCTATCTAATGCTGTATTAACCAAGCCCCTGTGATCCTCTCTCTTTTCCTTCTTTCATCTCGTTCACCTCCCTCTCCATCTGTTTCCCTCTTTCTCTTTGTTCTCACCCCTCCCTCCATCTGCCCACTCTATCACTCCCTATCTCTCCTTCCCCCTCTTTCTCATGTTCTCTGCGCTCTCTCGCTCTCTCCTTCTCTCCTTCTCTGTCTCTTCCTCCCTACAAATGTCTTGCTTTCTCTCCTTCCCCTCCACCTGCCCCCTCTTTCTATCTGTCCATCTCCCTCTCTTCCATCCCCCCTCTCTCTCACCTCTCTCGTGGCACCATATGTGCTGTGGATGTGGGACTGTGTAGAGCAGTGAGCAGTGTTTCTCTTGGTGCTCCCACCACACAGATAAAGTGTGTCTTCATGTCTAGGAGGACAGAGGGGATGGATGCACAGGGACCAGCAATATACTGTGTGTGTGATGTTCCCTCTCTGTTTTCTTCTCAGAATCCAACTGCACTTACTTCAAATTCTTCACCAATGGAGACAACGCAGTCATATTTATGAAGACAACCCACAAGAGTAAGTCAGCATCTTAAGTCTCGCCTCCTCCTCCTTCTCTCCCTCTCTCCCTCTCTTTCTCTCCCTGTCACCTTCCCCCTCCTTCTCTCCCTCTCACCTTCCCCCTCCTTTTCTCCCTCTCACCTTCCCCCTCCGTCTCTCCCTCTCACCTTACCCCTCCTTCTCTCCCTCTCACCTTCTCTCTCTTTCTCACAGTGCTGTATTTATCCCCTGTGATGTCACTCTCAGATGCACAATGCTCACTGAGGTGTAACTCTGCCCTCCCTCCCTCATTCTCCCCTGTCTTCCTCTCCAACACCTCTTCACTCTTTCTCTAACCACTTCTCCCTCTATTCACTTCCTCTCCATCCCTCTCTCCTCCTCCTCTCATTCGGTCTCTTTCACCTCCCCTTCTCCCCCGCCTCTCTCTCCCACCTCCCCCAGACCTGAACATAGCGGCTGCTATCCTAGCAATGATAGCTCTGTCTATGATGGTGATGGGAGCAATCTGTATCACCATGTCCCTCAGTAAAGGAGTGCCCTTCTTCCTCAAGCCCGCCTCCTTCTGCTTCATCCTATCAGGTAACGGGAAATAGACTACAAAGAGAGCAGCCACTATTCTGGGTGTAGACTTAGACCTCCCTGTAGGGAAATAAACAATCAAAAATGTACAGTAAACATTACGCTCGCAAAAGTTCCAACAGAATAAAGACATTTCAAATGTCATATTATGTCTATATACAGTTGTGGCCAAAAGTTCTGAGAATGACACAAATATTAATTTTCACAAAGTCTGCTACCTCAGTGTCTTTAGATATTTTTGTCAGATGTTACTATGGAATATTGAAGTATAATTACAAGCATTTCGTAAGTGTCAAAGGCTTTTATTGACAATTACATGAAGTTGATGTAAAGAGTCAATATTTGCAGTGTTGACCCTTCTTTTTCAAGACCACTGCAATCCGCCCTGGCATGCTGCCAATTAACTTCTGGGCCACATCCTGACTGATCGCAGCCCATTCTTGCATAATCAATGCTTGGAGTTTGTCAGAATTTGTGGGGTTTTGTTAGTCCACCCGCCTCTTGAGGATTGACCACAAGTTCTCAATGGGATCAAGGTCTGGGGAGTTTCCTGGCCATGGACCCAAAATATCAATGTTTTGTTCCCAGAGCCACTCAGTTATCACTTTTGCCTAATGGCAAGGTGCTCCATCATGCTGGAAAAGGCATTATTCATCACCAAACTGTTCCTGGATGGTTGGGAGAAGTTGCTCTCGGAGGATGTGTTGGTACCATTCTTTATTCATGGCTGTGTTCTTAGGCAAAATTGTGAGTGAGCCCACTCCCTTGGCTGAGAAGCAACCCCACACATGAATGGTCTCAGGATGCTTTACTGTTGTCATGACACAGGACTGATGGTAGAGCTCTCCTTGTCTTCTCCGGACAAGCTTTTTTCCGGATGCCCCAAACAATCGGAAAGGAGATTCATCAGAGAAAATGACTTTACCCCAGTCTTCAGCAGTCCAATCCCTGTACATTTTTACAGAACATCAGTCTGTCCCTGATGTTTTTCTGGGAGAGAAGTGGTTTGTTTGCTGCCCTTCCTGACACCAGGCCATGCTGCAAAAGTCTTCACCTCACTGTGCGTGCCGATGCACTCACACCTGCCTGCTGCCATTCCTGAGCAAGCTCTGTACTGGTGGTGCCCCGATCCCACAGCTGAATCAACTTTAGGAGACGGTCCTGGCGCTTGCTGGACTTTCTTGGGCGCCCTGAAACATTCTTCACAACAATTGAACCACTCTCCTTGAAGTTCTTGATGATCCGATAAATGGTTGATTTAGGTGCAATCTTACTGGCAGCAATATACTTGCCTGTGAAGCCCTTTTTGTGCAAAGCAATGATGACGGCATGTGTTTCCTTGCAGGTAATCATGTTTGACAGAGGAAGAACAATGATTCAATGATTCCAAGCACCACCCTCCTTTTGAAACTTCCAGTCTGTTAACGAGAGAATCACTGACATGATGTCAGCTGATCCTTTTGTGGCAGGGTTGAAATGCAGTGGAAATGTTTTTTTTTTAGGATTCAGTTCATTTGCATGGCAAAGGGGGACTTTGCAATTAATTGCAATTCATCTGATCACTCTTCATAACATTCTGGAGTATATGCAAATTGCCATCATATAAGGTAGGTAGCAGACTTTGTGAAAATTAATGTGTCATTCTCAAAACTTTTGGCCACGACTGTACAGTATTGTAATTATGTGCAAAATACAAAATTGAAAATGAATACACATAAATATAGGTCGTATTTACAATAGTGTTTGTTCTTCACTGGTTGCCCTTTCTTGTGGCAACAGTTCACAAATCTTGCTGCTGTGATGGCTCACTGTGGTATTTCACGCAATAGATATGGGAGTTTATCGAAATTGCATTTGTTTTTCAAATGCTTTGTGGGTCTGTGTAATCTGAGGGAAACATGTGACAAATTGTCATACATTTGGCAGGTCAGGAAGTGCAGCTCAGTTTCCACCTCATTTTGTGGGACGTGTGCACATAGTCTGTCTTCTCTTCAGAGCCAGGTCTGCCTACGGCACCCTCTCTCAATAGCAAGGCTATGCTCACTGAGTCTGCACATTGTCAAAGATTTCCTTATTTTTGGGTCAGTAATAGTGGTCAGGTATTCTGCCACTGTGTACTCTCTGTTTAGTGCCAAATACCATTCCAGTTTGCTCGATATTTTTGTAAATTCTTTCCAATGTGTCACGTAATTATCTTTTTGTTTTCTCATGATTTGGTTGGGGACAGAAGCACCAGATCATCAGCAAACAGTAGACATTTGACTTCAGATTCTAGTAGGGTGAGGCCGGGTGCTGCAGACTGTTCTCGTCAATTCGTTGATGTATATGTTGAAGAGGGTCGGGCTTAAGCTGCATCCCTGTCTCACCCCCAGCCCTGTGGAAAGAAATGTTTTTTTTTGCCAATTTTAACTGCACATTTGTTGCTTGTCTACATGGATTTTAGAATGTTGTATGTTTTTCCCTCAACACCACTTTCCATCAATTTGTATAGCTCTCTCTTTCTCACTCTCTCTCCCCTCACACCTCCTCTCCGTCTCACCTTCCTACTCCTCCCTCCCTCCCTCCCTCCTTCCCTCCCTCCCTCAGGTCTACTGGTCCTGCTGTCTATACTGGTGTTTCACCAGTCAGTGTTGGCCCTGTTGTCATCTGACCACTCCATACCGCTCCACCACGAGCTCTCCTGGTCCGTGGCCTGTGTGGGCTTCGCTGGGGCCATCCTCATCATGGGGGGGATCCTTTTCCTGTTCCTCTCCCTCCCCTATAGCCCATGGGAAAAATGTTTGCCTCAACGCAACAGCAGCACTACCTAGCACATGGGAGGCCCAAAAGCTGTGGGAAAAAATTGAGTTTTATATCAGGATTGCAATCAAACTCCAGTCCTCGAGGGAAGCACTGTCTACAGGCTTTAGTTGTCAAGTATAAATCAGACACTGATCAGAACAGCTACAACCAGTAGACACTGATGCCACCCAGGGGTTGAGTTGGAGACCCTTGTTTTTATTGTCAGTTATATTGTCAAACTGAACTGAAAGACTGACTAACTTGTAGGTCGACACAGTGTTTACTTAATGCAATAACAATGATGCTCACTAACTGTGCCTTGAACTCCACAAGCCTGCCCTAAAGCCTGCGACCTTACCAGAAAACACTACATAGACCACAACTTCTCCACGTTTTGGCATCATGACCAACCTATAGCTTTTAGAAGTTTCTGACGACCTACCAAAGAACAAGCAATGTTTCTAAGCAGTTCCCGGTCTTTACCAGCGGGGTAATGCTGGGTTAAACAAAAAAAGACCCAGCAGTGGGGTGCAGCATCCTGTCTGTACTATGAACTATGTACTAACCATTACTTATTGATAATGTTACTTAGCCAATGAAATGGTAACATGGTAACCATGGTAACATGTAGGTCACTACCGTTGCGAAGGGAGGAAATTCTATATTGTTTCCAGGAAGTGGCATAGCCATCCCTGCTACATGAAACGATTGGAGGTTGTCACTATTAATCTATTATGAATGATTATGACGTCTTACACTTAATACCTAGAAATAATATATTATCTATTTATTATCTACACATTGTCCACATGAATGAATGCTGTTTTTACGTAAGAATGTGTAAATGATTTAACGTATGTATGGAAGATAAAGATTTATATTTGAGAGTGTATTGTATAGACTCACTTTACAAGCACAGCTCTTTATATAAAATATGTGTTTGTATTTTATTTATACCTGCACACTGTAGCCTTTTGTTCAAGCTTAGGGGGGTGTTTTTAGTTTTTAGCTTATTCAAACCCTTTTTTCATCATGTGTTTTATTTGTCATAATAAAGCCCACCTTGTCTTTCTCTACCGACATGTTTGTTTGGGGAAATGCACATTGTGCATAAATGGTCCTATGATCATATGTATGTCTCACTGGGTTTGCTTTTGAAATAAATAGACTTGACAAATAAACGCTCTCATACTTTGTCTTGTCTTCGAGTCCTTTTCTCCCTTCGAACTTAAATGCAACCCGTTTTTTAACCCTTATCAACAGACGTACCAACCCCCCCAACTCTCTCCCTCTAAAATTAGTACATTGCTCATCCCTGAGAAACCTTATCCATGAATGTAAACTATGTACCTCACCCCTACCCTCACCCTTACCCCAATGTGCACTTGCACCCCCACATCTCCCAACCCCACTTTCTCTCCTGTCTCTAGGGGAGCACCTCTTCCCAAGCCCCCCACCTCTGTTGCCCTCACCCCATTGGCCCAGAGGTGGTGTACTAGGTCAGAAGGGTCCTAGAACCTCCTTCCATGTCTGTTCCCTTCCTTTTGGACCCCCTCTGCCCTAATTGTCCAAGGGGGGGGTACAGAGACCACCAACACACATACACTCTAGCCCTCCACCGCTCCCATTGAGCAGAAACTGAAACCAGTGCTGACACATGACACGGTGTTCAGATAGTATATATAGCTGTTTAATGGTTCTGCACAGCCTCTTTGACGAGAGCAATAGAAGCACTTCTGGCTTGTACCAGGTGTACACCTCAGAGTGTACACCTCACTCCTCAGAGTGTACACCTCACACCTCAGAGTGTACACCTCACACCTAAGAGTGTGAAAATTTTGGCTGACAAATGTAGTATCACCTCTTTCCAGGCTGGATCACAACCGGCCGTGATTCGGATTCCCATAGGGCGGTGCACAATTGGCCCAGCGCCGTCCGGGTTTGGCCGGTGTGGGCCGTCATTGTAAATAAGAATTTGTTCTTGACTGGCTTGCCTAGTTAAATAAAGGTTAAATAAAAAAAATAATAATACAAATTCCTGGTTAAATAAAGTAAATAAATAAAATGCTATGGTCACATTCATTAACAGGATATTGCAAATAAATGTTTTCATACCTTTGGTCTAAAGTTGTGTCAAGTCACTCTCTCTCTGTCTGTCATTCCCGCCAACTCTCACTTTTTCTATTCTTTCTCTCTCTGTCATTCCCTCCATCTCTCTCTCTCTCCATCCCTGATCATCTCATGCTGTCACTCCTTTAAAGAAAACAATCATCAGTCTGTAAATCGGTCTGTTATTGTTGTTTTTTATAAACTTCGTGCAATACAGTGTTTGAGTTTATCACACATTTAGATAAACCATAATCATTTTGTCTAGATATATCTATTCTCAACTACATAGTATTCATATTGCCCACATAAATGCTATCTGTGTGCAGTTTTGTCACATTATTATTTTTTCTCTCAAATGAAATAAAAAGAAGAAACCAAAATCCAAAAGAATGTGGAAGCGTCAGGTGGTTTCATTTCCTTTCCCCAGTCTGTAATGTAGCAGGGTGTCCAATAGTGTCCATCCCAGTCCTGCCATCACTCCAGACAATACATGAGGTGCAGGAGAGTGTTTACACGTGTATACATTCTCATCAACATAAACAGAAGGGGTCAAAGTTCAAGGTTCAAGGGTCACGTGGGAAGCACAGTGAGAGTTTTTTCTTTGGGGGTGGGGTTTGGATGTTCGTCTCCATAGTGATTCTGTCATGGGTCATGTGACAGAGGAGAAGACATGCCCAAAACGGGCAGGGCGGGACCAAGCTAGGGTGGGGCAGGGCAGGGCAGGGCAGGGTGGGGAGAGGCAGCGCACCCCATGAGAACTGGGGGGTAGCCTGTACCCATACAGAGGATCAAAAACACATCACCCTCCCCTTCCCAAAATACACACCCTGTTTTCATACCAGAGGTCCTAAAGAAAGTATTTATAGAGTTTGCAAATATAGGTATGCGTTAATTACAATGTACATGTTTCATTTCAAAAGTTCTCTATAGTGTATTTTAACCCCCCACCTCCATCCACACATTTATTTAATTGACATTTTTCATTGTCAATTTCATTTTAATAATGGATGGACAGCATGTCTGTTGTGTCTGTTCTAAAGAATAATTTTGGGTCTCTCGCTTGTAGAAAATAATGAATACATGTTTCTCTTCTTTTCTCTCTGTACAAATATATCAGTTTCTCTCCTTCTCTCCTCAAGACAGAGGTTTCTGTTAATGCCCAGAAAACAAACATCTTCAACACGACTACAGCTACGACTAGTGCTAACATTGATTAGAATGGAACTCAGACTAACACAGGCCCATAGAAAACAGACTCAGAATAACACTGAGGTTGCTCAGTTGCCTCAGTCACTCACTTATTGTAGCCTTCAGTTACAATATTGGAAGACAATGTACAGTATTCACACAACTTAACTGTGTGTTACAACCAAGGGGTAGGAAATCCTAATAGAGGTAAAAACAAATTAACTGAACTCCACCAAAGAACAAGTTGTAATAATAGTAATAATAATACATTATATATGATATATCATTATTATTATTAGATAAAAATGTAATCATATAAATCATAATACACACATCTTCTCATACGTTGTAGACACTCATGCTTGACACCGATGACACAGTTACACATCCCACTGATCATACCAGCGTGTCTGTGTTTAAGAAATTCACAGTAAACGTCGTCAGGATCCAAAATCAGAGTGAAAATTATACAAATCATATCATCATTCTAAAACGATAGCATTGCAAGCAGAGCTAGCTCGTAATAACGCTAATAATAATCACAACAACAATTGACGTCAAATATGATCTTGTTAAATCAGAGTTAGTATTGCACTAAAGAAAGTGGATTGTTTAAAATAGTAGCCCACGGTTCATCGCGTTGGATCATTAACAAAATAAATTATTTCTAGTGCGTTGGAATAGTAAAATAGTTTTGTTGTGAAAGTTCATTATTGTTGTAATTATCACGTTCTGTTATTACTTGTTTCCTTTTGTTTCTCAGTGAGATACAGTAGACTAATTATAACAGTGAAAAAGATTCTCTCTCTCCTCTCCATTCCTTTATCTCAATACCCTTTAATACTCCTTTATCCCAATCCCCTCCTCTATATCTCTCTCTCTCTCTCTCTCTTCCTTCCCTGTTCCCTCCCTCTCTCCCCCCCTCCTCTCTACACTGGTGTTGTCTTCCTGTTGAGCGTATTGGAGTTGCTCTCTCTATCTCCCTTTAGCCTGTCCAGCGTTCCCATCCCTCGTTCTCTCTCCACCGTGGACGAGGAGAAGGGTGGGGGCCCCGAGCCCACCGAGTTGCCCATAGGTGCATTGGAGTTGGAGGAATTCTGGGACAGCGAGGGGTTGTGGGACTTCAGAGAGGGCAGTGTGCCGCTCATCATCACACCCCCTCCTCCCCCTCCTCCCCCGTCCTTGGGGAAGCAGTTGTGGAGCTGGTAGAGGGTGGCACGGTCCACGGTGCCGTACATGGGGGGCAGGCCAGCCAGCTTGGGGTCGCGGGACAGAGTGTAGAGGGAGATGTCGCCCCCCGCCAGGGTGGTGTGGGAGCGAGAGTGAGGGTTGGGCAGCGTGGCCACAGACATGGGCCCCTGGGAGAGCATGGCCGAGGGGGCAGGCCAAAGTTCTTCCCCCGCCTCCCCCACCGGCGAGGGGTCTCGGGAGCGTGAGGGGTCAGTAGAGCGGGATGAGGAGCGGGAGCGACGGCGGAAGCGGTAGCTGGGTAGGCGGAGCATGGCGTGCGTGGTCCCCTTGAAGATGTCAGTGCGCGAGCGGCAGCGAAGCTCCTTGTTCTTTTCGATGTAGATGTTGACGGCCAGAACGCCCACCATCTCAGCCATGATGAAGGACAGGCCTCCGAAGTAGAAGGACCAGCCGTAGCTGTACTGCCACTTCTTGTCCTCGTCCTTCTTAGGGGAGATGTCTCCCAGCGCTGCAGAGATGTACACGATCACACCGATGATGTTGCTCAGACCTGGGGGAGACAGGGGATAGATGAGGATATACAAGCACGCATGCACACACACACACATGCACTCACGCACATAGATGAGGATATACATACACACACACACACAGATGAGGATATATATACACACACACAAACACACATACACACATGCACACACACACAGGGGAGGATACACATGCACACACAGACACACAGACACACACACTCTCTCTCTCTCTCTCTCTGTCATGTTATCCAGAACAGGGGAGCAAGAGGAAAAACATGACTTTTCATCAACAGAACATAAACATATGTATACATACTAAGAGACTTAGATAGACACACAAAGACACAGAGATAATCACAGACACATACACAGACAGGTCTGACAGGAGTTAGTTAGTGCACCTGCAGCCACAAAGAGAATGCCTGCTCCCAGGACGATGTTCCTCTTGTGCTTATAGAAGCGACTGAGACCGATACACACCCCTCCCATCAACAGCAGGATAGCACTGAGGATAGGGAAGATGTTGGAAGCCCTGACCATACCTACCGAGAGAGAGGGACAGGAGAGAGACGGGGAGAGTGAGGGGAAGTGAGAGAGAACAAGTGAGAGAGAAGAAAGAGAGGAAGAGAGTGAGAGAGGAAGAGAGAGAGAAAAAGAAGTGAGGAAGCAGGTGATAAAGAGAGAGGGAGGGGAGTGAGAGAGAATAAGTGAGAGAGAAGTAGAGAGAAAGAGAGAGAGAATAAGAGAGAGAGGAAGTTGGTGATAAAGAGAGAGGGAGGGGAAAGAGAAAAGGTCAAAGTAGCAGATAGAATCAGAGGGAGAAGATGAGAAATAAACAGCTCTATTATGCTGTGAGCAAATTAATTACCATGTGGCCAAGCTAGTGAGTGTTTAATGTATCAGGTCTTTCCCAAGAGGCATCAACTCTGATACCCCCAGGACAGACACACACACCCCCTTCACCACTCCTTTCCCATCTAGGACATAGGCCAGAGGACAGAAATGCCAAAGTATATGCCAGCCAAATGCCGAGGCTACATAGTAAACAGTACACAGTCTTCTCCTGCTGCATTGTGGGGTGGGCACACATAGTGCAGGATGGAACACCCACACCTTTGTGGCCTGGAGGAACACCCGTGAACTAGGGCAGCACATTATCCCTCAACTTCATACAAACACTAACATGTTTCATTCAAACACAGCCTATTTTCTCCCGGTCTTCAGGGGTGAGATCTAACTACTCTATGTGGTCTAAGGCTTCTGTAAAAAGTGGTTTACAGTTGTGGATGAGTTACAGCTGTGTATCAGTTATGGGGAACTCCCGTCCTGGGGGTGGCAACGGTGTGTGCAGGGTTTTGTTCCAGCCCTGCCCAACACACCTGTTCAAATGATTTTCATTTCAGACCACAAAAAATTGTCAAAGACTCCAGCCACTCAAATCGTAGACTGTTCTCTTGCTACCACACGGCAGGCGGTCCTGGAGCACCAAGTCTAGGTCCAAAGGGCTCCTTATCAGCTTCTACCTCCAAACCATAAGACTGCTGAACAATTCATCAATTTACACTGCTGCTACTAGCTGTTTATTATCTATGCATAGTCACTTTACCCCTACCTACATGTACAAAATACCTTGACAAACCTGTATCCCCACACATTGACTCGGTACCGGTACCCCCAGTATATAGTCTCCACACTGACTAGGTACCGGTACCCCCTGTATATAGTCTCCACACTGACTAGGTACCGGTACCCCCTGTATATAGTCTCCACATTGACTCGGTACCGGTACCCCCTGTATATAGTCTCCACACTGACTAGGTACCGGTACCCCCTGTATATAGTCTCCACATTGACTCGGTACCGGTATCCCCTGTATATAGTCTCCACATTGACTAGGTACCGGTACCCCCAGTATATAGTCTCCACACTGACTCGGTACCGGTACCCCCAGTATATAGTCTCCACATTGACTAGGTACCGGTACCCCCAGTATATAGTCTCCACACTGACTAGGTACCGTTACACCCAGTATATAGTCTCCACATTGACTAGGTACCGGTACCCCCTGTATATAGTCTCCACATTGACTAGGTACCGGTACCCTCAGTATATAGTATCCACACTGACTAGGTACCGGTACCCCCTGTATATAGCCTCCACATTGACTTGGTACTGGTACCCCCTGTATATAGTCTCCACATTGACTAGGTACCGGTACCCTCAGTATATAGTATCCACACTGACTAGGTACCGGTACCCCCTGTATATAGCCTCCACACTGACTAGGTACCGGTACCCCCTGTATATAGCCTCCACATTGACTTGGTACTGGTACCCCCTGTATATAGTCTCCACATTGACTCGGTACCGGTACCCCCTGTATATAGTCTCCACACTGACTAGGTACCGGTACCCCCTGTATATAGTCTCCACATTGACTCGGTACCGGTATCCCCTGTATATAGTCTCCACATTGACTAGGTACCGGTACCCCCAGTATATAGTCTCCACACTGACTCGGTACCGGTACCCCCAGTATATAGTCTCCACATTGACTAGGTACCGGTACCCCCAGTATATAGTCTCCACACTGACTAGGTACCGTTACCCCCAGTATATAGTCTCCACATTGACTAGGTACCGGTACCCCCTGTATATAGTCTCCACATTGACTAGGTACCGGTACCCTCAGTATATAGTATCCACACTGACTAGGTACCGGTACCCCCTGTATATAGCCTCCACATTGACTTGGTACTGGTACCCCCTGTATATAGTCTCCACATTGACTAGGTACCGGTACCCTCAGTATATAGTATCCACACTGACTAGGTACCGGTACCCCCTGTATATAGCCTCCACACTGACTAGGTACCGGTACCCCCTGTATATAGCCTCCACATTGACTTGGTACTGGTACCCCCAGTATATAGTATCCACACTGACTAGGTACCGGTACCCCCTGTATATAGTCTCCACACTGACTAGGTACCGGTACCCCCTGTATATAGCCTCCACATTGACTTGGTACTGGTACCCCCTGTATATAGCCTCGTTATTGTTATTTTATTGTGCTACTTTTTTTATTATTTTTTTACTTTAGTTTATTTAGTAAATATTATCTTAATTATTTTGTTCTCTTAAAACTGCATTGTTGGTTAAGGGCTTGTCAGTAAGCATTTCAATGTAAGGTCTACTACACCTGTTGTATTCAGCATTTCAATGTAAGGTCTACTACACCTGTTGTATTCAGCATTTCAATGTAAGGTCTACTACACCTGTTGTATTCAGCATTTCAATGTAAGGTCTACTACACCTGTTGTATTCAGCATTTCAATGTAAGGTCTACTACACCTGTTGTATTTGGCGCATGTGACTAATAACTTTTGATTTAATTTGAATCAGGTATATTAGAGCTGGGCTGGAACAAAAGCCTGCATCTCCACTTCAGGTCCATCAGATGTTGACTTACGTAGAACATACTCTGGCCCATCATGGTCAAAGTCAGCATCCTCAGGGAAGTGGTTGATCTGAGAACACACTCCCCTTTTCACCCCTGAGAGAGAGAGGGAGGGGTGGGGTTAGAACAGAATACACACACTCTCTATCTCACACACACACACACACACACACACACACACACACACACACACACACACACACACACACACACACACACACACACACACACACACACACACACACACACACACACACACACACACACACACGCACACACACACACGCACACACACACGCACACACACACGCACACACACACACACCAACTCCACTCCACAGAGATTCATCAGAAAAAGAAACAGCAGTTTATATTAGCATATAAAAAGAGAGCAAGAGAGAAAGAGGAAGAGAAAAAGGCATGAGAGAAACTGCAGACTGGTTGTGCCTCAGGTTCTGTCCTGTCATTGTTCACCCTTCCCAGGTAGGTCTGAGGACAGAACAGTACGCATCCCCAACACAAAACATCCACAATCTCTGCCCTTAGGAACTGATTCTAGATCAGATGTCCTTGACCCGTTAAGGTCATGCAGTATCTCATTAGTATCACACTCACATATATACATGATTTGTCATCAGGTGCTGGGTAGAAAAATACTAATGTAAAATATTTAATGTAGAAAGGGTACCAGCATATACAGTGGGGAGAACAAGTTATTGATACACTGATAATTTTGCAGGTTTTCCTACTTACAAAGCATGTCGAGGTCTGTAATTTTTATCATAGGTACACTTCAACTGTGAGAGACGGAATCTAAAACAAAAATCCAGAAAATCACATTGTATGATTTTTAAGTAATTCATTTGCAATTTATTGCATGCAATAAGTATTTGATCACCTACCAACCAGTAAGAATTCTGGCTCTCACAGACCTGTTAGTTTTTCTTTAAGAAGTCCTCCTGTTCTCCACTCATTACCTGTATTAACTACACATATTTGAACTCATTACCTGTATAAAAGACACCTGTCCACACACTCAATCAAACAGACTCCCACCTCTCCACAATGGCCAAGACCAGAGAGCTGTGTAAGGACATCAGGGCTAAATTGTAGACCTGCACAAGGCTGGGATGGACTACAGAACAATAGGCAAGCAGCTTGGTGAGAAGGCAACAACTGTTGGCCCAATTATTAGAAAATGGAAGAAGTTCAAGATGACGGTTAATCACCCTCGGTCTGGGGCTCCATGTAAGATCTCACCTCGTGGGGCATCAATGATAATGAGGAAGTTGAGGATCTGGTCAATGACCTGAAGAGAACTGGGACCACAGTCTCAAAGAAAACCATTAGTAACAAACTACGCCGTCATGGATTAAAATCCTGCAGCGCACGCAAGGTCCCCCTGCTCAAGCCAGCGCATGTCCAGGACCGTCTGAAGTTTGCCAATGACCATCTGGATGATCCAGAGGCGGAATGGGAGAAGGTCATGTCGTCGGATGAGACAAAAATAGAGCTTTTTGGTCTAAACTCCACTCGCCGTGTTTGGAGGAGGAAGAAGGATGAGTACAACCCCAAGAACACCATCCCAACCGTGAAGCATGGAGGTGGAAACATTCTTTGGGGATGCTTTTCTGAAAGGGGACAGGACAACTGCACAGTATTGAGGGGAGGATGGATGGGGCCATGTATTGCAAGATCTTGGCCAACAACCTCCTTCCCTCAGTAAGAGCATTGAAGATGGGTCGTGGCTGGGTCTTCCAGCATGACAACGACCCGAAACACACAGCCAGGGCAACCAAGGAGTGGCTCCGTAAGAAGCATCTCAAGGTCCTGGAGTGGCCTAGCCAGTCTCCAGACCTGAACCCAATAGTCCGTTTTGCCCAGCGACAGCCACTAAACCTGAAGGATCTGAAGAAGGTCTGTATGGAGGAGTGGGACAAAATCCTTGCTGCAGTGTGTGCAAACCTGGTCAAGAACTACAGGAAACTTATGATCTCTGTAATTGCAGACAAAGGTTTCTGTACCAAATATTAAGTTCTGCTTTTCTGATGTATCAAATACTTATGTCATGCAATACAATGCTAATTAATTACATAAAATCATACAACGTGATTTTCGGGATTTTTGTTTTAGATTCCGTCTTTCACAGTTGAAGTGTACCTATGATAAAAATTATAGACCTCTACATGCTTTGTAAGTAGGAAAACCTGCAAAATCGGCAGTGTATCAAATACTTGTTCTCCCCACTGTATGTATGTATAGTTCTAATAAGAAAGGTTTTATTTAGAGTGAACCACAGCTACTAATATTCACTTAATAGTAATTACACGGTGGTCATTTCTGAATAAGAGCATGCAGTAACTGAATGAACACACTAACTCACCCCCACACACACCCCAACACAGAGAGCCATCCATACAGGCAGACAGGCAGACAGATAGCTACCCGCTGGGGTCTTGTGGCTCTATTGCAGACAGACAGATGGACGGACGGACGCACGGTGATGACAGCACACGACTGGTGCTGGCTGATGGATGGATTGTGAGAGAGTTGGAGTGATGGAATGATGAGACACAGACAGAGGAGGGAGAGAAGGACAGATGTGGGGTGAGCTTGTCTCTTTCTCATAGTTCTTTTATTTCCATGGTTGTTGTCTGTAAAGAAAGAGATGGGGGCACAGAGTGTCAGCTAAACCCCGACAGACACCATTTTGGCTCTAAACCAGGAAGTAGTTCCCCATTGGTACAGATCTAGGATCAGTTAACCCTCTCTCCCAATGCTAACCATAACAATTAGGTGGGAAAACCAGTATCTAGGGAGCAACTACTCTACAGCTGTACTGGCTACTCCGGAAACAGAGAAACAGCTGGCTAGAGCCAAAATGACCTGAGTTTCACACACTTCCATTCACTTACCTGGTAACTCTGTAAGAAAAGTACTGGAGGGTGACACTGACCTACATGGGCAGTAGAGGCTGCCTCTAAGTACTGCCCCAAAGATCAGTGTTCTCTATTTGAGCCAGCACCACAACAGCATTCAATCTAAAGCATCAACACTCATATCACTGCTGTTGAATGGTGGCTTGTCTGATGCCATGCACATAAAACTCTTGCTCTCCATTAGTTTCAGTTGAATATTGAATATTTGCAGCCCACAATGTGATGTTAGGGGCCTCTGACTAAAAGCTAAGGGAGAGACTGTACTGACCTACTAGTATTTTGCCTGGTTAAATAAAGGTACAAATAAATACAAATACAAATCTGGAATCCTCTCAACCTGCCGAATCAGATAATACCCCATCTATTCACTCCTTCGGCCCCTAACACAGCAAGGTGTGACATCCACCCGCGGGCTTAAATCTTTTAGAGCCAATATGTCCTCTGTTTCCATTGCACCTACACTTCACTGCATCACTGCATGGCTTCTGAGCATCCATCTTGACTCAATACTCTAAGGACATCAAGGATACTTGACCTCTAAGCCATACCAAAGCACTGAAGGCTCCACTGCACAGCAGAAAGAAAGAGAGGAGAGAAAGAAAGAAAGAGAGGAGAGAGAGAAAGAAAGGGAAAGAGAGCGAGAGAGTCGAGAGAGAGAGAGAGAGAAAGAGAGAGCAGGGGGGGCAGAGAGAGCGTAAAGGGAGAGATAGCAGACAGAGGTAGAGGGAGTATGAGAGAGGCAGAGACGACAGAGGGAGAGAGTGGGAAGAGAGAGAACAGAGAGAGAGAGAGGGGGGGAGAGAGGGCAGAGTGAGAGTAAAGAGAGAGAGAGCAGAGAAAGGGAGAGAGATCGAGAGAGAGCATGAGAGCGAGCATGAGAGCGAGCGAGAGAGAGAGAGAGAGAGGAGCACTGCAGCATTGCTGTGAGGGCTGGGGCTTATCTCTAATTGGCTGCTTTGTTATCAGGAAGCTTAGAGATGAGGATAAATGAGCTTTGCACAATGACCAGGCCAAGGATGGGATTTACCCTGCATGCCTTATAGAGGAGTAGTGATGGGACTACAAACATACGGCAGCTAGCTAACACCATTCATTCAGCTTCAACTACTGTCCTATTCTGTCCTATCCAGCCCTGTCCTGTCTTCCCCCTTCTAAAGCCTGTATGTCAGAGCAGCAGTTTAATGTATTATAAATTAGCTGCTTGTTCCGCAGTGAAGATGGCGTGATGGCTACTGTCATTTTCAGAGATCCCGTCAGCTAAATCGCTGGGCTGGTGCAGGGTTGGGCAACAAGTTCTGCAGTGAGTTTGTAGGGCCAGCTGTAATACACCTGATTCAGCTTAACAAAGGATTGATGGATCTAGTTGAATCAGGTTTCCAACACATGGTTGGTGAGCACAGTGCTAGTGGGTGATGCGTGTAAGGTAGGTTATACAATGCCTTGCGAAAGTATTCAGCCCCCTTGAACTTTGCGACCTTTTGCCTCATTTCAGGCTTCAAACATAAAGATATAAAACTGTATTTTTTGTGAAGAATCAACAACAAGTGGGACACGATCATGAAGTGGAACGACATTTATTGGATATTTCAAACTTTTTTAACAAATCAAAAACTGAAAAATTGGGCGTGCACAATTATTCAGCCCCCTTAAGATAATACTTTGTTGCGCCACCTTTTGCTGCGATTACAGCTGTAAGTCGCTTGGGGTATGTCTCTATCAGTTTTGCACATCGAGTGACTGACATTTTTTCCCATTCCTCCTTGCAAAACAGCTCGAGCTCAGTGAGGTTGGATGGAGAGCATTTGTGAACAGCAGTTTTCAGTTCTTTCCACAGATTCTCGATTGGATTCAGGTCTGGACTTTGACTTGGCCATTCTAACTCCTGGATATGTTTATTTTTGAACCATTCCATTGTAGATTTTGCTTTATGTTTTGGATCATTGTCTTGTTGGAAGACAAATCTCGGTCCCAGTCTCAGGTCTTTTGCAGACTCCATCAGGTTTTCTTCCAGAATGGTCCTGTATTTGGCTCCATCCATCTTCCCATCAATTTTAACCATCTTCCTTGTCCCTGCTGAAGAAAAAAAAGGCCCAAACCATGATGCTGCCACCACCATGTTTGACAGTGGGTATGGTGTGTTCAGGGTGATGAGCTGTGTTGCTTTTACGCCAAACATAACGTTTTGCATTGTTGCCAAAAAGTTCAATTTTGGTTTCATCTGACCAGAGCACCTTCTTCCACATGTTTGGTGTGTCTCCCAGGTGGCTTGTGGCAAACTTTAAACGACACTTTTTATGGATATCTTTAAGAAATGGCTTTCTTCTTGCCACTCTTCCATAAAGGCCAGATTTGTGCAATATTGTTGTCCTATGGACAGAGTCTCCCACCTCAGGTGTAGATCTCTGCAGTTCATCCAGAGTGATCATGGGCCTCTTGGCTGCATCTCTGATCAGTCTTCTCCTTGTATGAGCTGAAAGTTTAGAGGGACGGCCAGGTCTTGGTAGATTTGCAGTGGTATGATACTCCTTCCATTTCAATATTATCGCTTGCACAGTGCTCCTTGGGATGTTTAAAGCTTGGGAAATCTTTTTGTATCCAAATCCGGCTTTAAACTTCTTCACAACAGTATCTCGGACCTGCCTGGTGTGTTCCTTGTTCTTCATGATGCTCTCTGCGCTTTTAACGGACCTCTGAGACTATCACAGTGCAGGTGCATTTATACGGAGAATTGATTACACACAGGTGGATTGTATTTATCATCATTAGTCATTTAGGTCAACATTGGATCATTCAGAGATCCTCACTGAACTTCTGGAGAGAGTTTGCTGCACTGAAAGTAAAGGGGCTAAATAATTTTCACGCCCAATTTTTCAGTTTTAGATTTGTTAAAAAAGTTTGAAATATCCAATAAATGTCGTTCCACTTCATGATTGTGTCCCACTTGTTGTTGATACTTCACAAAAAAATACAGTTTTATATCTTTATGTTTGAAGCCTGAAATGTGGCAAAAGGTCGCAAAGTTCAAGGGGGCCGAATACTTTCGCAAGGCACTGTATATTAAATACAGTGATGGAAGGAATGGGGTGAGATGAGATTTCAACTTCCTGATCTGCTGACACAATGGAACATGAGGAACACTGTATACTGTACATCTAGACCATCAGCTCCTGTTACCTACTTCACCACTGGGGTCATCCTTAGTTCAGGGATGAAGTGGTATCCTTACGACAAATTCATTTGAAGGGTAGAAATTACAATCTCCACAATCTCCACAAACATCCAGTGTTCATAGATAAAGTGCCTGCACTGTACTAGCTCTCTGCACAGACACAGTTCAGACCTCTTTAACTTCATGTGAACCCACTCTAAAGCTGTTGTTCTTATGCCCAACGCATCACCGGGCGCAAACTACCTGCCCTCCAGGACACCTACAGCACCCGATGTCACAAGGCCAAAAATATCATCAAGGACAACAACCACCCGAGCCACTGCCTGTTCACCCCGCTATCATCCAGAAGGCGAGGTCAGTACAGGTGCATCAAAGCTGGGACCGAGAGACTGAAAAATAGCCTCTATCTCAAGGCCATCAGACTGTTAAATAGCCATCACTAACACAGAGAGGCTGCTGCCTATATACACAGACTTGAAATCATTGGCCACTTCATTAAATGGATCACTAGTCACTTTAATAATGTCATTTTAATAATGTTTACACATCTCCCATTACTCATCTCATATATACACTACGTTGAAACGTTTAGGGCCACTTAGAAATGTCCTTGTTTTTGAAAGAAAACCTATTTTTTTGTCCATTAAAATAACATCAAATTGATCAGAAATACAGTGTAGACATTGTTAATGTTGTAAATGACTATTGTATCTGGAAAAGGCTGATTTCTTGTGGAATATCTACATAGGTGTACAGAGGCCAATTATCAGCAACCATCACTCCTGTGTTCCAATGGCACGTTGTGTTAGCTAACCCAAGTTTATTATTTTAAAAGGCTAATTGATCATTAGAAAAACCTTTTGCAATTATGTTAGCACAGCTGAAAACTTTTGTTCTGATTAAAGAAGCAAAAAAACTGGCCTTCTTTAGACTAGTTGAGTATCTGGAGCATCAGCATTTGTGGGTTCGATTACAGGCTCAAAATGGCCAGAAACAAAGACCTTTCTTCTGAAACTCGTCAGTCTATTCTTGTTCTGAAAAATGAAGGCTATTCCATCCGAGAAATGTCCAAGAACCTGAAGATCTCGTACAATGCTGTGTACTACTCCCTTCACAGAACAGCACCAATTGTCTCTAACCAGAATAGAAAGAGGAGTGGGTAGCCCCGGTGCACGACTGAGCAAGAGGACAAGTACATTAGAGTGTCTTGTTTGAGAAACAGACGCCTCACAAGTCCTCAACTGGCAGCTTCATTAAATAGTACCTGCAAAACACCAGTCTCAACATCAACAGTGAAGAGGCGACTCCGGGATGCTGGCCTTCTAGGCAGTTGTAAGTTACCCCAAACTTTGAAACAGTAGTATATATACTGTATTCTATACTATTCTACTGTATCTTAATGTAGTATATATACTGTATCTTAACTCTGACATTGCTCGTCCATATATTTAAATATTCTAAATTCCATTCCTTTACTTAGGTTTGTGTGTATTGGGTATATGTTGTGAAATTATTAGATATTACTTGTAAGATACTGATGCATTGTAAGAACTAGAAGCACAAGCATTTAACTACACCCACAATAACATCTGCTAAACACGTGTATGTGATCAATAACAATTGATTTGATGCTCCTTGGAAATCATTCAACAGAAACATCAGTCCACTGGGAAAGTCTAGGAAAGAGTTTCCTCTTCCAGCATTTCCACGTTCCAGATCTTCCAAGGAGCTCATAAACTCAGCATGTGCATTGCTGAGTGATGACCTTTACGGCAGCACTGCTGACTATATAATTCCACTGAAACATATGGTAACATACCATCCATTCACTCTCATCTGACACGAAACAACTGCACAACATCAACCCTGAGCTTCCCTGTAATGGACCCTCCATTCCATTCAGTCCTTATTCCTTTAAAGTGCATTAGGACACAGACATGAGGTCTGCACTGGAATTGCATCAGATCCAAAATGGCCACAGTCCTTACTTTGATCATACCAGCTATCACCAACTATTATCAGCTATTACCACCTATTTACCAACTATTACCAGCTACAGTGGGGCAAAAAAGTATTTAGTCAGCCACCAATTGTGCAAGTTCTCCCACTTAAAAAGATGAGGCCTGTAATTTTCATCATAGGTACACTTCAACTATGACAGACAAAATGAGAAAAAAAATCCAGAATATCACATGGTAGGATTTTTAATGAATTTATTTGCAAATTATAGTGGAAAATAAGTATTTGGTCAATAACAAAAGTTTATCTCAATACTTTGTTATATACCCTTTGTTGGCAATGACAGAGGTCACAAGGTTTTCACACAGTTGCTGGTATTTTGGCCCATTCCTCCATGCAGATCTCCTCTAGAGCAGTGATGTTTTGGGGCTGTTGCTGGGCAACATGGACTTTCAACTCCCTCCAAAGATTTTCTATGGGGTTGAGATCTGGAGACTGGCTAGGTCACTCCAGGACCTTGAAATGCTTCTTACGAAGCCACTCCTTCGTTGCCCGGGCGGTGTGTTAGGGATCATTGTCATGCTGAAAGACCCAGCCACGTTTCATCTTCAATCCCCTTGCTGATGGAAGGAGGTTTTCACTCAAAATCTCACGATACATGGCCCCATTCATTCTTTCCTTTACACGGATCAGTCGTCCTGGTCACTTTGCAGAAAAACATGTTTCCACCCCCATGCTTCACAGTAGGTATGGTGTTCTTTGGATGCAACTCAGCATTCTTTGTCCTCCAAACACGACGAGTTGAGTTTTTACCAAAAAGTTCTATTTTGGTTTCATCTGACCATATGACATTCTCCCAATCTTCTTCTGGATCATCCAAATGCTCTCTTGCAAACTTCAGACAGGCCTGGACATGTACTGGCTTAAGCAGGGGGACACGTCTGGCACTGCAGGATTTGAGTCCCTGGCGGCGTAGTGTGTTACTGATGGTAGGCTTTGTTACTTTGGTCCCAGCTCTCTGCAGGTCATTCACTAGGTCCACCCGTGTGGTTCTGGGATTTTTGTGATCATTTTGACCCCACGCGGTGAGATCTTGCGTGGAGCCCCAGATCGAGGGAGATTATCAGTGGTCTTGTATGTCTTCCATTTCCTAATAATTGCTCCCACAGTTGATTTCTTCAAACCAAGCTGCTTACCTATTGCAGATTCAGTCTTCCCAGCCTGGTGCAGGTCTACAATTTTGTTTCTGGCGTCCTTTGACAGCTCTTTGGTCTTGGCCATAGTGGAGTTTGGAGTGTGACTGTTTGAGGTTGTGGACAGGTGTCTTTTATACTGATAACAAGTTCAAACAGGTGCCATTAATACAGGCAACGAGTGGAGGACAGAGGAGCCTCTTAAAGAAGAAGTTACAGGTCTGTGAGAGCCAGAAATCTTGCTTGTTTGTAGGTGACCAAATACTTATTTTCCACCATAATTTGCAAAGAAATTCATTAAAATTCCTACAATGTGATTTTCTGGATTTTTTTCTTCTAATTTTGTCTGTCATAGTTGAAGTGTACCTATGATCAAAATGTACAGGCCTCTCTCATCTTTTTAAGTGGGAGAACTTGCACAATTGGTGGCTAACTAAATACTTTTTTTGCCCCACTGTATTACCAACTAATTTCACCTATTACCAGCTATTACCAACTATTACCAGCTATTACCACCTTTTTCCAATTATTACCAGCTATTACCAGCTTTTACCAACTATTACCAGCTATTACCAGCTATGACCAGCTATGACCAGCTATGACCAACTATGACCAACTATGACCAGCTATGACCAACTATGACCAACTATTACCAGCTATTACCACCTTTTTCCAATTATTACCAGCTATTACCAGCTTTTACCAGCTTTTATCAACTATTACCAGCTATGACCAGCTATGACCAGCTATCACCAGCTATGACCAACTATGACCAGCTATTACCAACTATTACCAGCTTTAGCCAACTATTACTATTACATTCAATATATTATACATAGTATTTATAGTATTGAATCTCTTAACTGCAGTATGTAACTTTTTGGGTGACCCAACCAAATTCACATAGAAATGTGAGTTATAGATCTGACATTCTCATTGAAAGCAAGTCTAAAATCAAACCACCCCCTGTACCCGGACTTTGTACTACTCCCCTCTGGGCACAGGTATAGGGCACTCGTCGGCAGGAAAAACAGAACTAGACAATAATTTGTGCCAGGTGTGATATCCCTCCTTAACAGCTCGGGCTAATGTTCCTAGCGACCCAGTAAGGCCAGCAGGCTAATGTTCATAGCGACCCAGTAAGGCCAGCAGGCCAGTCTCTTTTTATTGGTATGTAACTGTTATGAAAGTTGTATTGTCAATTTTCTTTGTGTTTATACGACACTTTAAACGTGTACATGACACTGCAACAACATTTACCCATGGGGACAATAAAGTCAGAAGTGGTAGATCTGTTCTATATGAACTATTTCTATGCTTCCCATTCTTAAGTTAAATTTTTGAGTCTTTTACTTTCGGTTTTGTATACCAGCTTCAAACAGCTGAAAAAACTATATTTTTGGGTAATGGAAATATATTTCACAGCGGTTTAGATGGTACAATGATTCTCTACACTATACCTGCTTGTTTTGTCACATAAACTGAAATTATGAGAACTATTCAAATTTTAGCAACCAGGAAATGGGGGAATGATTTCTCCATAGCACACCTTTAAATCTATAAAAGACATTAAGACAAAAGGCTTAAATGGAAGCAGTCCTAACTCATCCCCTCCAAAATTGCACACACACACACACACACACACACACACACACACACACACACACACACACACACACATACACACACACACCTGCTGGCCTTACTGGTTCGCTAGGAACATTAGATGGTGTCTTGGATCTGTGGGTTTCAGTAGCCTACCTTCCAGGCAGCAGATCCTCCAGAGGCCAGAGTGGGTGAGGGCTCCGGGGTCCTTCTTGTCCTTGTTGTGGGGGTCGTCCGAGTGGTTGCGGGTGCTGTTGCAGATGGAGGCGCGGGAGTACAGCCAGTAGTCCGTCCCTATAGAAACCGTCATCAGGCAGAAGGCTGCAAAGGCACCCACGGTGGTGAGGAGGATCTGGATCCCCTTCTCACAAACCATCCCTAGAGAGGAGGGCAGAGGAGGATGAGAGAGAGAGAGAGAGAGAGAGGGGGGATGAGAAGTAGAGAAGGGACAAGGAAGAAGAAAAGGGAGAAATAGAAAAGGGATGAGAAAGGTGGAGGGTGGAAGAAGGAGAAGAAGTGCAGTAGAGACGAGAGGAACAGATGAGATAGAAAAAGGGAGAAAGGGGAGTTGGAGAGGAAGGAGAGAGAATGAAAAAGGAGAAAGGAGAGTTGAGGGAGAGGGAGGAGAGAGAATGAAAAAGGATTGGACAGGAAAAATAGATGCAGAGAGAGGCAGAGAGAGAAAGAGGCAGAGAGAAAGAGGGAGAGAGAAAGAGGCAGAGAGAGAGAGAGAGAGAAAAAGAGGCAGAGAGGGAGGCAGAGAGAGACAGAGAGAGAAAGAGGCAGAGAGAGAGGCAGAGAGAGAGGCAGAGAGAAAGAAAGAGGCAGAGAGGGAGAGAGAGAAAAAGAGGCAGAGAGGGAGGCAGAGAGAGACAGAGAGAAAAAGAGGCAGAGAGGGAGGCAGAGAGAGACAGAGAGAGAAAGAGGCAGAGAGGGAGGCAGAGAGAGAGGCAGAGAGAGAGGCAGAGAGAAAGAAAGAGGCCGAGAAGGAGGCAAAGAGAGAGAAAGAGGCCGAGAGAGAGGCCGAGAGAGAGAAAGAGGCCGAGAGAGAAAGAGGCAGAGAGAGAGAAAGAAGCCGATTCAGAAAAAGGCAGAGAGAGAGGCCAAGAGAGAGAAAGAGGCAGAGAGAGATTCAGAGAGAGAGGAAGAGAGAGATGCAGAGAGAGAGGAAGAGAGAGATGCAGAGAGAAATAAAGAGAGAAAGAGGAGGGGTATAAGTGGTTATATGAGGTGTCCTTGGAAGGGGAGTTGGACGACACTGCTGACTCGTCTTAACAGGAAGGAATTGATGGTGAACACAACAAATTACACTCTGAGAATCTCAATGTGCTCCATATTCATGACCATGACACCACTCTCTCCCCCACATAATCAGCATAGACAGGGCGAGCACAGAATACACAACACACTCGATGAGACAGAACACACACACACACACACACACACACACACACACACACACACACACACACACACACACACACACACACACACACACACACACACACACACACACACACACACACACACACACACACACACACACACACACACACACACAGTGCAGGAACACAGCAGCAACATCAGCACATACAGGAACAAAGCAAGACTCAACA
The DNA here is from genome assembly GCF_036934945.1 of Oncorhynchus masou masou. Taxonomy (NCBI): domain Eukaryota; kingdom Metazoa; phylum Chordata; class Actinopteri; order Salmoniformes; family Salmonidae; genus Oncorhynchus; species Oncorhynchus masou. Next base: position 5,373,340 of record NC_088241.1, on the reverse strand, counting down.
GGAAATCTTCATTGTCGCAACTCAATCAATCAATGAAACAATCAATCAACCATTTAGGCTTATACAATCAATCCGATACAGTATCAGTGTTCCTATCCTCTTCTTACCTCCACCACCACCATGGTATACCCCTCTGGTCCCCTTGTACATGAAGTGGTGCTAAAACCTGTTCCTTCACATGATGCTTACGTAGGCCTCTGCCCAGCACCCTGCCCTGAACTTAGTCACTGTTACTGGCCCGCTACCACCCGCTACCACTCTACCCTGCAGCTTAGAGGCTGCTGCCCTGTGTACAGAGTCATGGAACACTGGTCACATTAATCATGTTTACATACTGTTTTACCCACTTCATACGTACATTCTGTATTCTAGTCATGGCTCATCCTATATAACTACTGCTGTACACACCTTTTCTATTCATACAGTGTCTATAATGTCTATACACACCATCATATACATATAGATTTATATTCCGGACTCTGACATTGCTCGTTCTAATATTCCCATATTTCTTCATTCCTTTCTTTACATTTATGGTATTTGCCTGTATTGTTTTGTATTGTTAGGTATTACTACACTGTCGGAACTAGGGACAAAAGCATTTCGCTACACCTGCGATAACATCTGAACAGTTTTATTTTATTTGGCTTCATCTCACCCTGTTCTAGATGACACATTTACCTCCATTGTGACTTCATTTGCAAATCTTTGAAATTGTGCAAAGTACTATTAACAATGTGTACCTGCAATGTAATTACACTGTAACCGCCTATGTAATAACCACGTAAATACATTGATTATAGTGCCACTTGATGTAAAGTGGGACCCCATTGCGTTACCAAGGTATACATTTCCATCAGCTGAGGTAAGACTTACCTGCCGCCGAGTTTCTATCCTTCGACTCCATTTAGAAATCTTTCTTTTCCTCGTTAATGAAGAATGCGCCTCAATCCAGACTGCATCCATCGACTGTTCTCACTCTCTCCCCCTCTCCTTCCTGCACTCGTTTCTCTCTCTCTCTCTGGCCTCTATCTCTCTCTCTCTCTCACTGGACAGATGTGCTGGTGGAGGCCTGATTGTGATTGGACGCTCTCGCTCTGGTCCTCTTGATTCTCAGGAAGCAGTCACTGAGGAGGACATGCTAGTTGGGCTGCTGCCAAAGAAAGACACGAAGAAGGAGAATGATAACATTAGTTGTTTTGTGCAGTTATGAGGCCTGTTTATCTAAAAACAGTGATCAATTCAGAAAGTTCAGACTTTTAACAAGTCACGTTATAAAGTCACGTTCTAAAAACACAAATAACAGAAAACTAAAACCTATCAATTCCACTCTCATACCAGTATAACAGAATAGAATACAAATGGTGCATCTGAATATAGAGCTAGAAATAACAGATCTGGTCTGAATAGACGAGCGAGAAAGGGGGAGAGTAGAGAGGGTGCACTCAACATTGTTACCAAGGCAACATTGAATTCCAAAGTCTGGATCAGCATAGAGGGAGGGACTGAGAGATAGAGAGAAGGCGCGTGAGATGGACAGAGAGAGAGAGAGAGAGAGAGAGAGAGAGAGAGAGAGAGAGAGAGAGAGAGAGAGAGGGACAGAGAAGGACAGAGAGGGACAGAGAGAGAGAGGACAGTGAGAGAGGGACAGAGAGAGAAATCTTTTCAATATTTATATTGTCACACTGACCATTATTTGAGTTGTTTGTTTCTATGTTTTGTTTGGTCAGGGTGTGATATGAGTGGGCATTCTATGTTTTGGCCTGATATGGTTCTCAATCAGTGGCAGGTGTTTGTCGTTGTCTCTGATTGGGAACCATATTTAGGCAGCCTGTTTTGTATTGTGGTTGGTGGGTTATTGTCTATGTGATGTTGCATGTTAGCACTCAGTTTCAATAGCGGTCACGTTCGTTTTGTTATTTTGTTTGTTTGTTTAGTGTACTTTGTGTTTTTTCGTCATTCTTTAAAAGTATGTATTCACACCACGCTGCGCTTTGGTCTCCTCACTACGACGACCGTGACATATATCAGTGAATTAGCAGACATGGACCATTCTCCAGCGCCAGGACTCACACTATTTGACACAGAGGTGAAATACCTGCTATATGCTGATGACTTGGTACTTCTATCACCAACCAAAGAATGTCTTCAACAGAACATTAATATTCTACAGCAATATTGCCATAATTGGGCCCTGGAAGTAAAAAAAAAAAAAAATGAAAATCACAATTTCCCCCCTAAAAACAGGTGTCAGAAACACAAATATAAATTCACCCTGAACAACACCATAATGGAACATACTAAAAATTACACATACCTTGGCCAGACCATATCTGCATCGGGAAGCTTTAATATGGTAGTGAATGCACTCAAAGAAAAAGCCCGCAGAGCATTGTATGCAATAAAAATGAAATTTTCAAAATCAACATCCCAATTAGAATTTGGACCAAAATATTTGACAGTGTAATCCTACCAATAGCTCTTTACAGAAGTGAGGTTTGGGGGCCACTTAATAAATTGGACTTTAAAATGTGGGACAAACATCCAATTGAAGCCCTACATGTAGAATTCTGTCAAAAAATCCTACAAGTCCAGAGAAATACACCAACTAATGCATGTAGGGCAGAACTGGGCCGCTTTCCAGTGGTAATGAAAATACAGAAAAGAGCATTAAAAAAAGTCAAAATTTAAGTCTGCAATTTAAAGCACTTCAAACTCAAGAGCTGAGCCCAGAAACGAGCCCTCTCAGTCAGCTGGTGTGGGACCTAACCAACCAAGCTGACACCAGCACTGCTTCAAAAGAAAGAATTCCAATAAGCAAAATCATGAACCAATCAAAGGAATCATATTTACAACATTGGAAAAATGAAACAAAATCCCAAAACTAAATTCCTATCTGACCCTGAACAGAGAATATGAATTGTGGGATTATCTCTACTCTGTCAGAGATACGAAGCAGAGACAGATCCTTACCAAGTACAGGCTGAGTGACCACCGATTGGCAATAGTAACCGGCAGACATAAAAAGACATGGCTACCCAAAGAAGAGCGTGTATGTGGTCACTGCATAACAGGGGAGGTAGAGACAGAGATGCATTTTCTCCTTTACACTGAGAAATATTCTGCACCAAGAGATTCATTATTCACAGAAATTACTACATTTATTCCAAATTTGAACTTATTAAACCCAGAGGAGAAACTAAAAATACTCATGGGTGAAGGAGCAATGGCTCCTCTTGCAGGCAAATATGTATTTACCTGCAATAGCCTGAGGGACACTGGATAATAACATCTGCATAGTAAATAGTAACTTACTTATTATGAGTATTATTGTTATTGCTATTATTGTTATTACTATTATTACTATTATTATTGTTTATCATTCCAAAAAGTAGTGGTGGTTGTAGTAGTAGTAATGATCACGGTAGTTGTAGTACTGATGTAATGGTGAAGATGACAGTTATTTAGTTCTAAGTTAGTTATAGTTTTATCTTCCATGTATAGCTTTTTATATTATTTTTTATTTAGTATAATTTAAAATTATAATGTATTAATGTTAATAATTTTATTACAATGTGTATTGTATACATTGTTGCTTCGGCAATATTGACAATGTTTTTCATGCCAATAAAGCAGCTTGAATTTGAGAGAGAGAGAAAGAGAGAGAGAGAGAGAGAGAGAGAGAGAGAGAGAAAAGAGAGAGAGAGAGAGATAGAGAGACTGAGTGAGTGAAAGAGAGAGTGAGAGAGAGGGACTGAGAGAGAGAACGAGAGAGAGGGACAGAGAGAGATGGTCTGATGAGAGAGAGAGAGACTGAGAGAGAGAGAGAGAATGAATGTAGAGAGGGGCTGAGAGAGAGAGACTGAGCAAGAGAGAGAGAGAGATAGAGAGACTGAGTGAGCGAAAGAGAGAGCGAGAGAGAGGGACTGAGAGAGAGCGAGAGAGAGGGACTGAGAGAGAGAGAAAGAGAGAGGGTCTGAGAGAGAAAGAGAGAATGAATGTAGAGAGGGACAGAGAGAGAGACTGAGCAAGAGAGAGAGAGACAGACAGAGAGAAGAACTGAGAGAGGGATGAGAGAGAGAAGGGGACAGAGAGAGAGAGGGACTGAGAGAGAGAGAGAGAGAGAGGGAGAGAGAGGGACTGAGCAGGAGAGAGAAAGACTGAGCGAGAGAGAGAGAGGGACAAAGAGAGAGAGAGAGACAGATAGAGGGACAGAGAGATAGAGAGAGAGGTACTGAGAGAGAGAGAGAGAGAGAGAGAGAGAGAGAGAGAGAGAGAGAGGGAGGGACAGAGATATATATATAGAGAGAGAGAGAGAGAGAGAGAGAGAGAGGTACTGAGAGGGAGAGGGACTGAGAGAGAGAGGGACAGAGAGAGAGAGGGACAGAGAGAGAGAGAGGGACAGAGAGAGAGAGAGGGACAGAGAGAGAGAGAGGGACAGAGAGAGAGACAGAGAGGGACAGAGAGAGAGAAGGACAGAGAGAGAGGGACAGAGAGATTGTAAGAACAATTGAAAACTTGAAGTAGGTACACACGTTGCACTTCAAGCAGTTAAATGTATAAGCGCTGTATCAACAACCAGCATGTGTGTGACCACAGCGACAGTCTCACACACACACACACACACACGCACACACACACACACACGATGTAATCCCAGTGTGTAGTGCTTAAAAAATGTGAAGAACAATAAAGGGGCACGCATAATTTAGCCAATATAAGGCAGCGCGGTCTAGAGGCATCAATATTTGATGATGCAATATGGCACCCTGATCAAAATAGGTTACATCCTGTTTGGATTGTGAGACCTAAAACAGGGAACTGCCTCAAAAGAGAGAGAGTAAGACAGACAGAGAAAGAGAGCGAGAGGGAGAAAGAGGGAGAGAGAGAGAGAGGGGGGGAGAGGGGTAGAGAAAGGGAGAGAGAGGGGGAGAGAGTTTCTGTCCCTCTCTCATGAAGTGATCGGTCCCTCTCTCTCAAAGTGATCTGTTCCTCTCCCTCAAAGTGATCTGTCCCTCTCTCTCAAAGTGATCTGTCCCTCTCTCTCAAAGTGATCTGTCCCTCTCTCTCAAAGTGATCTGTCCCTCTCTCTCAAAGTGATCTGTCCCTCTCACTCAAAGTGATCTGTCTCACTCTCTCAAAGTGATCTGTCCCCCTCTCTCAAAGTGATCTGTCCCTCTCTCTCATAGTGATCTGTGCTACAGATGACCCCCTCATCTCTTTCATTGTGCTACAGATGACCCTCTCATCTCTTTCATTGTGCTACAGATGACCCCCCATCTCTTTCATTGTGCTACAGATGACCCCCCCATCTCTTTCATTGTGCTATAGATGACCCCCTCATCTCTTTCATTGTGCTACAGATGACCCCCCATCTCTTTCATTGTGCTACAGATGACCCCCTCATCTCTTTCATTGTGCTATAGATGACCCCTCATCTCTTTCATTGTGCTACAGATGACCCCCCATCTCTTTCATTGTGCTACAGATGACCCCCCATCTCTTTCATTGTGCTACAGATGACCCGCTCATCTCTTTCATTGTGCTACAGATGACCCCATCCTCTCTTTCATTGTGCTACAGATGACCCCCTCATCTCTTTCATTGTGTTATAGATGACCCCCTCATCTCCTTCATTGTGCTACAGATGACCCCCTCATCTCTTTCATTGTGTTACAGATGACCCCCTCATCTCCTTCATTGTGCTACAGATGACCCCCTCATCTCCTTCATTGTGCTACAGATGACCCCCCCCCATCTCCTTCATTGTGCTACAGATGACCCCCTCATCTCTTTCATTGTGCTACAGATGACCCCCTCATCTCTTTCGTTGTGCTACAGATGACCCCCTCATCTCCTTCATTGTGCTACAGATGACCCCCCCCCATCTCCTTCATTGTGCTACAGATGACCCCCTCATCTCTTTCATTGTGCTACAGATGACCCCCTCATCTCTTTCGTTGTGCTATAGATGACCCCCTCATCTCTTTCATTGTGCTATAGATGACCCCCTCATCTCTTTCGTTGTGCTATAGATGACCCCCTCATCTCCTTCATTGTGCTACAGATGACCCCCTCATCTCTTTCGTTGTGCTACAGATGACCCCCTCATCTCTTTCGTTGTGCTATAGATAACCCCCTCATCTCTTTCATTGTGCTACAGATGACCCCCTCATCTCTTTCGTTGTGCTACAGATGACCCCCTCATCTCTTTCATTGTGCTATAGATGACCCCCCATCTCTTTCGTTGTGCTATAGATGACCCCCTCATCTCTTTCGTTGTGCTACAGATAACCCCCCCCCCATCTCCTTCATTGTGCTATAGATGACCCCCCCATCTCTTTCGTTGTGCTACAGATGACCCCCTCATCTCTTTCGTTGTGCTACAGATGACCCCCTCATCTCTTTCGTTGTGCTACAGATGACCCACTCATCTCTTTTGTTGTGCTATAGATGACCCCCTCATCTCTTTCGTTGTGCTACAGATGACCCCCCATCTCTTTCGTTGTGCTATAGATAACCCCCTCATCTCTTTCATTGTGCTATAGATGACCCCCTCATCTCTTTCATTGTGCTATAGATAACCCCCTCATCTCTTTCATTGTGCTATAGATGACCCCCTCATCTCTTTCATTGTGCTATAGATGACCCCCTCATCTCTTTCATTGTGCTATAGATGACCCCCTCATCTCTTTCATTGTGCTATAGATGACCCCCTCATCTCTTTCATTGTGCTATAGATGACCCCCTCATCTCTTTCGTTGTGCTATAGATAACCCCCTCATCTCTTTCATTGTGCTATAGAAGACCCCCTCATCTCTTTCATTGTGCTATAGATGACCCCCTCATCTCTTTCATTGTGCTATAGATGACCCCCTCATCTCTTTCATTGTGCTATAGATGACCCCCTCATCTCTTTCATTGTGCTATAGATGACCCCCTCATCTCTTTCGTTGTGCTATAGATAACCCCCTCATCTCTTTCATTGTGCTATAGATGACCCCCTCATCTCTTTCATTGTGCTATAGATGACCCCCTCATCTCTTTCATTGTGCTATAGATGACCCCCTCATCTCTTTCATTGTGCTATAGATAACCCCTCATCTCTTTCATTGTGCTATAGATAACCCCCTCATCTCTTTCATTGTGCTATAGATGACCCCCTCATCTCTTTCATTGTGCTATAGATGACCCCCTCATCTCTTTCATTGTGCTATAGATAACCCCCTCATCTCTTTCATTGTGCTATAGATAACCCCTCATCTCTTTCATTGTGCTATAGATGACCCCCTCATCTCTTTCATTGTGCTATAGATGACCCCCTCATCTCTTTCATTGTGCTATAGATGACCCCCTCATCTCTTTCATTGTGCTATAGATAACCCCCTCATCTCTTTCATTGTGCTATAGATAACCCCCTCATCTCTTTCGTTGTGCTATAGATGACCCCCTCATCTCTTTCATTGTGCTATAGATAACCCCCTCGTCTCTTTCATTGTGCTATAGGTAACCCCCTCATCTCTTTCGTTGTGCTATAGATGACCCCCTCATCTCTTTCATTGTGCTATAGATAACCCCCTCATCTCTTTCATTGTGCTATAGATGACCCCCTCATCTCTTTCCTTGTGCTATAGATAACCCCCTCATCTCTTTCATTGTGCTATAGATGACCCCCTCATCTCTTTCATTGTGCTATAGATGACCCCCTCATCTCTTTCATTGTGCTATAGATGACCCCCTCATCTCTTTCATTGTGCTATAGATAACCCCCTCATCTCTTTCATTGTGCTATAGATAACCCCCTCATCTCTTTCATTGTGCTATAGATGACCCCCTCATCTCTTTCATTGTGCTATAGATGACCCCCTCATCTCTTTCATTGTGCTATAGATGACCCCCTCATCTCTTTCATTGTGCTATAGATAACCCCCTCATCTCTTTCATTGTGCTATAGAAGACCCCCTCATCTCTTTCATTGTGCTATAGATGACCCCCTCATCTCTTTCATTGTGCTATAGATTACCCCCTCATCTCTTTCATTGTGCTATAGATTACCCCCTCATCTCTTTCATTGTGCTATAGATGACCCCCTCATCTCTTTCATTGTGCTATAGATAACCCCCTCATCTCTTTCATTGTGCTATAGATGACCCCCTCATCTCTTTCGTTGTGCTATAGATGACCCCCTCATCTCTTTCGTTGTGCTATAGATGACCCCTTCATCTCTTTCGTTGTGCTATAGATAACCCCCTCATCTCTTTCGTTGTGCTATAGATAACCCCCTCATCTCTTTCATTGTGCTATAGATAACCCCCTCATCTCTTTCGTTGTGCTATAGATAACCCCCTCATCTCTTTCATTGTGCTATAGATAACCCCCTCATCTCTTTCGTTGTGCTATAGATAACCCCCTCATCTCTTTCGTTGTGCTATAGATAACCCCCTCATCTCTTTCATTGTGCTATAGATAACCCCCTCATCTCTTTCGTTGTGCTATAGATAACCCCCTCATCTCTTTCATTGTGCTATAGATAACCCCCTCATCTCTTTCATTGTGCTATAGATGACCCCCTCATCTCTTTCGTTGTGCTATAGATGACCCCCTCATCTCTTTCATTGTGCTATAGATGACCCCCTCATCTCTTTCGTTGTGCTACAGATAACCCCCTCATCTCTTTCGTTGTGCTATAGATAACCCCCTCATCTCTTTCATTGTGCTATAGATAACCCCCTCATCTCTTTCGTTGTGCTACAGATAACCCCCTCATCTCTTTCGTTGTGCTACAGATGACCCCCTCATCTCTTTCATTGTGCTATAGATAACCCCCTTCACTAGTGTTTCTGTCTCTCACTGGGTGGATAATGCCTCTCAAAAACTCCCTCTTTCTAACCATTGTGGCTGTGTCCAATTGCATGTGTGTGTGTGTGTGTGTGTTTGTGCATGAGAGAGAGAGAGAGGTATAGAGAGCGGGAGTGGTTGTGTGTGACCTTAAAACACAAACCAAATGATTTTATCCCGTGCCTCTGAGTATTTAGTGAATGACCTTACTAAAAAGCTGCTGAGTTATTCCCCTTAGCCTCAGCTCCCCTGTGTCTGCTGTCATTTAATTATGGACAATGAAGATTGGAGGGAAGGGTGCGAGAGAGTTTGAAAGCGAGAGAGAGTGAGTAAGAGAGAGTTAGAGAGAGAGAAGGGGAGAGAGGTAGAATAAAATGTTTCTCTGTAGATTCCATTATAATCCAATATAACGTTATAGACAAGAAAAGTGTTGTCTTTGTAGACAAGACAAGTGTTGTCTTTGTAGACAAGACAAGTGTTGTCTTTGCATTTATGGCCGAATAAGAATTAGTGATTTGAAGTGGATCCTAATCACACCACAGATCACCTTCACGAATATGAAAAGTAAAAACATAAACCGCTCCTTCCAAAAACAGCCCCATAAATCACAAAGGAGATGTGGATATTTTAGCAGCTGCAGCATTAGCTATTCATTGCACAGATCAACTACCAAATTGCTCTTTGAATAAATGATGACGGCTATGATAACTTTCGTCACACACGTGAAGTGCAGAAGGTCTACAGAAGTAGGATCTTCATTTGATCACTCTGGTGCAGGATAACTTTCCTCACACACGTGAAGTGCAGAAGGTCTACAGAAGTAGGATCTTAATTTGATCACTCTGGTGCAGGATAACTTTCCTCACACACGTGAAGTGCAGAAGGTCTACAGAAGTAGGATCTTCATTTGATCACTCTGGTGCAGGATAACTTTCCTCACACACGTGAAGTGCAGAAGGTCTACAGAAGTAGGATCTTAATTTGATCACTCTGGTGCAGGATAACTTTCCTGCTATTAAGGACATATAAAACGTGTATTTGAGGTTTAAAAAGGCTTCTGAAGTTTGTAATTCCCACTTGGAAATTTCAGACTTGATTTTCCCTTATGAAAAATTGATCAACCCCTACAAAAATGTACGTTAATTATAATCCACATAATAATTCACATTTCCTGTTGCTGCAGGATTATATTCCTGCTGTAGCAAACTGTCTCAAATGAAGGTCCTACATCTGTACGTGACTGGAGAGTGAACACGCGACAGAACATTCTGTCCAGTAAGGTGCCCAGCCTAAAGACTACACACCACAGTTAGAGATTCACAGAGTTCAGAGTCACAAAGCATACTCTAATTCTGAGATATTGAGCATCAAAGTTTTCACATCCCAGACCTCAAAACATTCTTGTAGTGAATCATTTTTTTATAACCCATTAGGGTCATCATCTTTAACAGGTACCTAAAGTATCAAAATCGTGAGACATTTGTAAATCATTTTTTAGGGGGGTGCAATCGCACATGGAACCTTGTGGCTCTGAAATGTCAATCTGGGTTCAACCATAAGGTTTTATCTGAAACTTCTGAATTCCACATGTTCAGTTTTTTAAGAAGAATGTAGCTATTTGAATACATAATTCAACAGCACTATTCTACCAAGAGAGAGTCAACACATCCTGAAATACATTAAGACATGTAATTATGGTCATTAGATGAATTAGTCATCACTGAACAACGACGTGACAGCATCATTTATTTTAAGATTTCAAACTGTTTTATTGCTTATGTGCCATTGTTGCAAGCTAGACTAGCCTAGCCCATACTTAGAGGGAGAAGGCAAAGACATACACTACCGTTCAAACGTTTGGGGTCACTTAGAAATGTCCTTGTTTTTGAAATATATTTTTTTTGTTCATTAAAATAACATCAAGTTGATCAGAAATACAGTGTAGACATTGTTAATGTTGTAAATGACTATTGTAGCTGGAAACTGCAGATTTTTTGTGGAATATCTACATAGGCGTACAGAGGCCCATTATCAACAACCATCACTCCTGTGTTCCAATGGCATGTTGTGTTAGCTAATCCAAGTTTATCATTTTAAAATGCTAATTGATCATTAGAAAACCATTTTGCAAATATGTTCTGATTAAAGAAGCAATAAAACTGGCCTTCTTTAGACAAGTTGAGTATCTGGAGCATCAGCATTTGTGACTTCGATTATAGGCTCAAAATGGCCAGAAACAAATAACTTTCTTTTGAAACTCGTCAGTCTATTCTTGTTCTGAGAAATGAAGGCTATTCAATGCGAGAAATGTCCAAGAAACTGAAGATCTTGTACAACTCTGTGAACAATTCCCTTCACAGAACAGCGCAAACTGACTCTAACCAGAATATAAAGAGGAGTGGGAGGCCCCGGTGCACAACTGAGCAAGAGGACAAGTACATTAGTGTCTAGTTTGAGAAACGGACGCCTCACAAGTCCTCAACTAGCAGCTTCATTAAATAGTACCTGCAAAACACCAGTCTCATCGTCAACAGTTTTATTTTAATTTAATTAGGCAAGTCAGTTAAGAACAAATTCTTATTTTCAATGACGGCCTAGGAACAGTGGGTTAACTGCCTGTTCAGGGGCAGAACGACAGATTTGTACCTTGTCAGCTCGGGGATTTGAACTTGCAGCCTTTCTGTTATTAGTCCAACACTCTAACCACTAGGCTACCCTGCAGTGAAGAGGTGAATCCGGGATGCTGGCCTTCTAGGCAGAGTTGCAAAGAGAAAGACTTCTCAGACCGGCCAATAGAAATAAAAGATTAAGATGGGCAAAGGAACACAGGCACTGGACAGGAAGATTGGGAAAAAGTGATATGGACAGACGAATCTATGTTTGAGGTGTTCGGATCACAAAGTAGAAAGCTAACGTTTAAGTTCCTTGCTCTGAACATGAGAACATATGAAAGCTGGTGGTTCCTTTTATAACATGAGTCTTCAATATTCCCAGGTAAGAAGTTTTAGGTTGTAGTTATTATAGGAATTATAGGACTATTTCTCTCTATACCATTTGTATTTCATATACCTTTGACTATTGGATGTTCTTATAGACACTTTAGTATTGCCAGGGTAACAGTATAGCTTCCGTCCCCCTCCTCGCTCCTCCCTGGGCTCGAACCAGCAACACAACGACAACAGCCACCATCGAAGCAGCGATACCCATGCAGAGCAAGGGGAACAACTACTAGAAGGCTCAGAACGAGTGACATTTGAAACGCTATTAGCACGCGCTAACTAGCTAGCCATTTCACTTCGGTCACACCAGCCTCATCTCGGGAGCTGATAGGCTTGAAGTCATAAACAGCGCAATGCTTGATGCACAATGAAGAGCTGCTGGCAAAACGCACAAAAGTGCTGATTGAATGAATGGTTACACGCCTGCTTCTGCCTACCACCGCTCAGTCAGATACTTAGATACTTGTATGCTTGTATGCTCAGTCAGATTATATGCAACGCAGGACACGCTAGATAATATCTAGTAATATCATCAACCGTGTGTAGTTAACTAGTGACTATGATTGATTGTTTTTTATAAGATAAGTTTAATGCTAGCTAGCAACTTACCGTGGCTTACTGCATTCGCGTAACAGGCAGTCTCCTTGTGGAGTGCAACGAGAGAGAGGCAGGTCGTTATTGCGTTGGACTAGCTAACTGTAAGATTGGATCCTCCGAGCAGATAATGTGAAAATCTGTCGTTTTGCCCCTGAAAGAGGCAGTTAACCCACCGTTCCTAGGCCGTCATTGAAAATAAGAATGTTTATTAACTGACTTGCCTAGTTAAATAAAGGTATAAAATTATAGTGCTCCGGGCAGCCGAGCGGAAATGGAGGAAAACTCGCCTCCCTGCGGACCTGGCATCCTTTCACTCCCTCCTCTCTACATTTTCCTCCTCTGTCTCTGCTGCTAAAGCCACTTTCTACCACTCTAAATTCCAAGCATCTGCCTCTAACCTTAGGAAGCTCTTTGCCACCTTCTCCTCCCTCCTGAATCCTCCTCCCCCTCCCCCCCCTCCTCCCTCTCTGCAGATGACTTCGTCAACCATTTTGAAAAGAAGGTCGACGACATCCGATCCTCGTTTGCTAAGTCAAACGACACCGCTGGTTCAGCTCACACTGCCCTACCCTGTGCTCTGACCTCTTTCTCCCCTCTCTCTCCAGATGAAATCTCGCTTCTTGTGACGGCCGGCCACCCAACAACCTGCCCGCTTGACCCTATCCCCTCCTCTCTTCTCCAGACCATTTCCGGAGACCTTCTCCCTTACCTCACCTCGCTCATCAACTCATCCCTGACCGCTGGCTACGTCCCTTCCGTCTTCAAGAGAGCGAGAGTTGCACCCCTTCTGAAAAAACCTACACTCGATCCCTCCGATGTCAACAACTACAGACCAGTATCCCTTCTTTCTTTTCTCTCCAAAACTCTTGAACGTGCCGTCCTTGGCCAGCTCTCCCGCTATCTCTCTCAGAATGACCTTCTTGATCCAAATCAGTCAGGTTTCAAGACTAGTCATTCAACTGAGACTGCTCTTCTCTGTATCACGGAGGCGCTCCGCACTGCTAAAGCTAACTCTCTCTCCTCTGCTCTCATCCTTCTAGACCTATCGGCTGCCTTCGATACTGTGAACCATCAGATCCTCCTCTCCACCCTCTCCGAGTTGGGCATCTCCGGCGCGGCCCACGCTTGGATTGCGTCCTACCTGACAGGTCGCTCCTACCAGGTGGCGTGGCGAGAATCTGTCTCCTCGCCACGCGCTCTCACCACTGGTGTCCCCCAGGGCTCTGTTCTAGGCCCTCTCCTATTCTCGCTATACACCAAGTCACTTGGCTCTGTCATAACCTCACATGGTCTCTCCTATCATTGCTATGCAGACGACACACAATTAATCTTCTCCTTTCCCCCTTCTGATGACCAGGTGGCGAATCGCATCTCTGCATGTCTGGCAGACATATCAGTGTGGATGACGGATCACCACCTCAAGCTGAACCTCAGCAAGACGGAGCTGCTCTTCCTCCCGGGGAAGGACTGCCCGTTCCATGATCTCGCCATCACGGTTGACAACTCCATTGTGTCCTCCTCCCAGAGCGCTAAGAACCTTGGCGTGATCCTGGACAACACCCTGTCGTTCTCAACTAACATCAAGGCGGTGGCCCGTTCCTGTAGGTTCATGCTCTACAACATCCGCAGAGTACGACCCTGCCTCACACAGGAAGCGGCGCAGGTCCTAATCCAGGCACTTGTCATCTCCCGTCTGGATTACTGCAACTCCCTGTTGGCTGGGCTCCCTGCCTGTGCCATTAAACCCCTACAACTCATCCAGAACGCCGCAGCCCGTCTGGTGTTCAACCTTCCCAAGTTCTCTCACGTCACCCCGCTCCTCCGCTCTCTCCACTGGCTTCCAGTTGAAGCTCGCATCCGCTACAAGACCATGGTGCTTGCCTACGGAGCTGTGAGGGGAACGGCACCGCAGTACCTCCAGGCTCTGATCAGGCCCTACACACAAACAAGGGCACTGCGTTCATCCACCTCTGGCCTGCTCGCCTCCCTACCACTGAGGAAGTACAGTTCCCGCTCAGCCCAGTCAAAACTGTTCGCTGCTCTGGCCCCCCAATGGTGGAACAAACTCCCTCACGACGCCAGGACAGCGGAGTCAATCACCACCTTCCGGAGACACCTGAAACCCCACCTCTTCAAGGAATACCTAGGATAGGATAAAGTAATCCTTCTCACCCCCCCCCTTAAATGATTTAGATGCACTATTGTAAAGTGGCTGTTCCACTGATGTCAGAAGGTGAATTCACCAATTTGTAAGTCGCTCTGGATAAGAGCGTCTGCTAAATGACTTAAATGTAAATGTATATTTTAAAAAACGGCAAATCGGCTCCCAAAAATACCGATTTCCGATTGTTACGACAACTTGAAATCGGCCCTAATTAATCAGCCATTCCGGTTAATCGGTCGAGCTCTAGTTCTGATTGGTCCATGTGTATTTGTTCAGGCTTGTGATTGAAGATAGAACGTTATAGCATCACATTCAAATGGGTTTATGCAGAGAGGACCATCTAAACCATCTATGAAGAACCATATAATGTCAGCTAGAACCTTATAGTGCCAAGGTTTGGAATCTCATGTCCAACTATATGCATCAACCTCTCAGGACCTTCGTCTGTGTTCCATAAGGGTGTCACATTGTATAAATGATTGGAATACATAATAGGGGTTTTAATACTCCACCCAAAAATACAACATGCCATGAAAGGCACGAGGACGAAGCCCAAAACAAACACGTATACAAAAACACAGAGATGTAACCCAAACAAAAGAGCGAGGTTGAACCTCTAATAAATACACGGGACGAGACCCGTAATAACAACACACGGGACGAGGCCCGTGATAACAATACACGGGACGAGACCCGTAATAACAATACACGGGTCGAGACCCGTGATAACAATACACGGGACGAGACCCGTGATAACAATACACGGGACGAGATCCGTAATAACAATACACGGGACGAGACCCGTGATAACAATACACGGGACGAGACCCGTGATAACAATACACGGGACGAGACCCGTAATAACAATACACGGGACGAGACCCGTAATAACAATACACGGGACGAGACCCGTGATAACAATACACGGGACGAGACCCGTGATAACAATACACGGGACGAGACCCGTGATAACAATATACGGGACGAGACCCGTGATAACAATACACGGGACGAGACCCGTGATAACAATACACGGGACGAGACCCGTAATAACAATACACGGGACGAGACCCGTAATAACAATACACGGGACGAGACCCGTAATAACAATACACGGGACGAGACCCGTAATAACAATACACAGGACGAGACCCGTAATAACAATACACGGGACGAGACCCGTAATAACAACACACGGGACGAGACCCATAATAACAAGTGCACAACAAATACAAGGGATCAGACCCGTAATAACAATACACGGGACGAGACCCGTAATAACAATACACGGGACGAGACCCGTAATAACAATACACGGGACGAGACCCGTAATAACAATACACGGGACGAGACCCGTAATAACAATACACGGGTCGAGACCCGTGATAACAATACACGGGACGAGACCCGTGATAACAATACACGGGACGAGATCCGTAATAACAATACACGGGGACGAGACCCGTGATAACAATACACGGGACGAGACCCGTGATAACAATACACGGGACGAGACCCGTAATAACAATACACGGACGAGACCCGTAATAACAATACACGGGACGAGACCCGTGATAACAATACACGGGACGAGACCCGTGATAACAATACACGGGACGAGACCCGTGATAACAATACACGGGACGAGACCCGTGATAACAATACACGGGACGAGACCCGTGATAACAATACGGGGACGAGACCCGTGATAACAATAAACGGGACGAGACCCGTAATAACAATACACGGGACGAGACCCGTAATAACAATACACGGGACGAGACCCGTAATAACAATACACGGGACGAGACCCGTAATAACAATACACGGGACGAGACCCGTAATAACAACACACGGGACGAGACCCATAATAACAAGTGCACAACAAATACAAGGGATGAGACCCGTAATAACAATACACGGGACGAGACCCGTAATAACAATACACGGGACGAGACCCGTAATAACAATACACGGGACGAGACCCGTAATAACAATACACGGGACGAGACCCGTAATAACAATACACAGGACGAGACCCGTAATAACAACACACGGGACGAGACCCATAATAACAAGTGCACAACAAATACAAGGGATGAGACCCGTAATAACAATACAAGGGACGAGGCCCGTGATAACAATACACGGGACGAGACCCGTAATAACAATACACGGGTCGAGACCCGTGATAACAATACACGGGACGAGACCCGTGATAACAATACACGGGACGAGATCCGTAATAACAATACACGGGACGAGACCCGTAATAACAATACACGGGACGAAACCCGTAATAACAATACACAGGACGAGACCCGTAATAACAACACACGGGACGAGACCCATAATAACAAGTGCACAACAAATACAAGGGATGAGACCCGTAATAACAATACAAGGGACGAGACCTGTAATAATGAGTACACAATACACGCAGCGCGAAAGCCGAAACAACGAAGTTCAGGTACTCACAAGACCGACGGACATGGGAACAATAACCGTCAAGACAATGGTGAACAGAGGGCACATATATACAATTACTAATCAGGGGAATTGGAATCAGGTGTGCACAATGAGACAGTTCAGTGACGCCTAGAGTCCGGTGACGTAGACCTCCGGAACTGGTGCACGGAATGAGCAGCAGTACCGGGGGAATCCGTGACAAAGGGAGGAGGACGAAATCTACTAAGACACACTTATGATATTGGCATGACTGCATCCCTGAATGATACAAATATAGATAGGCACTGAAAATAGATTTCTCATGAGCGATACTTTGTGGAATCTACAGGACTCAAATGACAACACAATAGAAGCAATAGACTAAAATACATCAGAACATAACAGAGAATAGAAGACAAACTAACAGATGTTCTGTGTCTGTAGCTTCTCTGTGACATTAGTCTCATTCACCAACCAAGTCTCTGAGAACAGAAACAGGAAGCTTAGAAGTCTGGCTCATAAGACTACAACAACATTATCAACATCCAACACACAGACCAACTGAAAGCATCACAGTCATTATGAGCAGGGAGGGTTGTGTGTAAGATCAGGCTGCAGATGAGAGTCTGGCAGGAGGAGGAGGCTGAGCTGGAACACCTGAGCACGGTCCTCACTCCTGGGTCTACACAGCTGGCACCTTGAGCAAGGCTCCACACGGACAGACACCCACACACACACACACACGCACTCACATGCTTGCATGCACGGACACACACGCACGCATGCATGCATGCACGCACGCACACACTCACGTGCGCACATGCATAGAGTAAAATGTTCATGCAGAGACAAAGACAAATTATATAAGCAGTTGAGATTCATTTTTGTGTCACCCAGTGGAAAGTATTTAGTCACAGAGCACATCAATCAAACAGCACCTGGAAGAGTAATGCTATATCTCTGTCTTATCACAGAAATACTGGAATACAGGTTTGGTTGAACAGCACTGCCCCCCTTGGATTATGCCTCTCTAATCTACAGATGCTACGTAGGGACACATTTTAATTTGGCCGATAAAGGACATGCATTGAAAATGTAGTTAATTCATTGTGAAATTATTTTGTGCAACCAATTTTGTCCACATGCCCCATCGCACACATGTTGATTTTCTATCCACACCAGATGACACGCAGGTTAAAATAGCAAAACCAACTGTGGACCAATTCATTTGGGAGCATGTCAAAACACACATGAAAGACTCATGGACATTTAACTAGCTTGATGTTGCTAACTAAATGTCCTGGAAGATGAACGTTGGGTTGTTATTTTACCTGAAATATGGTCCTTTTTTTTTGCTGAATCTTTGTCGTATTTGGACCCGGAGTCGTACAAAATGTTGTGTTTCTCTACTCTGACTATGAACATTGAGCAATCCCCTTCTGAGCCAATGCATTCAGACTAATAAAGCCTAATAAATACATTGCATATATGCTATTGCAAAAATAATCCTTTGGTTATGTTTATGAAGGTCTTCGGTAACAAATGTTTTTCATTTGTTAATGTTACTGTAGGCTGTAAAAACAATTCAAGTGTTTTACACCATCACAAAGAAATGCATTATTATTTCATTAAGGCAGGTCTTAAGAAACGTACAAAAATGTATTGTATTTCAAATGAACAGAAGAGCATATTTGAACTTGTATTATGTTACTAGTCTGTGCTTACTGGATATGGCTACGCTGCTGCAAGTGCTCAATTATAGATCGCATGGAATAGCGGATAGAATATTCAACATTTTGAAATAGAGCCCTTGCCTTAATTTTAAGAGTTGCTTGGCAAATGTACAGTATGTGTTTTAGAAACATTCTAACCTGCTCTTTCCAATTGGTTATGAAATCAAAATGTCGTACCTGCAGGAAGGATGATTTGCTTTTTAAGTTGCTTTTCTGGTGAGCTCTGTTCCCTTTGTCAATTACCCATACTGCACTGCAATCTCTTCATTCACAAGGCAATTGATAATATTGTCACCCATCAGACTATTGTCAATTTAAACTTGTTTTTAGGCTACACCTATTATTATAGGCCTATGTGTGAAATTAGTTTTGATCTAGTTTAGGTGTACAGTAGGCCATTGTCAGATGGCAGCCAACTGTTGGGTGAAGAAAGGGGGGGGGGGGGTGACATGTCCTCCTAAAACTGCTTAGTTATGGAAATTCTAACAAAGGCAGTGTGTTGAATAGACTCATTTAGGAAAAGTTCAGGACGGGGCGAGTGTAACTTTAAAACAGTCTTATATGACCACTCATCAGCACTTTTACACTGTGAAACTGAGTCTTATATGACCACTCATCAGCACTTTTACACTGTGAAACTGAGTCTTATATGACCACTCATCAGCACTTTTACACTGTGAAACTGAGTCGTATATGACCACTCATCAGCACTTTTACACTGTAAAACTGAGTCTTATATGACCACTCATCAGCACTTTTACACTGTAAAACTGAGTCTTATATGACCACTCATCAGCACTATTACACTGTAAAACTGAGTCTTATATGACCACTCATCAGCACTTTTACACTGTAAAACTGAGTCTTATATGACCACTCATCAGCACTTTTACACTGTAAAACTGAGTCTTATATGCCATAGAGTCTCATTGGATGATACAGAGACAACACAAACAACAGCAATGTGGGCATGCACACACACACACACAAGCATAATACACAGTCAATATATACATCATCTAAACATCTAAACCATTAACACTCCATCACTTTACAGTAGATCAATGGAAAGTGCTTTAGCCAACTACATTGTCATGGGCCCACGCATACACACACAAGCACACAAGGACACACACACACACAGGCAGGGGGCCCATGTTGTGTGACTGTTGTTCACTGAGCATGACAGTCAGAAGGAGGAGGCGGCTCTGTGAAGTCTTTTATCTCTGCTCTATACACTCAGTGACTCTACACAGGCAGAGTGGCTTTATGTCTCTGATACCATAGGGCTGATTCATCACACTGATATACAGCACCACCACATCATGCAATACACCAGCTAGTTCATTTCCATGACAGGAAAACACAGGTGATGTACAGTCGTGGCCAAAAGTTTTGAGAATGACACAAATATTAATTTTCACAAAATCTGCAGCCTTAGTTTGTATGAGGGCAATTTGCATATACTCCAGAATGTTATGAAGAGTGATCAGATGAATTGCAATTAATTGCAAAGTCCCTCTTTGCCATGCAAATGAACTGAATCCCCCCAAAATATTTCCACTGCATTTCAGCCCTGCCACAAAAGGACCAGCTGACATCATGTCAGGGATTCTCTCGTTAACACAGGTGTGAGTGCTGACGAGGACAAGGCTGGAGATCACGCTGTCATGCTGATTAAGTTCAAATAACAGACTGGAAGCTTCAAAAGGAGGGTGGTGCTTGGAATCATTGTTTTTCCTCTGTCAATCATGGTTACCTGCAAGGAAATACGTGCCGTCATCATTGCTTTGCACAAAAAGGGCTTCACAGGCAACGATATTGCTGCCAGTAAGATTGCACCTAAATCAACCATTTATTGGATCATCAAGAACTTCAAGGAGATTGGTTCAATTGTTGTGAAGAAGGCTTCAGGGCGCCCAAGAAAGTCCAGCAAGCCCCAGGACCGTCTCCTAAAGTTGATTCAGCTGCGGGATCGGGGCACCACCAGTACAGAGCTTGCTCAGAAATGGCAGCAGGCAGGTGTGATTGCATCTGCATGCACAGTGAGGTGAAGACTTTTGGAGGATGGCCTGGTGTCAAGAAGGGCAGCAAAGAAACCACTTCTCTCCAGGAAAAACATCAGGGACAGACTGATATTCTGCAAAAGGTACAGGGATTGGACTGCTGAGGACTGGGGTAAAGTCATTTTCTCTGATGAATCCCCTTTCAGATTGTTTGGGGCATCCGGAAAAAAGCTTGTCCTGAGAAGACAAACCAAGCATTGATTATGCAAGAATGGGCTGCCATCAGTCAGGATGTGGCCCAGAAGTTAATTGACAGCATGCCAGGACAGATTGCAGAAGTCTTGAAAAAGAAGGGTCAACACTGCAAATATTGACTCTGCATAAACTTCATGTAATTGTCAATAAAAGCCTTTGACACTTATGAAATGCTTGTAATTATACTTCAGTATTCCACAGTAACATCTGACAAAAATATCTAAAGACACTGAAGCAGCAAACTCTGTGAAAATTAATATTTGTGTCATTCTCAAAACTTTTGGCCACGACTGTATATACAGTTGAAGTTGGAAGTTTACATACACCTTAGCCAAATACATTTAAAAACTCAGTTTTCACAATTTCTGACATTAAATCGTAGTAAAGATTCCCTGTCTTAGGTTAATTAGAATCACCACTTAATTTTAAGAATGTGAAATGCCAGAATAATAGTAGAGAGAAGGATTTATTTCAGCTTTTATTTCCTTCATCACATTCCCAGTGGGTCAGATGTTTACATACACTCAATTAGTATTTGGTAGCATTGCCTTTAAATTGTTGAACTTGGGTCAAACGTTTCGGTAGCCTTCCACAAGCTTCCCACAATAAATTGGGTGAATGTTGGCCCATTCCTCCTGACAGAGCTGGTGTAACTGAGTCAGGTTTGTAGGCCTCCTCGCTCGCACACACCTTTTCAGTTCTGCCCACAAAGGTTCTAAAGGATTGAGGTCAGGGCTTTGTGATGGCCACTCCAATACCTTGACTTTGTTATCCTGAAGCTATTTTGCCACAACTTTGGAAGTATGTTTGAGGTCATTGTCCCTTTGGAAGAACCATTTGCAACCAAGCTTTAACTTCCTGCCTGATGTCTTGAGAAGTTACTTCAATATATCCACATACTTTTCCTGTCTCATGATGCCATCTATTTTGTGAAGTGCACCAGTCCCTCCTGCAGCATAGCACCCACATCTGATGCTGCCACCCCCATGCTTCACAGTTGGGATGGTGTTCTTCGGCTTGCAAGCCTCCTCCTTTTCCTCCAAACATAACAATGGTCATTATGGCCAAATAGTTATATTTTGTTTTATCAGACTCACGTCGTCTACTGATTGGATTTCTGCAAATATGTATCTAAATACCATGGGAGTCCTCTTACATTTGGGAACTATACAGTTCTATTGATCAAACAACCATAAAAAGGTAGGCTATCTTTGCCTATATGCATATCAACAAGTACAAGATCAACAACTAATGCTAGCCAAAGCATGGTGAGCTAATATCTAACGAACATTAGATAAATCCTCAATCCTTTTCAGCTTGATTGCTGTCATAATTGCACTGATAAACGACGGATAATTGCAGCCTTCTCATCTTTCTGCAGCTTGCCTGCCAATGCATGCATTGTCCCAACCAAGCACCCAACTAACTGGCTAAAGTTGGCTAGCTTGCTAGCTAGCTACTTCCAGACACAAATGAGAAAACACCTCACTGACCATTTTACTCGCCTTAGCAGAGCTGGTTAGGCTGTTTACATGTTATCCAGAGTGTTCGTGACTAACTATGACTTTTCTTTTTTACTAGCACCAGTCATATTCAGAGGGTCTTGCACGTTCCTAAATTCATCAGTTATTCTTCACTCTGGCACACTAAGACAAGAGTGGTCTGAAATCGGAGTAGATAGCTAGCCAGAGTGAATTTGCTAACTGGATAACAGTCGTTCAGCATACCTAGCTAGCTATAAAAGCTATTCACATTTCTTGCTAGTTAACCAAATGACATGTGCATCTCTAGCTGTGTAGCCACCGAAAAATGATACGAGGACAAAAAGTCACTCACCCATTCTGTCAATGACATGACGTTCTCCGAGCAGCTAGCTATCTAGCTAAAGTTAGGCCCTGTGTTTTTAGCTTGATACATAAATAGATCCACTAGCATACTAGCCACATTATCACATTATGATTATGGCTTGTGATCATTGCCCTTGCTAGTTTGATTGTATTGACATTCCCAGCCTTAGTTACATTTGTTTTGTCAAAGTAGATGTGTATTAGTGTTGTCACGATACCAGAATTTTTACTCCAGAATGACCACCTGTTACGCGAGTGCAGCGTCAAAAGGACCTTGTGGCTGCAATGAGCCAAAATAAGTTGCTAGCTAGCATTAAACTTATCTTATAAAAAACAATCAAAAAAATAATTGTCCGATTAATCGGTATCTGCTTTTTTTGGTCCTCCAATAATCAATATCGGCGTTGAAAAATCAGAATCGGTCGACCTCAAGTGTGCATGCATTGAGTTATTGAGCTTGTTTTGGCTACAGTTGAAAAACAATATGTTTCTCTTCCATTTGGGACTTATTTTATAAAAGTTATTGCTGTCTTTTTCAGACCCATGACGTCATTCACACACACAATCAGTTCGAGGCTGGCGATGTGAGGCAAAAGTGAATTAATAACATTTTTGGTGACAATCAGCTTTGAAATCAGCAATATTTTGCTCAATAGTTTGCAAAAAAGGTACTATGGTAGTGAATTGATGTTAGCTTCACTTGTAAGCTAGCAATGAAAGTTAGCCTACAAAGCTGGAAGCTACCGGTATCTTATTGCATTGTAAAGTGTTCTAGCCTTTAATGGACATTGTTATGTGAACAGTAATTAACAGTTGAAATATTTCTACATGCCGTGTTGCATTTTTCAAGTGTGTTAACTTCTGTGCAGCATAATAAGTGGTGATGCAGCCCAGACTCCCAGTGAAAGCAGTGTTTCCTCAGGACAGTCTACAGCTAGCAATGAGGAAGTGGGGCAGGCATGATGTGCTCACACTATAAGCAGTGTTTCCTCAGGACAGGCTACAGCTAGCAATGAGGAAGTGGAGCAGGCATGATGTGCTCGCACTATAAGCAGACATTGGCTGCGCTGATAGAAAGACTTGATCCTCTCTCAATCAGTAGACAACGTGAGACACATTTGACTGGGAAGAGACTGGAGAGACACCGGGGAGAGACTGGAGAGACACTGGGGATGAGGGACTGGGGAGAGAGACTGGGGAGAGACTTGAGAGAGGGACTGGGGAGAGACTGGAGAGACTGGGGAGAGGGACTGGGGAGAGACTGGAGAGACACTGGGGAGAGGGACTGGGGAGAGGGACTGGGGAGAGACTGGAGAGACACTGGGGAGAGACACTGGGGAGAGACTGGAGAGACACTGGGGAGAGGGACTGGGGAGAGAGACTGGGGAGAGAGACTGGAGAGACACTGGGGAGAGGGACTGGGGAGAGGGACTGGGGAGAGACTGGAGAGACACTGGGGAGAGACACTGGGGAGAGACTGGAGAGACACTGGGGAGAGGGACTGGGGAGAGAGACTGGGGAGAGAGACTGGAGAGAGGGACTGGGGAGAGACTGGAGAGACACTGGGGAGAGGGACTGGGGAGAGACTGGAGAGAGACTGGAGAGACACTGGGGAGAGGGACTGGGGAGAGACTGGAGAGAGGGACTGGGGAGAGACTGGAGAGACACTGGGGAGAGGGACTGGGGAGAGAGACTGGGGAGAGAGACTGGGGAGAGGGACTGGGGAGAGGGACTGGGGAGAGACTGGAGAGAGACTGGAGAGACACTGGGGAGAGGGACTGGGGAGAGACTGGAGAGACACTGGGGAGAGACTGGGGAGAGACTGGAGAGACACTGGGGAGAGACTGGAGAGAGGGACTGGGGAGAGACTGGAGAGAGGGACTGGGGAGAGACTGGGGAGGGGGACTGGGGAGAGACTGGAAAGACACTGGGGAGAGGGACTGGGGAGAGACTGGAGAGACACTGGGGAGAGGGACTGGGGAGAGACTGGAGAGACACTGGGGAGAGGGACTGGGGAGAGACTGGAGAGAGGGACTGGGGAGAGGGACTGGGGAGAGACACTGGGGAGAGACTGGAGAGACACTGGGGAGAAACTGGGGAGAGACTGGGGAGAGCGACTGGGGAGAGACTGGAGAGAGGGACTGGGGAGAGACTGGAGAGAGGGACTGGGGAGAGACTGGGGAGAGCGACTGGGGAGAGACTGGAGAGAGGGACTGGGGAGAGACTGGAGAGAGGGACTGGGGAGAGACACTGGGGAGAAACTGGGGAGAGACTGGGGAGAGCGACTGGGGAGAGACTGGAGAGAGGGACTGGGGAGAGACACTGGGGAGAAACTGGGGAGAGACTGGAGAGAGGGACTGGGGAGAGACTGGGGAGAGACTGGAGAGAGGGACTGGGGAGAGACTGGGGAGAGACTGGAGAGAGGGACTGGGGAGAGACTGGAGAGAGACTGGAGAGAGGGACTGGGGAGAGACACTGGGGAGAAACTGGGGAGAGACTGGAGAGAGGGACTGGGGAGAGACTGGGGAGAGACTGGAGAGAGGGACTGGGGAGAGACTGGAGAGAGACTGGAGAGAGGGACTGGGGAGAGAGGGACTGGGGAGAGACACTGGGGAGAAACTGGGGAGAGAATGGAGAGAGGGACTGGGGAGAGAGACTGGAGAGAAACTGGGGAGAGAATGGAGAGAGGGACTGGGGAGAGAGGGACTGGGGAGAGACTGGAGAGAGGGACTGGGGAGAGAGGGACTGGGGAGAAACTGGGGAGAGAATGGAGAGAGGGACTGGGGAGAGACTGGGGAGAGACTGGAGAGAGGGACTGGGGAGAGACTGGAGAGAGACTGGAGAGAGGGACTGGGGAGAGACACTGGGGAGAAACTGGGGAGAGAATGGAGAGAGGGACTGGGGAGAGAGGGACTGGAGAGAGGGACTGGGGAGAGAGACTGGAGAGAGGGACTGGGGAGAGACTGGGGAGAGAATGGAGAGAGGGACTGGGGAGAGAGGGACTGGGGAGAGACACTGGGGAGAAACTGGGGAGAGAATGGAGAGAGGGACTGGGGAGAGACTGGGGAGAGAGACTGGAGAGAGGGACTGGGGAGAGACTGGGGAGAGAATGGAGAGAGGGACTGGGGAGAGAGGGACTGGGGAGAGACACTGGGGAGAAACTGGGGAGAGAATGGAGAGAGGGACTGGGGAGAGACTGGGGAGAGACTGGAGAGAGGGACTGGGGAGAGACTGGAGAGAGACTGGAGAGAGGGACTGGGGAGAGAATGGAGAGAGAGACTGGGGAGAAACTGGGGAGAGAATGGAGAGAGGGACTGGGGAGAGAGGGACTGGAGAGAGAGACTGGGGAGAAACTGGGGAGAGAATGGAGAGAGGGACTGGGGAGAGAGGGACTGGGGAGAGACTGGAGAGAGAATGGAGAGAGGGACTGGGGAGAGACTGGAGAGAGGGACTGGGGAGAGACTGGAGAGAGACTGGAGAGAGGGACTGGGGAGAGACACTGGGGAGAAACTGGGGAGAGACTGGAGAGAGGGACTGGGGAGAGACTGGGGAGAGACTGGAGAGAGGGACTGGGGAGAGACTGGAGAGAGACTGGAGAGAGGGACTGGGGAGAGAGGGACTGGGGAGAGACACTGGGGAGAAACTGGGGAGAGAATGGAGAGAGGGACTGGGGAGAGAGACTGGAGAGAGGGACTGGGGAGAGAGACTGGGGAGAGAATGGAGAGAGGGACTGGGGAGAGAGACTGGAGAGAGGGACTGGGGAGAGAGACTGGGGAGAGACTGGAGAGAGGGACTGGGGAGAGAGGGACTGGGGAGAGACACTGGGGAGAAACTGGGGAGAGAATAGAGAGAGGGACTGGGGAGAGAGACTGGGGAGAGAGACCGGGGAGAGAGACTGGGGAGAGACTGGAGAGAGGGACTGGGGAGAGACTGGGGAGAGACTGGGGAGAGACTGGAGAGAGGGACTGGGGAGAGACACTGGGGAGAAACTGGGGAGAGAATGGAGAGAGGGACTGGGGAGAGAGACTGGGGAGAGACTGGAGAGAGGGACTGGGGAGAGACACTGGGGAGAAACTGGGGAGAGAATGGAGAGAGTGACTGGGGAGAGAGACTGGGGAGAGAGACCGGGGAGAGAGACTGGGGAGAGACTGGAGAGAGGGACTGGGGAGAGACTGGGGAGAGACTGGGGAGAGACTGGGGAGAGACTGGGGAGAGACTGGAGAGAGGGACTGGGGAGAGACACTGGGGAGAAACTGGGGAGAGACTGGAGAGAGGGACTGGGGAGAGACTGGGGAGAGAGACTGGAGAGAGGGACTGGGGAGAGAGGGACTGGGGAGAGACTGGAGAGAGACTGGAGAGAGGGACTGGGGAGAGAGGGACTGGGGAGAGACACTGGGGAGAAACTGGGGAGAGAATGGAGAGAGGGACTGGGGAGAGACTGGGGAGAGACTGGAGAGAGGGACTGGGGAGAGAGACTGGGGAGAGACTGGAGAGAGGGACTGGGGAGAGAGACCGGGGAGAGAGACTGGAGAGAGACTGGGGACGCAAGACTGGAGAGACACTGGATAAAGATGAGGAGAGACTGGAGAGAGACTGGGGAGAGACTGAGAGAGACTGGGGAGGGACTGGTTGGAAACTGGGAAGAGACTGGGAAGAGACTGGGGGAGAGATTGCAGAGACTGGGTACACTATAATGAGAGGCTGGGTAAGGAGAGCCTGGTTAATGAGAGGCTGGGTAAGGAGAGACTGGGTAAGGAGAGGCTGGTTAATGAGAGGCTGGGTAAGGAGAGACTGGGTAAGGAGAGCCTGGTTAATGAGAGGCTGGGTAAGGAGAGACTGGGTAAGGAGAGGCTGGTTAGAAGAATGGGAGCCCAGAACCATAGTCATAAAAGGCAACCCTGCTACAAAAGCATTGATCCTCTGAACAATTGCTGCATGACAGAAATGATGATCATTGCAGAACTCAACTACTGCGTTTCACTAAAGAGAGAAACAGAAGGAGTGAGAGAAAGGGAGACGGGGGGAAATCATTCCTTCCTGGGACTGGAATTACAGTGTAGTGAAATGAAAAGAGATGGAAAGGGGAAAAGAAAGAGGAAATGTTCAAAAAAGTTTCAGATATTCTGTCCAACTGTTCTAGGTCACCCATAAATTGGCTGATATCACTTTTACCCCTAGGCCAGTGCTCCTCATTGGGTAGTGGGTGTTCCACATTGACATTGGATGAAGTGAGTTCCCCCCTTTCAATGTAAAGCAATTTGTAATTTTGAACAAAAACGTATATTCAAACCTGCCCAACACCAAGATTACCAACAGAAACGAATTGGAGCCACATTTCGGAGATGGAATGACCCAGCACTTCCATCAGAGCAACCTGGAAACAGTGTCCTCAAACAGAGAAGGAAGGAGGACAATAGTCAGTGGCCAATAATGATCTCCAGGCAGGCAGCAGAGCTAGACAGAGCAGAGGCCTGGCCTCAGTAACACCAGAACAGTAAGAGCACAACAGATGACAGATTGAGAGTCAGATAAGTGGAGCTGATAGGGCCCTCTATAAACTTATGTCATAAAGAATTACACTTTTTATGAATCACCTAAGAAACGTTTGATTAATTAGTGCGTAACACTTATATATCATGCCGTTTAAAGACACGTGCTGGATGCATGGAGGCCTGGATGTCTCTGTCTAATTGTCAGAAGATCCCGATGGTTTGTCGTAAATTGACTATGACATTACATCTCAAACTGATCAAACTGTACTATCTGTTCAATGTAAATGTAATATCAATGGGGGTACTGCGTATCTATTATTGATTATCTATGGGAGACCTCCAGATCTAGAACATTCCAGGGGCCCAACTTTGGTTTTAGAAGTGGGGGGGGCATAATTTTTTTATATAACAAAAATGTATCCAGTCGGATAAAAACTCCAAACAGTCTACCCAACAGCTCGGAGGCGTCCACATCGTCCTAAAGCTCACCGTTGCCTCATTTTCTATCACATTCCAATGATAAAACTGGGGGGGGGGGGACTAAAATGCAATTTCAGAATACGGGGGGGACCTCCCCAGATTCCTCCCCGGATTCAACTAGTTGATTAGTACTATACACAAACTGTTGCAGGCCCAACATTCACTGTTAAATCACAGAGTCAATGGGTTGAGTTGACATGGATCCTTATCCTACTGGGTCTCACCAATACACCAGCGTAGTAGCATGGATTTGACCTTTCTGCATAGAACAATGATCAACACACAATGGAGAAGCAGTTTGGTGAGTGACAATAAATCAAACAGCTTTCAATGTGGCTTCAACATGTGCTACAAGTCTATCCAGCTAGCTCACGGTCTACAAGTCTATCCAGCGAGGTCACGGTCTACAAGTCTATCCAGCTAGCTCACGGTCTTCAAGTCTATCCAGCTAGCTCACGGTCTACAAGTCTATCCAGCGAGGTCACGGTCTACAAGTCTATCCAGCGAGGTCACGGTCCACAAGTCTATCCAGTGAGGTCAAGGTCTACAAGTCTATCCAGCTAGCTCACAGTCTACAAGTCTATTCTGCTAGCTCACGGTCTACAAGTCTATCCAGCTAGCTCACGGTCTACAAGTCTATCCAGCTAGCTCACGGTCTTCTAGTCTATCCAGCGAGGTCACGGTCTACAAGTCTATCCAGCGAGGTCACGGTCTTCAAGTCTATCCAGCGAGGTCACGGTCTACAAGTCTATCCAGCGAGGTCACGGTCTACAAGTCTATCCAGCGAGGTCACGGTCTACAAGTCTATCCAGCGAGGTCACGGTCTACAAGTCTATCCAGCTAGCTCACGGTCTACAAGTCTATCCAGCGAGGTCACGGTCTACAAGTCTATCCAGCTAGCTCACGGTCTTCAAGTCTATCCAGCTAGCTCACAGTCTACAAGTCTATTCTGCTCGCTCACGGTCAACAAGTCTATCCAGCTAGCTCACGGTCTACAAGTCTATCCAGCTAGCTCACGGTCTTCAAGTCTATACAGCTAGCTCACTGTCTACAAGTCTATCCAGCGAGGTCACGGTCTACAAGTCTATCCAGCGAGGTCACGGTCTACAAGTCTATCCAGCTAGCTCACGGTCTACAAGTCTATTCAGCTAGCTCACGGTCTACAGGTCTATTCAGCTAGCTCACGGTCTACAAGTCTATCCAGCTAGCTCAACTTCCCATAGGTGCTCTATCACAGTGGTTCCCAAACTGTTGAGCGAGGGTTCGACAGGGGGTCGATGGGGGGGTCACCCTCCCCCAAATTATTATTATTATACATTTATTTTTTAAAGGAACTCAGACCGGCTTTAAACTTACTCTTTCAAGTTGTAATAGTAGAATGCACAAGGTACAATTTCAAAATTTGGTAGTGCATCCTCAGTTCCTCTTGTCATGTCAGTCATAGCATAACTTAGCGAGCTATTTATAACGCACAATGTTCCCCAATGCTGGAAGGGGGCCCAGAGTGAAAAACTTTGGGAATCCCTGTTCTATCTTACAGGGCTGCTTTAAGAAAGGGTGTTTGGAACAGACGATCAAGAGGTCAGACGATGCAATGGCATGGTTCCTGACAGTGCTGCAGCTGCAGTGATGGCTACATGCATGGAAGAGCCAGGGCCCTCTGGACAGTCACACACATCATCACAGAACAACAACCAATACAGAGTGCATGTCTGAGGGGGATGTTGTGGGGTCAGGAGAAAACAGAGCTGCAGAAAGAACCATAGCAATACAATGGACAGAATGGCCTTACAGTTCAGCTCCAAAATCCCCCATGATTCTTCCACCTCCAGCCAACATAGTGGAATAACATAATGTGCCACTGTAGCAGGTGTAGAAATAGGTTACTGGGAAAGATGGTGAATTCCAAGAGATGGCTTGATATAATCGTCAAGTAATCCGACATTTCAAATGGTATAGGGTTCCCAGTCCAAATGTAGTCGAACATTGCTTGGAATTGAATGCCTGTTAATTCTAAGGATGGAACGGATGACTAGCAGAGCTGTATATATGAGAGAGAGATGTTGGTGACAACTGAGCAAATGGCCATTTATAGAGAAAAAAAATACAAATACTTATGAGCTACATGTCATACCAAAGATGCTGTTCTGCACTCTGGTCACTCAAACCCACTAATGTGAAATACCACTGGGGCACACCATTCCACCTCAGATTTCATAATCCTATGGAGAATTAAGGATTGGACAACCTATGTGTGGGATAAATAGTTATGTATGGATCTAAGAGAAAAAAGGCATGTGTGGTGGTCCTCTGGGGAGAGGAGGCAGAGGCCTCAAAACAAGATGGTCACAAATGACATGCCCATAAGATCATGCGGTGCATTTAGGCTGCAGCAAGAAACGAATATAGGCTTCCATAGTTATTGGCGCGCTTGAGCATTCAGGCAGTGATAGACAGTGTGAAGGATGGATGATATGAAAGCAATGCCACACAGACACATGTTCGATACAGCACGACAGACAGAGCCGCGGCGGAGAGCATGGAGAGACTGAAATACGGCGATGCGGACCGCAGTGCATTCATTAATACAGTATACACATCACACTAACTGCACTGCCTCCACCGTGGAAAATGGACGCCTAGTGTTACGCGACCGACCGACCGGCATAGTGCGTGAGAACTCGTTTGACTTAGGATCAAAGACACATTCACACACTATGACCTCAAACACACTGAAAATGTGCAGGACATTCTCATACACACATATTAAACACCTGTAAAATCGGATTTATATGGATGCGCTGTCGCCCGCGCTCAAACGCGATATTATGGGGATATGTAGTTGCATTCGAAGCATCATTTCTGCTCTTGTATTGTAATTTGCAGAACAAAGGCACATTAATTGGACGTTTAATTGCCTACATTCATGGTCTGTTACTGTTTTAGTAAGTTGTATGCAGTGTGAAACGAATTGGCAGGAGAATGTAGCTTGCAAATAGCCATCGATTGATTGGTTTTTCGTTAAACCAAATACAAGCACTTAAACAATGACCAATATTATAACCCATATTACAAGCCCCGAATGTAAATAGTCTTATAGACAAGTCTTACCTGCCGGTTTATTATTTCAGAAGCTTATTCGAAGACCGTCGCACTCCCAAAGAGAGGAAAATGAGATGGAGAGAAAAAGAGAGAGGGGGTGGACGACAAAATAACGGCCTCGAAATAACAAACAGGGGGGTAATAAGACAAAATTACGTGAAAAAAATACCGTGTAAGAAACTGTATGTCATTTCTCTACTAAACATAACTCAGCCATATGATGAAATGGTTTTAACAGATATACAGCGGATACACAGACACATCAGTGAAACACGAATTTGTCTACAGTAGATGTAGCCAATGCGTGTGTGTACTCCGTGAGAATGCGTCTCCCCCTCCCCTCCAGTTGCGCGAGTGCCCGTTCGCTCTGTCTGCCCGTCCGTTCCTCTATCTATCTCTCACACCGAGCCATCGACGTAAGCAACTTGTCGCATCCGACGGAACTCTTCAGTGATGTGAACGGATAAGATTGACTACTCGAAAATCCGAATAAACTGGCTATTCATTTGCTGCTGTGCACGTAGGCTACAACAGGGCTCTTCTGTTTGGGGCAACACAGATGCTAAAACCACCGTCTTTTGGCAATCATAATTTTTCTACACGTGGTTATTGGAGCGTGTGTGTATGTGCGTCAGTTGCGTGCACGCCTAAATTGCATGCTAGCCATGACCAAGTTAAGAGTGTTATTGATGTCGATATTTTGTTGAAGGTCGGCAGGATGGAGATTCATCGGGATTTTTTGTTTTTTTCATACAACAGAATATGATGGCCATTTTCACCGCTGTCTAAAGAAATGCAAGGTTATGAGCATTGCGGTAGCACAGTTCCGCAGAGAGAGAGAGAGAGAGAGAGAGAGAGATGCCACGCATAATTGTATAGAGCGGAGGTGATAAAAACGTTAACGGTAGGCTATTTTTGGTAAGATGGTGATTCGAGACCACAGAAGGTAAAATGCCCGGTTTTCCACGCCTGATAAGAATTATGTCATCATCTCCTTGACTCAAATACACACTGCTGCTGGAAATACTGTCATCGTCTGAGGCATGATTCAACAACGGCTGGTTTGTAGGTTGACATATAGCCAGTGGTTCCTGTACACTGCCACTATTCTAATTCAGTGCGTATTTGTGTGTGAACCAGGCGACCAGAGGACTGACTGAAAGATGACCTTCAATGGCTTTAATGAAATGGCTTTACCCATTCCCTTCCTCCCTTCCTCTCTCTTCATCACCCTCTCTATCTTACACACACACACACACACACACACACACACACACACACACACACACACACACACACACACACACACACACACACACACACACACACACACACACACACACACACACACATACATACACACACGCACGGAAGAAGGGGAGCTGAAGAGAGCTAATGCAGAGTGACAGGTCTTTCATGCAGTAATGGTGATGGTGAAAAGAGAGATTCACTCAACCCCATACTGCTACACACACACACACACACAGAGAGAGAGAGAGAGAGAGAGAGAGAGCTGTCACAGAACCACATGTTTATAAATATGTGCTCACAAAGGCTATAATAGCACACGTTCACATCACACCAATATTCACACACTATAAATCCTAGCACTTACTCCTGTGTGATAGAAAATCCTTGAAGTTAGACAGCACAGACATTTTATATTTATATACGTATATTGATTGTTGGCCTTTTGTGTTGGCCATTTGGCCTGCATCATTTCCTTCACACACACACACACACACACACACACACACACACACACACACACACACACACACACACACACACACACACACACACACACAGTACTGATCAATCAGACTGCCCTTGGGCAGTAGTGGCTTGTACCACGATAGAGGAGAGGCTAGTGTTTTAATTCATCGCTTAGTGACCTACACTGCAATGCAGTGCACACTCCTGCAGGTAATGCCTAAAATGAACCTTCAGTTTGACATTTGGTTTGACTTCGAAATTTGATGTTTGAGGAACATGGATGAACGTCTAATTCTGACGTGAGTCTGTGAGAGCTAGTTGACACACACACACACACACACACACACACACACACACACACACACACACACACACACACACACACACACACACACACACACACACACACACACACACACACACACACACACACCAACGCAAATTACCCCATGGTGTGTTGTATTCTTGTTGTGACTCACTGAGCTAAAGCCTGGGAATCAGATTAGGAAGCTAACGTGAGTCTCCAAGTATCAGGCAAGCATAGGCTGGTGAAGCAGCTCGGTTACACTCACACACTATTTAACCAGTCCTCCACTCTGTGTATGCCATGCATTATAATAAAGGCCTGCAGTATTTCAACCCTGCACCAATCCCCACCTTCAGAGTCGACTGCTCTGAATCGCACCGCACACACACACACACACACACGCACGCACGCACACCCGCACGCACACACACACACTGTATCAATGCATGCCAATGTGAGTGAAATCACATTGAAATCAAATCACCTCCAATAACACTGACGTCATCACAATCACAATCAGTATGGGATCAGTTTAATCAAGATTCTACAGTACTATTTCCATGGATTTAGTTGAAGCTATTGACAAACTCCTTTCTTTGACGGTGCATCAAGAAGCAAAAAGGTGCTGTCTTGACAAAGATCATTATGTGCTAGAAGAGTACAGGCACACCTAAGGTTGCAACATTCCAGGAACTTTCAATAAATTCCCTGGTTTTCCAGAAAATATTTTTGAAGTATTTCCTGCTTATTCCATGAATCGTCCAATCAGGATTTCAGGAAAACCAGGGAATTTATTGAAAGTTCTTGAAATTTTGCAACATTAGGCCCACCTACACCCTCTGATGAAACAGCAGAGAGAAATAGACTTGGGGATGAGGGAACAGGGGAGAAGAATTCGGCGAGAGAAGAATGGGACCGAGGGAAAAGATAAACAAAATTGGCTCTACAAATTCTCTATTAAAATGTAATGATAATAATGGAGTGAATGATTGTAAAAGAAGACTGAATGGCAGGAGGAAAGAACAGTCACAGAAGCCCTGTTTATACCTGGTTCTAAAATGCATCCTTTGTCCTAGTCTTGTCCACATTCTGATTGTTCCCACATTTGTAGACAGGTGTAGACAACCAAACGACCCATTGTGATCTGATTGTGATCAGATCATCATGCCCACCTCCGGAAGTAGTCAGACATACATTGTGGGCTCCTGAGTGGCACAGCGGTTTAAGGCACTGCATCTCAGTGCTAGGGGCGCCACTATAGACCCGGGTTAGATTCCAGGCTGGATCACAACCGGGTGTGATTGGGAGTGTCATAGGGCGGCACACAATTGGCCCAGCGTCGTTCAGGTTTGGTCGGGGTCTTACAATAAATAAATAAATGTCATTTTGAAAGAATAGCTGTGTAATAATTTGCATAAAGGAAGGGACCAGGTAATCTGGTCACAATGCATACACAGTGGGCGGATAACAGACATTTTAATACCATGTTCAGACACATTTCTGGAAATATGGGCACAATCAGAATGTAGAAAGGATCAGGACAAAGGACCCATGTTAGCAACAGGTATAAACAGGGATAGAGAGAAAGACAGAAAGAGTGAGGGCAGAGGGTTGAATAGTAAGAGATAATTACTACTGTCATCAATCAATATTTAATCAATTTAATATTTGTAACTGTTTTTAGCTAGTGCTTTGAGCAAAAGGTATGAAAAGTGATTCATATAAAAAGTTATTATTAGGTCTACTATTTAATACGTAAAGATAGTATTATGAAAACAAGAGAATATGGTAAAGGTTGATGGACAATGTTGTCATCAATATTGGGCATCTCTACTGACCATCATCCATATACTCACTCCTTTCTCTCCCTCTCTCAGCCATATACCCTCTCCTTTCTCTCCCTATCTCAGCCATATAATCACTCCTTTCTCTCCCTCTCTCAGCCATATACTCACTCCTTTCTCTCCCTCTCTCAGCCATATAATCACTCCTTTCTCACCCTCTCTCAGCCATATACTCACTCCTTTCTCTCCCTCTCTCAGCTGTATACTCACTCCTTTCTCTCCCTCTCTCAGCTGTATACTCACTCCTTTCTCTCCTTCTCTCAGCCTTATACCCACTCCTTTCTCTCCCTCTCTCAGCTGTATACTCACTACTTTCTCTCTCTTTCTCAGCTGTATTCTCACTCATTTCTCTCCCTTTCTCAGCTGTATACTCACTCCTTTCTCTCCCTCTCTCAGCCATATAGCCACTCCTTTCTCTACCTCTCAGCCATATACTCACTCCTTTCTCCCCCTCTCTCAGCCTTATATTCACTCTTTTCTCTCCCTCTCTCAGCATTATATCTACTCCTTTCTCACCCTCTCAGCCATATACTCACTCCTTTCTCTCCCTCTATCTGCTGTATACTCACTCCTTTCTCTCTCCCTCTCAGGCTTAAACTCACTCCTTTCTCTCCTTCTCTCAGCTGTATACTCACTCCTTTCTCTCCCTCTCTCAGCCATATACTCACTCCTTTCTCTCCCTCTCTCAGCCATATACTCACTCCTTTCCCTAGCTATCTCAGCCATATACTCACTCCTTTCTCTCCCTTTCTCAGCTGTATACTCACTCCTTTCTCTCCCTCTCTCAGCCATATACTCACTCCTTTCCCTAGCTATCTCAGCCATATACTCACTCCTTTCTCTCCCTTTCTCAGCTGTATACTCACTCCTTTCTCTCCCTCTCTCAGCCATATACTCACTCCTTTCCCTAGCTATCTCAGCCATATACTCACTCCTTTCTCTCCCTCTCTCAGCCTTATATTCACTCTTTTCTCTCCCTCTCTCAGCATTATATCTACTCCTTTCTCACCCTCTCAGCCATATACTCACTCCTTTCTCTCCCTCTATCTGCTGTATACTCACTCCTTTCTCTCTCCCTCTCAGGCTTAAACTCACTCCTTTCTCTCCTTCTCTCAGCTGTATACTCACTCCTTTCTCTCCCTCTCTCAGCCATATACTCACTCCTTTCTCTCCCTCTCTCAGCCATATACTCACTCCTTTCCCTAGCTATCTCAGCCATATACTCACTCCTTTCTCTCCCTTTCTCAGCTGTATACTCACTCCTTTCTCTCCCTCTCTCAGCCATATACTCACTCCTTTCTCTCCCTCTATCTGCTGTATACTCACTCCTTTCTCTCTCCCTCTCAGGCTTAAACTCACTCCTTTCTCTCCTTCTCTCAGCTGTATACTCACTCCTTTCTCTCCCTCTCTCAGCCATATACTCACTCCTTTCTCTCCCTCTCTCAGCCATATACTCACTCCTTTCCCTAGCTATCTCAGCCATATACTCACTCCTTTCTCTCCTTCTCTCAGCTGTATACTCACTCCTTTCTCTCCCTCTCTCAGCCTTATATTCACTCTTTTCTCTCCCTCTCTCAGCATTATATCTACTCCTTTCTCACCCTCTCAGCCATATACTCACTCCTTTCTCTCCCTCTATCTGCTGTATACTCACTCCTTTCTCTCTCCCTCTCAGGCTTAAACTCACTCCTTTCTCTCCTTCTCTCAGCTGTATACTCACTCCTTTCTCTCCCTCTCTCAGCCATATACTCACTCCTTTCCCTAGCTATCTCAGCCATATACTCACTCCTTTCTCTCCCTTTCTCAGCTGTATACTCACTCCTTTCTCTCCCTTTCTCAGCTGTATACTCACTCATTTCTCTCCCTCTCAGCCATATTCTCACTCCTTTCTCTCCCTCTCTCAGCCATATTCTCACTCCTTTCTCTCCCTCTCTCAGCCTTATACTCACTCCTTTCTCTCCCTCTATCTGCTGTATACTCACTTCTTTCTTTCCCTCTCTCAGCCATATACTCACTCCTTTCTCTCCCTTTCTCAGCTGTATACACACTCCTTTCTCTCCCTTTCTCAGCTGTATACTCACTCATTTCTCTCCCTCTCAGCCATATTCTCACTCCTTTCTCTCCCTCTCTCAGCCTTATACTCACTCCTTTCTCTCCCTCTATCTGCTGTATACTCACTCCTTTCTCTCCCTCTCTCAGCCATATACTCACTCCTTTCTCTCTCCCTCTCAGGCTTAAACTCACTCCTTTCTCTCCTTCTCTCAACTGCATACTCACTCCTTTCCCTAGCTATCTCAGCCATATACTCACTCCTTTCTCTCCCTCTCTCAGCTGTTTACTCACTCCTTTCTCTCCCTCTCTCAGCCATATTCTCACTCATTGCTCTCCCTCTCTCAGCATTATATTAAATCATTTCTCTCCCTCTCTCAGCCTTATATCCACTTCTTTCTCTCCCTCACAGCCATATACTCACTCCTTTCTCTAACTCTCTCAGCTGTATACTCACTACTTTTCTCCCTCTCTCAGCTGTATACTCACTACTTTCTCTCCCTCTCTCAGCTGTATACTCACTCCTTTCTCTCCCTCTCTCAGCTGTATACTCACTCATTTCTCTCTCCATCTCAGCCTTATACTCACTCCTTTCTCTCCCTCTCTCAGCTGTATACTCACTTCTTTCTCTCCCTCTCTCAGCTGTATACTCACTCCTTTTCTCCCTCTCTCAGCTGTATACTCACTACTTTCTCTCCCTCTCTCAGCTATATAATCACTCCTTTCTCTCCCTCTCTCAGATGTATACTCACTCATTTCTCTCCCTCTCTCAGCTGTATACTCACTCCTTTCTCTCCCTCTCTCAGCCTTATAGTCACTCCTTTCTCTCCCTATCTCAGCTGTATACTCACTCATTTTTCTCCCTCTCTCAGCTGTATACTCACTCCTTTCTCTCCCTCTCTCAGCTGTATACTCACTCCTTTCTCTCTCCCTCTCAGCCATATACTCACTCATTTCTCTCCCTCTCTCAGCTGTATACTCACTCATTTCTCTCCCTCTCTCAGCTGTATACTCACTCATTTCTCTCCCTCTCTCAGCTGTATACTCACTCATTTCTCTCCCTCTCTCAGCTGTATACTCACTCATTTCTCTCCCTCTCGCAGCTGTATACTCGCTCCTTTCTCTCTCCGTCTCAGCCTAATATACACTCCATTCTCTCCCTCTCTCAGCCATATACTCACACCTTTATCTCCTTCTCTCAGCCATATAATCACTCCTTTCTCTCCCTCTCTCAGCCTTATACTCACTCCTTTCTCTCCCTCTCTCAGCCATATACTCACTACTTTCTCTCTCCCTCTCAGGCTTAAATTCACTCCTTTCTCTCCTTCTCTCAGCTGCATACTCACTCCTTTCCCTAGCTATCTCAGCCATATACTCACTCCTTTCTCTCCCTTTCTCAGCTGTATACTCACTCCTTTCTCTCCCTTTCTCAGCTGTATACTCACTCCTTTCTCTCCATTTCTCAGCCATATTCTCACTATTTGCTCTCCCTCTCTCAGCATTATATTAAATCATTTCTCTCCCTCTCTCAGCTGTATACTCACTCCTTTCTCTCCCTTTCTCAGCTGTATACTCACTCCTTTCTCTCCTTCTCTCAGCCTTATACCCACTCCTTTCTCTCCCTCTCTCAGCTGTATACTCACTACTTTCTCTCTCTTTCTCAGCTGTATTCTCACTCATTTCTCTCCCTTTCTCAGCTGTATACTCACTCCTTTCTCTCCTTCTCTCAGCCTTATACCCACTCCTTTCTCTCCCTCTCTCAGCTGTATACTCACTACTTTCTCTCTCTTTCTCAGCTGTATTCTCACTCCTTTCTCTCCCTCTCTCAGCCATATAGCCACTCATTTCTCTCCCTCTCAGCCATATTCTCACTCCTTTCTCTCCCTCTATCTGCTGTATACTCACTCCTTTCTCTCTCCCTCTCAGGCTTAAACTCACTCCTTTCTCTCCTTCTCTCAGCTGTATACTCACTCCTTTCTCTCCCTCTCTCAGCCATATACTCACTCCTTTCTCTCCCTCTCTCAGCCATATACTCACTCCTTTCCCTAGCTATCTCAGCCATATACTCACTCCTTTCTCTCCCTTTCTCAGCTGTATACACACTCCTTTCTCTCCCTCTCTCAGCCATATACTCACTCCTTTCCCTAGCTATCTCAGCCATATACTCACTCCTTTCTCTCCCTTTCTCAGCTGTATACTCACTCCTTTCTCTCCCTTTCTCAGCTGTATACTCACTCATTTCTCTCCCTCTCAGCCATATTCTCACTCCTTTCTCTCCCTCTCTCAGCCATATTCTCACTCCTTTCTCTCCCTCTCTCAGCCTTATACTCACTCCTTTCTCTCCCTCTATCTGCTGTATACTCACTCCTTTCTTTCCCTCTCTCAGCCATATACTCACTCCTTTCCCTAGCTATCTCAGCCATATACTCACTCCTTTCTCTCCCTTTCTCAGCTGTATACACACTCCTTTCTCTCCCTTTCTCAGCTGTATACTCACTCATTTCTCTCCCTCTCTCAGCCATATACTCACTCCTTTCCCTAGCTATCTCAGCCATATACTCACTCCTTTCTTTCCCTCTCTCAGCCATATACTCACTCCTTTCCCTAGCTATCTCAGCCATATAGCCACTCCTTTCTCTCCCTTTCTCAGCTGTATACTCACTCCTTTCTCTCCCTTTCTCAGCTGTATACTCACTCCTTTCTCTCCCTCTCTCAGCCATATACTCACTCCTTTCTCTCCCTCTCAGCCATATTCTCACTCCTTTCTCTCCCTCTATCTGCTGTATACTCACTCATTTCTCTCCCTCTCAGCCATATTCTCACTCCTTTCTCTCCCTCTCTCAGCCTTATACTCACTCCTTTCTCTCCCTCTATCTGCTGTATACTCACTCCTTTCTCTCCCTCTCTCAGCCATATACTCACTCCTTTCTCTCTCCCTCTCAGGCTTAAACTCACTCCTTTCTCTCCTTCTCTCAACTGCATACTCACTCCTTTCCCTAGCTATCTCAGCCATATACTCACTCCTTTCTCTCCCTCTCTCAGCTGTTTACTCACTCCTTTCTCTCCCTCTCTCAGCCATATTCTCACTCATTGCTCTCCCTCTCTCAGCATTATATTAAATCATTTCTCTCCCTCTCTCAGCCTTATATCCACTTCTTTCTCTCCCTCACAGCCATATACTCACTCCTTTCTCTAACTCTCAGCTGTATACTCACTACTTTTCTCCCTCTCTCAGCCATATACTCACTCCTTTCTCTACATCTCAGCCTTATACTCACTCCTTTCTCTCCCTCTCTCAGCTGTATACTCACTTCTTTCTCTCCCTCTCTCAGCTGTATACTCACTCCTTTTCTCCCTCTCTCAGCTATATAATCACTCCTTTCTCTCCCTCTCTCAGATGTATACTCACTCCTTTCTCTCCTTCTCTCAGCTGCATACTCACTCCTTTCTCTCCCTCTCTCAGCCTTATAGTCACTCCTTTCTCTCCCTCTCTCAGCCATATACTCACTCCTTTCCCTAGCTATCTCAGCCATATACTCACTCCTTTCTCTCCCTCTCTCAGCTGTATACTCACTCCTTTCTCTCCCTCTCTCAGCCTTATAGTCACTCCTTTCTCTCCCTATCTCAGCTGTATACTCACTCATTTTTCTCCCTCTCTCAGCTGTATACTCACTCCTTTCTCTCCCTCTCTCAGCTGTATACTCACTCCTTTCTCTCTCCCTCTCAGCCATATACTCACTCATTTCTCTCCCTCTCTCAGCTGTATACTCACTCATTTCTCTCCCTCTCTCAGCTGTATACTCACTCATTTCTCTCCCTCTCTCAGCTGTATACTCACTCATTTCTCTCCCTCTCTCAGCTGTATACTCACTCATTTCTCTCCCTCTCGCAGCTGTATACTCGCTCCTTTCTCTCTCCGTCTCAGCCTAATATACACTCCATTCTCTCCCTCTCTCAGCCATATACTCACACCTTTCTCTCCCTCTCTCAGCTGTATACTCACTCCATTCTCTCCCTCTCTCAGCCATATACTCACACCTTTCTCTCCCTATCTCAGCTGTATACATTACTTACTCCTTTCTCTCCCTCTCTCAGCCATATACTCACACCTTTCTCTCCTTCTCTCAGCCATATAATCACTCCTTTCTCTCCCTCTCTCAGCCTTATACTCACTCCTTTCTCTCCCTCTTGCAGCTGTATACTCACTCCTTTCTCTCCCTCTCTCAGCCATATACTCACTACTTTCTCTCTCCCTCTCAGGCTTAAATTCACTCCTTTCTCTCCTTCTCTCAGCTGCATACTCACTCCTTTCCCTAGCTATCTCAGCCATATACTCACTCCTTTCCCTAGCTATCTCAGCCATATACTCACTCCTTTCTCTCCCTTTCTCAGCTGTATACTCACTCCTTTCTCTCCCTTTCTCAGCTGTATACTCACTCCTTTCTCTCCATTTCTCAGCCATATTCTCACTATTTGCTCTCCCTCTCTCAGCATTATATTAAATCATTTATCTCCCTCTCTCAGCCTTATATCCACTTCTTTCTCTCCCTCACAGCCATATACTCACTCCTTTCTCTAACTCTCTCAGCTGTATACTCACTACTTTTCTCCCTCTCTCAGCTATATAATCACTCCTTTCTCTCTCCCTCTCAGCCTTATACTCACTCCTTTCTCTCCCTCTCTCAACCTTATACTCACTCCTTTTCTCCCTCT
This sequence comes from Oncorhynchus masou masou, assembly GCF_036934945.1. Lineage (NCBI taxonomy): Eukaryota > Metazoa > Chordata > Actinopteri > Salmoniformes > Salmonidae > Oncorhynchus > Oncorhynchus masou. Next base: position 5,330,750 of record NC_088241.1, on the reverse strand, counting down.
CTCAGCTATATAATCACTCATTTTTCTCCCTCTCTCAGCTGTATACTCACTTCTTTCTCTCTCCCTCTCAGCCATATACTCATTCATTTCTCTCCCTCTCTCAGCTATATAATCACTCCTTTCTCTCCCTCTCTCAGCTTTATACTCACTCCTTTTCTCCCTCTCTCAGCTATATAATCACTCCTTTCTCTCCCTCTCTCAGATGTATACTCACTCCTTTCTCTCCCTCTCGCAGCCTTATACTCACTCCTTTTTCTCCCTCTCTCAGCTGTATACTCACTCCTTTCTCTCCCTCTCTCAGCCTTATAGTCACTCCTTTCTCTCCCTCTCTCAGCTGTATACTCACTCCTTTCTCTCCTTCTCTCAGCTGCATACTCACTCCTTTCTCTCCCTCTCGCAGCCTTATAGTCACTCCTTTCTCTCCCCCTCTCAGCTGTATACTCACTCCTTTCTCTCCCTCTCTCAGCTGTATACTCACTCCTTTCTCTCCCTCTCTCAGCCTTATAGTCACTCCTTTCTCTCCCTCTCTCAGCTGTATACTCACTCCTTTCTCTCCTTCTCTCAGCTGCATACTCACTCCTTTCTCTCCCTCTCGCAGCCTTATAGTCACTCCTTTCTCTCCCTCTCTCAGCTGTATACTCACTCCTTTCTCTCCCTCTCTCAGCTGTATACTCACTCCTTTCTCTCCCTCTCTCAGCCATATACTCACTCATTTCTCTCCCTCTCTCAGCTGTATAGTCACTCCTTTCTCTCCCTCTCTCAGCTGTATACTCACTCCTTTCTCTTACTCTCTCAGCTGTATACTCACTCCTTTCTCTCCCTCTCTCAGCCTTATATTCACTCCTTTCTCTCCCTCTCTCAGCTGTAAACTCACTCCTTTCTCTCCCTCTCTCAGCCATATACTCACTCATTTCTCTCCCTTTCTCAGATGTAAACTCACTCCTTTCTCTCCTTCTCTCAGCCTTATATCCACTCCTTTCTCACCCTCTCTCAGCCATATAGTCACTCCTTTATCTCCCTATCTCAGCCATATACTCACTTCTTTCTCTCCCTCTATCAGCTGTATACTCACTCCTTTCTCTCCCTCTTAGCCATATACTCACTCCTTTCTCTCTCCCTCTCAGGCTTAAACTCTCTCCTTTCTCTCCTTCTCTCAGCTGCATACTCACTCCTTTCCCTAGCTATCTCAGCCATATACTCACTCCTTTCTCTCCCTTTCTCAGCTGTATACTCACTCCTTTCTCTCCCTTTCTCAGCTGTATACTCACTCCTTTCTCTCCCTTTCTCAGCTGTATACTCACTCCTTTCCATCCCTCTCTCAGCCATTTACTCACTCCTTTCTCTCCCCTTCTCAGCTGTTTACTCACTCCTTTCTCTCCCTCTCTCAGCCATATTCTCACTCTTTGCTCTCACTCTCAGCATTATATTAAATCATTTCTCTCCCTCTCTCAGCCTTATATCCACTTCTTTCTCTCCCTCACAGCCATATACTCCTTCCTTTCTCTCACTCTCTCAGCTTTATACTCACTCCTTTTCTCCCTCTCTCAGCTATATAATCACTCCTTTCTCTCCCTCTCTCAGATGTATACTCACTCCTTTCTCTCCTTCTCTCAGCTGCATACTCACTCCTTTCTCTACCTCTCTCAGCCTTATAGTCACTCCTTTCTCTCCCTCTCTCAGCTGTATACTCACTCCTTTCTCTCCCTCTCTCAGCTGTATACTCACTCCTTTCTCTCTCCCTCTCAGCCATATACTCATTCATTTCTCTCCCTCTCTCAGCTATATAATCACTCCTTTCTCTCCCTCTCTCAGCTTTATACTCACTCCTTTTCTCCCTCTCTCAGCTATATAATCACTCCTTTCTCTCCCTCTCTCAGATGTATACTCACTCCTTTCTCTCCTTCTCTCAGCTGCGTACTCACTCCTTTCTCTCCCTCTCGCAGCCTTATACTCACTCCTTTTTCTCCCTCTCTCAGCTGTATACTCACTCCTTTCTCTCCCTCTCTCAGCCTTATAGTCACTCCTTTCTCTCCCTCTCTCAGCTGTATACTCACTCCTTTCTCTCCTTCTCTCAGCTGCATACTCACTCCTTTCTCTCCCTCTCGCAGCCTTATAGTCACTCCTTTCTCTCCCCCTCTCAGCTGTATACTCACTCCTTTCTCTCCCTCTCTCAGCTGTATACTCACTCCTTTCTCTCCCTCTCTCAGCCTTATAGTCACTCCTTTCTCTCCCTCTCTCAGCTGTATACTCACTCCTTTCTCTCCTTCTCTCAGCTGCATACTCACTCCTTTCTCTCCCTCTCGCAGCCTTATAGTCACTCCTTTCTCTCCCTCTCTCAGCTGTATACTCACTCCTTTCTCTCCCTCTCTCAGCTGTATACTCACTCCTTTCTCTCCCTCCCTCAGCCATATACTCACTCATTTATCTCCCTCTCTCAGCTGTATAGTCACTCCTTTCTCTCCCTCTCTCAGCTGTATACTCACTCCTTTCTCTTACTCTCTCAGCTGTATACTCACTCCTTTCTCTCCCTCTCTCAGCCTTATATTCACTCCTTTCTCTCCCTCTCTCAGCTGTAAACTCACTCCTTTCTCTCCCTCTCTCAGCCATATAGCCACTCCTTTTTCTCCCTCTCAGTCATATACTCACTCATTTCTCTCCCTTTCTCAGCTTTATACTCACTCCTTTCTCTCCCTCTCTCAGCCATATACTCACTCATTTCTCTCCCTTTCTCAGATGTAAACTCACTCCTTTCTCTCCTTCTCTCAGCCTTATATCCACTCCTTTCTCACCCTCTCTCAGCCATATAGTCACTCCTTTATCTCCCTATCTCAGCCATATACTCACTTCTTTCTCTCCCTCTATCAGCTGTATACTCACTCCTTTCTCTCTCCCTCTCAGGCTTAAACTCTCTCCTTTCTCTCCTTCTCTCAGCTGCATACTCACTCCTTTCCCTAGCTATCTCAGCCATATACTCACTCCTTTCTCTCCCTTTCTCAGCTGTATACTCACTCCTTTCTCTCCCTTTCTCAGCTGTATACTCACTCCTTTCTCTCCCTTTCTCAGCTGTATACTCACTCCTTTCCATCCCTCTCTCAGCCATTTACTCACTCCTTTCTCTCCCCTTCTCAGCTGTTTACTCACTCCTTTCTCTCCCTCTCTCAGCCATATTCTCACTCTTTGCTCTCACTCTCAGCATTATATTAAATCATTTCTCTCCCTCTCTCAGCCTTATATCCACTTCTTTCTCTCCCTCACAGCCATATACTCCTTCCTTTCTCTCACTCTCTCAGCTTTATACTCACTCCTTTTCTCCCTGTCTCAGCTATATAATCACTCCTTTCTCTCCCTCTCTCAGATGTATACTCACTCCTTTCTCTCCTTCTCTCAGCTGCATACTCACTCCTTTCTCTACCTCTCTCAGCCTTATAGTCACTCCTTTCTCTCCCTCTCTCAGCTGTATACTCACTCCTTTCTCTCCCTCTCTCAGCTGTATACTGACTCCTTTCTCTCTCCCTCTCAGCCATATACTCACTCATTTCTCACCCTCTCTCAGCTATATAATCACTCCTTTCTCTCTCCGTCTCAGCCTAATATACACTCCATTCTCTCCCTCTCTCAGCCTTATACTCACTCCTTTCTCTCCCTCTCTCAGCCATATACTCACTCCTTTCTCTCCCTGTCTCAGCCTTATACTCACTCCTTTCTCTCCCTCTCTCAGCCTTATACTCACTCCTTTCTCTCCCTCTCTCAGCCATATACTCACTCCTTTCTCTCCCTGTCTCAGCCTTATACTCACTCCTTTCTCTCCCTCTCTCAGCTGTATCCTCACTCCTTTCTCTCCCTCTCTCAGCCTTATATTCACTCCTTTCTCTCCCTCTTAGCCTTATACTCACTCATTTCTCTCCCTCTCTCAGCTCTATACTCACTCCTTTCTCTCCCTATCTCAGCCATATACTCACTCCTTTCTCTTACTCTTTCAGCTGTATGCTCACTCCTTTCTCACCCTCTCGCAGCCTTATACTCACTCCTTTCTCTCCCTCTCTCAGCCTTATACTCACTCCTTTCTCAGCTATATACTCACTCCTTTCTCTCCCTCTCGCAGCCTTATACTCACTCCTTTCTCTCCCTCTCTCAGTCTTATACTCACTCCTTTCTCTCCCTCTCTCAGCTGTATACTCACTCCTTTCTCTCCCTCTCCCAGCCTTATACTCACTCCTTTCTCTCCCTCTCCCAGCCTTATACTCACTCCTTTCTCTCCCTCTCTCAGCCATATACTCACTCCTTTCTCTCCCTCTCTCAGCTGTATACTCACTTCTTTCTCTCCCTCTCTCAGCCATATATTAACTCATTTCTCTCCCTCTCTCAGCCTTATACTCACTCCTTTCTCTCCCTCTCTCAGCTGTATACTCACTCCTTTCTCTCCCTCCCTCAGCCTTATAGTCACTCCTTTCTCTCCCTCTCTCAGCCATATACTCACTCCTTTCTCTCCCTCTCTCAGCTGTATACTCACTCCTTTCTCTCCCTCTCTCAGCCTTATACTCACTCCTTTCTCTCCCTCTCTCAGCTGTATACTCACTCCTTTCTCTCCCTCTCTCAGCTGTATACTCACTCCTTTCTCTCCCTCTCTCAGCTGTATACTCACTCCTTTCTCTCCCACTCTCAGCCTTATACTCACTCCTTTCTCTCCCTCTCTCAGCTGTATACTCACTCCTTTCTCTCCCTCTCTCAGCTGTATACTCACTGCTTTCTCTCCCTCACTCAATCATTCCTTCTTTCCTTCCTTGGAGCAATCCCTGATATGACATGACTGTGCCTGACTTGTGCTAGATTGGTGTCTTCATAAAGGGCAGAAGGCAGGAGCTTTGTAAAAGTATTGAAACATACCCTCCTTCCATGGTAGTGTCAGAGTAGGACATTGACCAGCAGAGGACAGTAGTTACACATCGCCAGTCAGCGGACTTATACCATGCTATTTATTGCTTTCTCCTGTTCAGTTCTTTCACATCGTACCAAACTGTTGAAACACCCCATTGGGCAAAAAATGGTTGAATCAACGTTGTTTCTACATCATTTCAACCACACAATTTAATGTGATGATGTTGACTCAACGTGGAAAACTGACTGGATTTGAGAAAAGTCATTAACGTAAAGGGAATTATGTATTTTCTTCACACACCTAAATCCAATGTCAGGGTGACATTTTTGGTTGATTTCAGTTCTGACTCTGTCACACTATGTCAATTCACAGCAATTCAACAATATACAATAATTGTATATATTTGCAATAATATGTACATGATTAAGATCAAAATTAATTATCTTTAAAATATCATTCCACTCACTCCCCGGGTCACATACACATATTCATATTCACTTCAGCTAAATATATAATATTATATCTACATATACAGTAGAATTCTACCCTATAGATTTCAGAACATCGTCACATTCATGTTAATGTGTATTCATACATTTTAACCGACATTCATGTATTCTTACAGATATTCTAATATTGTTTTATTATTTGAACTCAAGTTATTATTATTATCATTACCATGGATAAGTATATGTATAAACCTATGCACATATAAGTGTGTAGGAGTGAAAGACAGTGTTTAGCGTTGTACATCTCAAGTGAATACAAATCCCTCGTTTCCGCAGAACTGTGGTAGGTTCAGGTTTAGCTGCAGCCTCTCATTCTCCCTCTCTCTCCCTATCTCTCCCTCTCCCTGTCTCTCTCATTATCTCTGTCTCTCCCTCTCTCTTCCTCTCCCTGTCTCTCTCATTATATCTGTCTCTCCCTCTCTCCCTGTCTCTCTCATTCTCCCTGTCTCTCCCCTTCTCCCTCTCTCTCCCTCTCCCAGTCTCTCTCAATCTCTCTGTCTCTCCCCCTCTCTCCCTCTCCCAGTATCTCTCATTCTCCCTCTCTCTCCCTATCTCTCCGTCTCTCTCATTATCTCTGTCGCTCCCTCTCTCCCTGTCTCTCTCATTCTCCCTGTCTCTCCCTTTCTCCCTCTCTCTCCCTCTCCCAGTCTCTCTGTCTCTCCCTTTCTCCCCCTCTCTCCCTCTCCCTCCCTCTCCCAGTCTCTCTCATTCTCCCTGTCTCTCCCTTTCTCCCTCTCTCTCCCACTCTCGCCCTCTCTTGCCCTCTCTCCCTGTCACTCATTCTCCCTGTCTCTTCCTCTCTCCCTGTCTCTCGCTTTCTCCCTCTCTCTCCTTCTCCCTGTCTCTCTCATTCTCCCTGTCACTCCCTTTCTCCATCTCTCTCCCTCTCCCAGTCTCTCTCATTCTCCCTGTATCTCCCTTTCTCCCTCTCTCCCTTTCTCCCTCTCTCCCTTTCTCCCTCTCTCTCCCCCTCTCTCCCTGTCTCTCTCATTCTCCCTCTCTCTCCCTCTCTCCCTTTCTCCCTCTCTCTCCCTCTCTCCCCGTCTCTCTCATTCTCAATGTCTCTTCCTTTCTCCCTCTCAGCCCCTTTTGTCACAGATGCTAACCTCTAAAGTCTTTCAAGAAATCACATACTTTTTTCTCTGTCACTTTCTCTCCACCCCCTCATCTCTCTATCCTTGACAACTCCTCCACCTCTCCCGAACCCTCTTTCTCTCTCTCTGCCCATCTCTCAGCTTTTAATACCAAATGTATGTTAACTCTAATCCCTGAATCCTTCTCCCTTTTCACACTTACTCCATCTTTCATGCTCTTCACACTTACTTTCTCCCTCCCTCTTTTCTGTCCATATCCAGCTGCCTGCATCTCCCTACCTCCATCTCCACCTCCCTCCATCTCTCTCCATCTCCACCTATAGCATTACTCTCTATATATATATACTGTATATTGTTTTTCATCATAAATGTGTGTGTGTCTATGGGAGTGATAGGCCACCATCAGTGCACCCCTGTCCCTTGCTCCCTCTCTCTAACAGGGGGAGGCGTCCATGTGCATGTGTGTGTGGTAATGAGGGGGGCCGGTGGAAGGGGGCATGGCCATGGCCTGGGAGTTACCGTGTGAGTGTTGGAGTGTGTGGGTGTTGTAGGCCCCAGACGGTGGGGGCAGCTGGTAGCTAGCTCCAGAGGAGGACCCAGACCCAGGGCCCATGCTGGACCCCATGCCCCCACCTTGGTTGCCCTGCAGGGGGTTATTGGTGGGCTGCGGGGGGGTCTGGTTGATCTGGATGGAGATGTCGCTGGAGGCCTGGGAGTCACTGCGGCCCCTCTTAGGAGGAGGCCAGGTCTCAGGGTGGAGGAACTGGCCGCTGTAGTCGCTGCATTCAGACAGACGGGGGCGGTAGAGGGCTGGGTGGGGGCGGTACATCTCCTCCTCAGCATAACGCTTCATAAACAGATAGACTGACATCACCCCAGCCCCCTGACAGGAGAGAGAGATAGAGAGAGGGAGAGTTATGCAGGGATCAAACTGTTTGAAAGAAAAGGGAACAAGTAGAGGGGATAAATCTAGTGGGGAGGAGGTGGAAAAGAAAGTGAGTCGAGGGGATTTGGGAGCAATGGAGTAAAGAGAGAGAGAGAGAGAGAGAGAGAGAGAGAGAGAGAGAGAGAGAGCAATGTGAGGACAAGAGGCAAGACGAGGAAAGAGGAGGAGTAGCAGGAGCAGAAGGATTGGAGCACACTGAGCTGTCTATTGCACCACATTAGTGCAGTAATGCTGACGATGTGAGAGAGGCAGGGTGGGGGATGGAGGGAGAGATGGGTGAAACGAGCAGAGAACACAACACTGCACTGCTAACACACACACACACACACACACACACACACACACACACACACACACAGAGAGAGAGGGAGAGAGAGAGAAGACTACTGCACTGCTACAGTATGTCAACATCCCCACTGACACCCCAGTCTATCCCCAGAATACTAATCTTCACTAGCTCATTGTGTATTCAGCAGTGTTCTCCTATCTTCTCTGCAGCAAAGTACAACAACAGTCCACTCTTCATATATGCTATGTCTTAGAACTGTCATGAATGTTTGAACTAAACTAGAGTATGCAGATGTACAGAGCAAATACTGAAACAAAGACTGTATTTGAGTGATGAACTATACTGTACTTAAACAGAGTTTGCACTCATCTGATGGGCACATAAGGAGTTGACAGTCAGTGGAATTAAAATTCATATCCATAATCACACACACCCACACGGACACACGGACACACACACACACATGCACATGCAAGCACACACACACTCCTCTCCCCCTGATTGGCTATGACAACAGAGAGAGACGGCGAGTAAAGACGAGTTGCTCCTCTGAACTCTCCACTCTGACAGGACGGGGGTAAAGAAGAGTTGCTCCTCTGAACTCTCCACTCTGACAGGACGGGGGTAAAGAAGAGATGCTCCTCTGAACTCTCCACTCTGACAGGACGGGGGTAAAGAAGAGATGCTCCTCTGAACTCCCCACTCTGACAGGACGGGGGTAAAGAAGAGATGCTCCTCTGAACTCTCCACTCTGACAGGACGGGGGTAAAGAAGAGATGCTCCTCTGAACTCTCCACTCTGACAGGACGAGGGTAAAGAAGAGGTGCTCCTCTGAGCTCCCCACTCTGTCCCATCAGCGCTTATCACACACAGGACAGAAGATGGCTGACAGCCACATGAATACCCAGAGGTACAGGTTCTTCCTCAAGACCTGCATACAGAACATCTCAGTACAGATAGACTGTGCAGAAGTTTACATTTAGAATGACTGATTTAGAATGTATAGAGAATAGTAGTATTTTGCAGAGGCATCATAATTTTTCCTGCCTCAAATTTTGCAAGTCATAGTGATTTAAATGTATGGCTCCCTAGGACCTAAATTATAGCTGTACTTTCCCAGCATATTGCAGTGTAATGAGTGTTGTGATGAGTGTTGTAGGGAGGTTTGCCTCAGCCGGCACGACACTGTGGCTTTCAGACAGATAGGTCAGCTGGGCACCCCAGGCAGCACAGCAGTGGCACTAATGACGTCTCCTCACACCCCCCACCACCTGCCCCCTACCACACACACATGCACACAAGTGCACACACACACACAAGTGCACACACACACACGTGCACACACACACAAGTGCACACACACACACACACACACAAGTGCACACACACACACACACACACACACACACACACACACACACACGCACACGCACACAAATTCTGACCTCCTTGAGTAGGAAGGAGGAGGCTGCGAAGGCAAACGACCAGCCATAGTGGTAGTTGAAGAACTGTTCAGGCTCCCTCGGTCTGTTCATCACCTCATCATTAATACTGGAGATGTAGAGCACCAGCCCCACCACCAGACTCAGGCCTGGAGAGGGAGGGAGAGGGGGGGGCGGAGGGAGGAAAAGAAGGAGAGAGGGAGAGAGGTAGGGAGAGAGGAAGATAAGGAGGGAGGGAGAGAGAGAGAGGGGGGCGGAGGGAGGGAGGCAGAGAAGGAGGGAGAGAGAGAGAGAGAAGGAGGGAGGGAGAGAGAGAGAAAGAGAGAGCGGGGGGAGGGAGGAAGAGAAGGAGGAAGGGAGAGAGAGAGAGAGAGAGAGAGAGGGGGGCGGAGGGAGGGAGGCAGGGAAGGAGGGAGGGAGGGAGGGAGGGAAGAAGAGAAGGATTGAGTTGGGAGGGAGAGAAAGAGAGGAGAGAGAGAGAGGTAGGGGGAGAGAGAGAAAGAAGGTGATGGAGGGAGGGAGGGAGGGAGGGAAGAAGAGAAGGATTGAGTTGGGAGGGAGAGAAAGAGAGGAGAGAGAGAGGTAGGGGGAGAGAGAGAAAGAAAGAAGGGGAGGGAGGGATGGCAAGAAAGAGGGAGGAAGAGAAGGAGGGAGGTGGGAGGGAGGGAGGGAGAGAAAGAGAGAAGGAGAGAGAGAGTGATAGAGGGAGAGAGAGAAAGAAGACATTAACGCTGACACCCTGAGAGAGAGAGAGAGAGAGAGAGAAAGAGAGAGAGAGCAGGACATTACCACTGACTCCCTGAGAGAGAGAGAGAGCGGAAGGACATTACCAATGACACCCTAAGAATGAGAGAGAGAGAGAGAGAGAGAGAGAGGGATAGAGAGCAGCAGGACATTACCACTGACACCAACAGCAACAAAGACAAGGAAGAGAGGGGGCGAAAGTGAAAGGAATATAGCAAATAACAATGACACTAAAAGACAGAGAGAGGATTCTGAGGAGGGAAGGGTGTGTGAGAGAGAGAGTGAGATTATCGTTCGACAGACCACATATTCACCCTGCACACCCTAATTGACAAACAAACAAACCAAAACAAGGCAAAGTCTTTTCATGCTTAGTTGATTTCAAAAAAGCTTTTGACTCAATTTGGCATGAGGGTCCGCTATACAAATTGATGGAAAGTGATGTTTGCGGAAAAACATACAACATTATAAAATCCATGTACACAAAGAACAAGTGCATATTTAAAATTGGCAAAAAACACATATTTCTACCCACAGGGCTGTGGATTGAGATAGGGATCCAGCTTAAACCTCACCCTCTTCAACATATATATATCAACGAATTGGCGAGGACACTAGACCAGTCTGCAGCACCCGGCCTCATCATTCTAGAATCTGAAGTCAAATGTCTACTGTTTGCTGATGATCTAGTGCTTCTGTCACCAACCATGGAGGTCCTACAGCAGCACCTAGATCTTATGCACAGATTCTGTCAGACTTGGGCCCTGACAGTAAATCTCAGTAAATCTCAGTAAGATAAAAAATAATGGTGTTCCAAAAAAGGACCAGTTGCCAGGACCACGAATAAAAATTCCATCTAGACAGCGTTGCTCTAGAGCACACAAAAACTATACATACCTCGGCCTAAACATCAGCGCCACAGGTAACTTCCACAAAACCTTGAACGAGCTGAGAGACAAAGCCTTCCATGCCATCAAAAGGAACATAAAATTCGACATACCAATTAGGATCTGGCTAAAAATACTTGAATCAGTTATAGAACCCGTTGCCCTTTATGGTTGTGAAGTCTGGGGTCCGCTCACCAACCAAGAATTCACAAAATGGAACAAACAACAGATTGACAATCTGCATAAAATAGACCCTGTGTACAACGTAAACCACCAAATAATGTATGCAGAGTAGAATTAGGCCGATACCCACTAATTATCAAAATCCAGAAAAGAGCTGTTAAATTCTACAACCACCTAAAATGAAGCGATTCCCAAACCTTCCATAACAAAGCCATCACCTACAGAGAGATGAACCTGGAGAAGAGTCCCCTAAGCAAGCTGGTCCTGGGGCTCTGTTCACAAACACAAACACACCACACAGAGCCCCAGGACAGCAGCACAATTAGACCCAACCAAATCATGAGAAAACAAAAATATAATTACTTGACACATTGGAAAGAATTACCAAAAAAAACAGAGCAAACTAGAATGCTGTTTGGCCCTAAACAGAGAGTACACAGTGGCAGAATACCTGACCACGGTGACTGACCCCAAATTAAGGAAAGGTTTTTACTATGTACAGACTGTGAGCATAGCCTTGCCATTTGAGAGAGGCTGCCGTAGGCAGACCTGGCTCTCAAGAGAAGACAGGCTATGTGCACACTGCCCACAAAATGATGTGGAAACTGAGCTGACATAACCTCCTGCCAAATGTATGACCATAATAGAGACATATATTTCCCTCAGATTACACAGATCCACAAAGAATTTGAAACCCAATTTTGATAAACTCCCACAGTTCACCATCACAGCAGCAAGATGTGTGACCTGTTGCCACAAGAAAAGAAAACTAATTATGTTTATTTATTTTCCATTTTGTACTTTTTTTATTTTACCCTCTTATTTCATGGTATCCAATTGCTGGTAGTCTCATTGCCACAACTCCCACACGGACTCGGGAGAGAGCCATGCGTCCTCTGAAACAAAACCCAACTATGCCACACTGCTTCTTAACACAGCGCGCATCCAACTGGGAAGCCAGCTGCACCAATGTGTCAGAGGTACACCGTACACCTAGCGACCTGGTCAGCGTGCACTGCGCCCAGCCCACCACAGGGGTCGCTAGTGCACAATGAGACAAGGATATCCCTGCCGGCAAAACCCTCCCTAACCCGGACTACGCTAGGCCAATTGTGTGTCGCGGCTTCGCAGTCGCGACAGAGCCTGGGCACGAACCCAGAGTCTCTGGTGGCACAGCTAGCACTGTGATGCAGTGCCTTAGACCACTGCGCCACCTGGGAGGCCCTTACATTTTGTACCTTAACTATTTTCACATCGCTACAACACTGTATGTCGACATAATAAGACATTTGAAATGAAACCACTCTTCTGAGCAAACCATTTATACAGCATTAAAATACCACTCTTCTGAGCAAACCATTTATACAACATTAAAATACCACTCTTCTGAGCAAACCATTTATACAACATTAAAATACCACTCTTCTGAGCAAACCATTTATACAACATTAAAATACCAGTCTTCTGAGCAAACCATTTATACAACATTAAAATACCACTCTTCTGAGCAAACCATTTATACAACATTAAAATACCACTCTTTTGAGCAAACCATTTATACAACATTAAAATACCACTCTTCTGAGCACCATATGTGAAAAATGTACCATTAGAACGCACGTAGAGCCACATACATATATGGTGTATGTACAATTAAAACGCTTGTCATTCTGTCTGAGCATCTGTTCTGTACACCGGGCGACTGTCAGTCAGTACAGGCTGTGAATGTAAAAGGAAAGTGCATGGAAACCATGTCCAGTTATAACGTAGAGGTTCATCATCTTTACCTAAAAAAGTAACACTGGCATACGAAAATACACTCACTTACCCACAGAGTGAGAGAGAGAGAGAGAGAGAGAGAGAGAGAGTGAGAGAGAGAGAGAGGGAGAGGGAGAGAGAGAGAGTGAGTGAGAGAGAGCGAGAGAGAGAGCGAGAGAGAGAGAGAGCCTGCAAGGAGGCCACGACCGAGAGTGCGAAACACTGCTGTGTTACAAACAAACCACAACAAAGGCAGGAATGTGATTATAATGGCTGCTTTTTGGCTTTAAATAATATACCTGTTTTTCCTGACATATCATAGGTGAATTGTTATGTTTTGAGTGCCATTCTTGATATCTTCTCATCTCTCTCTATTTTCCATAGAGAGAAAAGGGAGTTCCCTCATCACTGCAACCTCCTGGTCAGGAGAGTGAACTACAAATAAGAAAAGTCCCCAAACAGCTTCACAGAGGATAGATATTTCTCTGATTTACAATACTGTTAGGAATTTTATGAATAATGACGAAACAATATCTACATTTTAAATATAACTATAACTAATTAAACTCTACTCTGTTTTATTATATCTGATTAATAATATTAATTCATAAGGAAGGGATTGTGGAGCATGAAACAGGGGGTAATTAAATAAAATAAATACCATTCCAGCCCGGTTGGAGGGGACTGGAATTGTGGGTTTTTAAGTAAGCAAAAAGGGTAGTTAACCTATGGTTGAACCAACTCAACTTAGCTCTGGGATGTTTAAATAAGGCAGTGTGTGTTTTCTTAGGTTTTCCATTAGCTGGAACTGTCTGCTGAATGGTGATGGATGAAGATTTCAGAAGTTTAACCTCGATTTAACTGTGTGTCTGGAGTGAGAGAGAGAAGGGGTGGGAATAAACTTTTCAACTGAAAGGACGTTTTATAACCTATGATGTCATATTTTGTATATAAACTGTTGTTCGTGGTGTCATGGCAGCACGCTCCGAGAATAAATACTATTATCTAATTTTGATAAGACTGGTCTCTGTCTAATTTATGCAAACAGGAATCTTACAAATTCTTATAAAATAGACTGAGGGATTTAATTAATGTACAATCAATAGGAATTCTGAAATTCCAGTGACAAATACAATATACACTACCAGTCAAAATGTTTGGACACACCTACTCATTCTAGAATTTTCTTAATTTGTACTATTTTCTACATTTTTACATTGTAGTGAAGATATCAACACTATGAAATAACACTTATGGAATCATATAGTAACAAAAGAAGTATTCAACAAATCCAAATATGTTTTAGATTGTAAATTCTTTAAACTAGCCACCCTTTGCCTTTATGACAGGTTTGCACACCCTTGGCATTCTCTCAACCAGCTTCACCTGGAATGCTTTTCCAACAGTCTTGAAGGAGTTCCCACATGCTGATCACTTGTTGGCTGCTTTCCCTTCACTCTGTGGTCCAATTCATCCCAAACCATCTCAATTGGGTTGAGGTTGGGTGATCGTGGAGGCCAGGTCTGATGTAGCAGTCCATCACTCTCTTTCTTGGTCAAATAGCCCTTACACAGCCTGGTGGTGTGTTGGGTCATTGTCCTGTTGAAAAACAAATGATAGTCCCACTAAGCGCAAACCATATTGGATGGCATATCACTGCAGAATGCTGTGGTAGCCATGCTGGTTAAGTGTGTAAATAAATCACAGACAGTGTCACCAGCAAAGTAGCCCCACACCATCACACCTCCTCTATGCTTCACGGTGGGAACCACACATGAAGAGATCATCCATTCACCAACTCTGCGTCTCACAAAGACATGGTGGTTGGAACCAAAAATCTCAAATTTGGACTCATCAGACCAAAGGACAGATGATTTCCACCGGTCTGGAGTCTGCTCATGTTTCTTGGCCCAAGCAAGTCTCTTCTTCTTATTGGTGTCCTTTGGATGTGGTTTCTTTGCAGCAATTCGGCCATGAACGCCTGATTCACGCAGACTCCATTGAACAGTGGATGTTGAGATGTGTCTGTGGCGGTCCCCATGAGAGCCAGTTTCATCATAGCGCTTGATGGTTTTTGCAACTGCACTTGAAGATACTTTCAAAGTTCTTGAAATTTTCCAGATTGACTGACCTTCATGTCTTAAAGTAATAATGGACTGTCATTTCTCTTTGCTTATTTGAGCTGTTCTTGTCATAATATGGACTTGGTATTTTACCAATAGTGCTATCTTCTGTATACCACCCCTACCTTGTCACAACACAACTGATTGGCTCAAATGCATTAAGAATAAATACCACAAATAAATGGAAATATAAAATATATTTTGACTGGTTTAACACTGTTTTGGTTACTACATGATTCCATATGTGTTATTTCATAGTGTTGATGTCTTCATTATTATTCTACTATGTCAAAAATAGTAAAAATAAAGAACAACCATGTAATAAGCAGGTATGTCCAAACTTTTGACTGGTACTGTATGTAGACACTTTTTAGAAAGAACCATTGTCAACAGAAATTCCTGATGACACCAGTGATTGTTCTGCTCAACTTGACCTTATTCAGAGACATTATTTGCAGTAATAATGGTCAGAACCTGTTCAGGTGGTACAGGAGACATCCAAAAGTAAAAATAGAGCAATGATGGAAACAGGATGAAGACAGCAATAATCAATCACATTTGGAAGGAGACAGAAGGGGCCAGATATGAATCATCACACACAGATAAGCCTTGTTCAAATTAACGTGATTGGCCTATTTACCTGAGAGGATGGATGAAGGCAGTAATAATGTAGGCCAGATGGATTGGCCTATTTACCTGAGAGGATGGATGAAGGCAGTAATAATCTAGGCCAGATGGATTGGCCTATTTGCCTGAGAGGATTGATGAAGGCAGTAATAATCAAGGCCAGATGGAGTGGCCTCTCTACCTGACAGGATGGATGAAGGCAATAATTATCAAGGCCAGATGGAGTGGCCTATCTACCTGAGAGGATGAATGAAGGCAGTAATAATCAAGGCCAGATGGAGTGGCCTATCTACCTGAGAGGATGGATGAAGGCAGTAATAATCAAGGCCAGATGGAGTGGCCTATCTACCTGAGAGGATGGATGAAGGCAATAATTATCAAGGCCAGATGGAGTGGCCTATCTACCTGAGAGGATGGATGAAGGCAGTACTAATCAAGGCCAGATGGAGGGGCCTATCTACCTGAGAGGATGGATGAAGGCAGTACTAATCAAGGCCAGATGGAGGGGCCTATCTACCTGAGAGGAGGCCAGATGGAGTGGAATATCTACCTGAGAGGATGGATGAAGGCAGTACTAATCAAGGCCAGATGGAGTGGCCTATCTACTTGAGAGGAGGCCAGATGGAGTGGAATATCTACCTGAGAGGATGGATGAAGGCAGTAATAATCAAGGCCAGATGGAGTGGCCTATCTCCTGAGAGGATGGATGAAGGCAGTACTAATCAAGGCCAGATGGAGTGGCCTATCTACCTGAGAGGATGGATGAAGGCAGTAATAATCAAGGCCAGATGGAGTGGCCTATCTACCTGAGAGGATGGATGAAGTCAGTACTAATCAAGGCCAGATGGAGGGGCCTATCTACCTGAGAGGATGGATGAAGGCAATAATTATCAAGGCCAGATGGAGTGGCCTATCTACCTGAGAGGATGGATGAAGGCAGTACTAATCAAGGCCAGATGGAGGGGCCTATCTACCTGAGAGGATGGATGAAGGCAGTACTAATCAAGGCCAGATGGAGTGGCCTATCTACCTGAGAGGATGGATGAAGGCAGTACTAATCAAGGCCAGATGGAGGGGCCTATCTACCTGAGAGGATGGATGAAGGCAGTACGAATCAAGGCCAGATGGAGGGGCCTATCTACCTGAGAGGATGGATGAAGGCAGTACTAATCAAGGCCAGATGGAGGGGCCTATCTACCTGAGAGGAGGCCAGATGGAGTGGAATATCTACCTGAGAGGATGGATGAAGGCAGTACTAATCAAGGCCAGATGGAGTGGCCTATCTACTTGAGAGGAGGCCAGATGGAGTGGAATATCTACCTGAGAGGATGGATGAAGGCAGTAATAATCAAGGCCAGATGGAGTGGCCTATCTCCTGAGAGGATGGATGAAGGCAGTAATAATCAAGGACAGATGGAGTGGCCTATCTCCTGAGAGGATGGATGAAGGCAGTAATAATCAAGGCCAGATGGAGTGGCCTATTTACCTGAGAGGATGGATGAAGGCAGTAATAATCAAGGCCAGATGGAGTGGCCTATTTACCTGAGAGGATGGATGAAGGCAGTAATAATCAAGGCCAGATGGAGTGGCCTATCTACCTGAGAGGATGGATGAAGGCAATAATTATCAAGGCCAGATGGAGTGGCCTATTTACCTGAGAGGATGAATGAAGGCAGTAATAATCAAGGCCAGATGGAGTGGCCTATCTACCTGAGAGGATGGATGAAGGCAGTAATAATCAAGGCCAGATGGAGTGGCCTATTTACCTGAGAGGATTGATGAAGGCAGTAATAATCAAGGCCAGATGGAGTGGCCTATTTACCTGAGAGGATGGATGAAGGCAGTAATAATCAAGGCCAGATGGAGTGGCCTATCTACCTGAGAGGAGGCCAGATGGAGTGGCCTATCTACCTGACAGGATGGATGAAGGCAGTAATAATCAAGGCCAGATGGAGTGGCCTATCTACCTGAGAGGAGGCCAGATGGAGTGGCCTATCTCATGAGAGGATGGATGAAGGCAGTAATAATCAAGGCCAGATGGAGTGGCCTATCTACCTGAGAGGATGGATGAAGGCAGTACTAATCAAGGCCAGATGGAGTGGCCTATTTACCTGAGAGGATGAAGAAGATCCCGGAGACGAAGGCCAGGATGGTGCGCTGGGGCCGGATGTGTCCGATGTTACTGATGACAAAGGCCGTGAAGACGAAGAGCAAAGACACCATGGGGAACGGAGTGGCCGTCCGCACCATCTCTACAGGGTCACAGTGTTAGAGGTTAAAGGTCATAGCAGAGACGCCATGGGAAATTAAGTGGCTGTCCGCACCATCTCTACAGGGTCGCAGCATTAGAGGTCAAATGTTATGTACTAACCATAAATTAATTGGGGTTTTGGAGGAGTTTTGGATAAATGCCAAAAATAAGGTATGTTGTAAACACAGGCTTAGGGAGACCTTATACGTTTTGTTCTATGAGATACTCTTCATCAGCTAACGTCACTTTTTGTGAAACAAACACATAAATTACCTAAAGGCTTCATAATAATTAATACATGTCATGTTAACTGACTGCTATTATCTCATAGAACAAAATGTATAAGATCTCCTAAGCGTGTGTTAACCCCAGAACTTATCTTTTTCTCTGTTTATCCAAAACACCTCTAAAATCCAAATTAATTTCCCCATAGGCTTTGGCCAACGAGCCAGTAATTTCCTGAGCGCTGACCATATGAATGGTTGAATGAACCAGAGGTTACTCATTTCCGTTTTTTAGGGCGACAAGTTGGTGAGTTCTATGCTGAGCTTGCAGTGTAAAGCTGTAAGTGTAGGGTACAATATACTCACTCAGAATATTAGCAGTATTCTCTGTGGTGATCTCTATCTCTGGCTCAGTGAAGTACTCTGACGCCACACATCTCCCGTTCTCTGTCCCTGAGAGAGAAGGGAAAGAAAGACGATTGTATAAAATTGAGGCTTGCATGAGAAGGAGAGAAGGAGGCAGATACATACATACAGGGGTGGACTGGGACCAAAAATCTGTCATACCATTTCTAACACAATGGACCATTTTGTTATTTGAGGCCCCCATGTTTTGCCAGTCAATTATATATTTTGCACAGAGAAAACAATTTAGGCAAAAAATGAATCAGCCCATCTGGCATTTGCCTGAGAAGCCGGATGGCCAGTCCGCCCCTGCATACGTTAATGAAAAAATAATACAGTATATGACATTGAGATAAGGTCCGTTTAGGATTTTCCACTAATGGTTAGCGTTCAGATTTAGAAGGAGAGAACTGATCCTAGATCAACTATGGCTAATTCTACCTGGAGCAGATTGGTCAGGTCAAGACTGCTATTGAGGGTCAGAGGTCATATGTACCAGCCACGAAGCAGACCCTCCAGAGGCCAGAGTGCAGGGCCATCTTAACCTCCATGCTCTGGTTCTGCTGCAGCACGATGCCCTCCTCCATCAACAGCCAGTAGTCTGTAGACACAGCCACGCCCACCAGCAGCAGACCACACGCCCCAAACACCGTGGACAGGATAGTCAGCGCTCTGCTACTGCACGAACTCATCTAGAGACAGAGGGAGAGCGGAAGGAGAGGAGGGAGTGGAGGGAGGGAGTAGGAGAGAGAGCAAGGATAAGTCAGACTTATTGCATGAAGTCTACAGAGAGGAGCGAGAGACAAAGCAAAGAGAGAGACAGAGAACTCCTAATTTTAAATCAGACTTTTAGATTAAACGCATTTACAGAGAGCGAGAAAGAGAGAGGATGGGAGACAGATACCTCGTTCAGAAGTCATGCTGAGAGAAAGAGAGAGGGAAGGAAACAGATGCCTCGTTCAGAAGTCATGCTGAGAGAAAGCGAGAGGGAGGGAGACAGATACCTCATTCAGAAGTCATGCTGAGAGAAAGAGAGGGAGGGAGACAGATACCTCGTTCAGAAGTCATGCTGAGAGAAAGAGAGAGGGAGGGATACAGATACCTCGTTCAGAAGTCATGCTGAGAGAAAGAGAGAGGGAGGGAGACAGATACCTCGTTCAGAAGTCATGCTGAGAGAAAGAGAGAGGGAGGGAGACAGATACCTCGTTCAGAAGTCATGCTGTGAGAGAGAGAGAGAGAGGGAGGGAGACAGATACCTCGTTCAGAAGTCATGCTGAGAGAAAGAGAGAGGGAGGGAGACAGATACCTCGTTCAGAAGTCATGCTGTGAGAGAGAGAGAGAGAGGGAGGGAGACAGATACCTCGTTCAGAAGTCATGCTGTGAGAGAGAGAGAGAGAGAGAGGGAGGGAGACAGATACCTCGTTCAGAAGTCATGCTGAGAGAAAGAGAGAGGGAGGGAGACAGATACCTCATTCAGAATTCATGCTGAGAGAAAGAGAGAGGGAGGGAAACAGATACCTCATTCAGAAGTCATGCTGAGAGAAAGAGAGAGGGAGGGAAACAGATACCTCATTCAGAAGTCATGCTGAGAGAAAGAGAGAGGGAGGGAAACAGATGCCTCATTCAGAAGTCATGCTGTGAGAGAGAGAGAGGGAGACAGATACCTCTCAATTTAAAAAAAACAGGTTTATTTTTTTTACCACTTCCAGCTCAATCTGAGGGTTATCTCAGAAAGTTGGTTTAACAAATTTGGGATTTCCTGAACATATCAGGTGTGTTTTAACCAGATGAGGAAGTCCAGGATTTCTTGGTTCCAGAACCGCTTAAGGTATTCATCTGAAGTGAAGTTCCAGAACCGCTTAAGGTATTCGGCTGAAGTGAAGTGCAGATTGGTTGACCAGCTGGCGCGTGCACGCAACATTCAAAAAGGTCCTCATTTCGATGACAGAAAAAATGACAGATATGAAGTCAAAAGACAGAGCCCAATATTTCAAAAGCCTAGAACAAGAAACAATTAGAAAACATAACGAATATGTTCAGATATTTCTCCCAGAAAGTGATAAATCTGCCGAGGCAAAAGCCAGAGAGGGAGCCTGGCAGAAAATTGCAGACAGTGTTAAATGCACAAGTTCATTGGCACGGTTCCAATATCTAATAGGCCTAGTTTACACATATGGCTAATTAGGAACAATGCTTTCATAGAGAAGCTTACTACAATGCTTTTTATAGAGCACATTTATTGCAGCGCTGGTGGCTGATATTACGTGTTAAAGGCTTTGGCCTAATATGTCAATTGTAGTAACATATGTCACAATTGCAATGGTAGGACCATTCCATAGCCTATGTAGGATGAATACTAATGTATTGAATTCATAGAGTGCTTCGCGTGACAACACCGGCAGCAATGTTGTTCAATGTTTAGTTGTAACCCCATGGGAGTCAAATCACCCGACAAAAGAAGGAAGGAAGATCATTGAATTCAATGACTGTTTGTGAAAATGATTTGGTTTGATGAAAGTTTAGGCTACAGTATTCAGTAGCTACCTGTTTGTTTATGCTGTGAAAGTTGTTTCTATTCACTTAGTCTCCTTCATTTGGTCATCTACAGCACCAATGATGTTCGGAAAATCTGCTGGATGAATTAGGCGATGTATTATTTTTATCATGTTGCCTAGATGTATTAATTTGAGATTAGCAAAGCATCGCTGGCAGTCAACTGATCG
Organism: Oncorhynchus masou masou; assembly: GCF_036934945.1. Classification (NCBI taxonomy): domain Eukaryota; kingdom Metazoa; phylum Chordata; class Actinopteri; order Salmoniformes; family Salmonidae; genus Oncorhynchus; species Oncorhynchus masou. Next base: position 5,309,669 of record NC_088241.1, on the reverse strand, counting down.
CAGCCTATTGTACCTGCATTCTATAAAAGTTCTCCTTGATTATATGGACAACTTGATGGCCAGGGAATGCAACACAGACATAGAAAAAATATCTTCAATGAGAGGCAGACTTCTTCCGGCTCTACACACCTTTGCCTTGCCAAATAGTTCAGCATCGCCCACATTGTACAGGAAATGTTCATTGGCAGAACATCTCTAAGCAATACACATAGTTTGTATAGCAGTCAAAGCGAAATCGAGTTGGGTTACATTTGCGATATATGAGTACATTTACCAGATATGAGTGATTGTGCGGAAAAACGATAACGTTCAAAAATACATTAGCGGTCCAATAATTTGTTCCCTTTGTAAAGTGCGGCGAACATGGATTTTCCAAGGAGACTGTCACAGGCTACTAGGAGTGGTGGGTTGGAATCAGGCGCAGAGAGCAGGGTTCAGTAAATCTTAATTTATTCTCCGGCCAAAAAACTGTCACGCCAACATACAGGGCGCATAGAACAGACCAGCCCAAACACAGGACCAAACAGTCCGGAGAATACAAACATGAAAACCACAACCAACAGAGTAACAAAAAAACAATCCCGCACAAAACAAGGGCGGGTCAAACTTCTACATATAGGGAAGCTAATTAAACCAAAATACACACAGGTGAAACTAATAAGACAAAACCAACAGACAAACGAAAAAGGGATCGGTAGCGGCTCGTAGGACGGTGACGATGACCGCCGAACACCGCCCGAACAGGCAGGGGAGCCAACTTCGGCGGAAGTCGTGACAGAGACAGGCCATAGTGAAGAAAAATAATCTGATGATAAGGCTCTCTTTCAAGCTCTCTTTCTCGAGGTGGAAATTCTGAGTTTGCACAAATTCTGGTTTGACAGATGTCGCTAAATACCCGTCTGGGCTCTAGTTTGGGGACAAACCACGACCCTGCTTAGCTTCAGAGGCAAACTAGCAGTGGGATGCAGGGCACCATGATGCTGGAATATGCCAACACTTGAAAAAAGGCAGTGAAAGCAAATGCCAGGGTAAAGTAACCAACTATAGGGAAACCTGCAGGAAAGAGAGAGGCATTTCATTTAATTACGGTATCATACAAAATGTTTCACAGAAAATATTTGTTTTGCATCCATTTACAAATGATTTGCTCTTGCATTGGACAATTATTTCCTAGCAATACATATTTTACTATTAATACATTTGGGTTTATGCTTTGCTTTCAGTATAATTATTTTTGTTTGCAATACACAGAATTTTGTTCTCGACTTCAGTTTTTCAAATTGATATTAATGGCACAAAAGTAAGTTACTCGCTAGAAAATTGCACCATATGTTGTTTCAAGCGGCAATCCTTAATTGAAACATTAACAAAGTGGGCTCCCCGGCACAGTTTAGGTAAAAAGCTGATGGATGGGGATGGAGAAATGCAACCACTCTGGAATCCATAGCCTGCGCTCTGGACTGACCATCCATGATATCAAAATGATAGTTTTAACCTATATAGTTTTTAAGCTACACAGTGTTTGTTTTCATTTACTTGGTTTACAAACATTGGAGTAAATGTGGAGTTTTCTTACATGTGAAACTGCAAATTAGATTTTCACTTTCACATGTGGAATTGCAAGTTCACATGTGAAAAACAATCATATGTGAATGTTAGATTTTTTCGATTTTTACATGTGATTCCACATGAGAAAGTGAGATTTTCACATGTAAAAGTTTTGTGAGGCACATGTGAAAAGGTGGCATTAACATGTGAACTCTACATTTATTACATGTGAAAACAGCTATTTCACATGTGAAACTGCAAATTTGACATGTGCTTTTTTGTAAGGGCACACAAATATGTCATGTTGTCGCTAAAAAATAGTTATTACGCATCCATTTGAGAACCAATCACAGAAAAGGTCAAAGGGCAGAGAGATGATGAGGGCCAAGTTAATAATCATCAGCAAGCACACACACAGGTTCCATTGTGATTCCGACATTAACTTTCCAGGCCTTAGTGCCGGTTGACTGGCCAACACTGCACTGCATATCCTCCCTCCCCAGTCAGCACGCTGAGTGTGTGTGTTAATTCACCCTGTGTGTTCATTCATCACCCATTTGCGACACAATCGCCCCTTGTATATTGTACACTGCTCTTGTCCATTGTGTCCTCACATCACCCTGAAGAGTCATTTGGTAAGTGGTCCTCCATGTTGTTTCAGAGTAACTGTCTTCGTCGGAGATGAGCTTCTGGTCTATGCTCAGTTTCTCATTTATCACACTAATGGTTAAGGATAGAATGTGGAGAGGGGAAGCTGATTCTACACCTATGGCTACGTGCAGCTTCTACCCAGAGTGACATCAACTGTACTGAGTCCCCATCCCACTTGCAAAGCATGCTGGGAAAAAAGGCATCTCCATGGATGTGCTTATTGTGCAGTGAATGGAGCGAATGGAGAGGGAAGGAGGGATGAATGGAGAGTGAAGGAGGGTTGAATGGAGAGTGAAGGAGGGATGAATGGTGAGGGAAGGAGGGATGAATGGCGAAGGAAGGAGGGATGAATGGAGAGTGAAGGAGGGTTGAATGGAGAGTGAAGGAGGGATGAATGGAGAGTGAGGAGGGATTAATGGAGAGGGAAGGAGGGATGGATGGAGAGGGAAGGAGGGATGAATGGCGAGGGAAGGAGGGATGAATGGCGAGGGAAGGAGGGATGAATGGAGAGTGAAGGAGGGATGAATGGAGAGGGAAGGAGGGATGAATGGAGAGGGAAGGAGGGATGAATGGAGAGTGAAGGAGGGATGAATGGAGAGTGAAAGAGGGATGACTGGAGAGGGAAGAGTGAATGAAGCCTGGCTTTGTGAGCGAGGGATTGGAGGATTGGAAGAGCTGGGAGAAGGGAATTAAGAATAGGGTGAGAATAGGGTGGAGAGAGAGACAGATTCAACAGAGGGAAACAGATAAGAAGACAAAGAGAGGAAGGAAGACAGACAGACAGTGAATGGAGGATAACTATGGAAACGTCTATCAAAACTCTACATGCATATGTCATTTATACTACTGATTTGCTGTTGTGGATTATTAGGTGATAATTACTTTAACATACTGATGAAATGGTGTTGCTCAGAGACTGTCTCCCTCCTACTTGGATATCCTTCTCATTCTCTCCTTCTCCCTCTATTTCAACATGTCATTGTGTTTCTTCCTTTCTCCTTCTCTCTGTTTCTTTCCTTCGCCTCACGTCTTCCCCTTACTTCTTTCTCCCTCTCACATCTTAATTTTCACCCTCTTCCCAATGTTTTCCCCTTCCTCCTCCTCCATTCCTCAGTGTCCTTCCCTCTCTCCTTCTCTCCTCCACCATGTTCACCCGGTCATGTTTCTCTCCCTGTGTTGTCTCTGCAGTCTGTGTGGTGACTCAGTGGAGCCCTCAGAGCTGAGTGGAGACGCAAGGGCCTGGGGGGCGACATTGTGTGTGTGTGTGTGTGTGTGTGTGTGTGTGTGTGTGTGTGTGTGTGTGTGTGTGGGGGGGGGTCCAAGGAGAAGAGACATGACAGTACAGAATCTGTGGCTAGATAAGGAGGACCAGTCAGAGACATTCTTTCACAGATACAGAGGAGCATAGAACTGACTAAAGACAGAGATATAGAAAGAAGAGGAGGGGGAATAGAACAGACTAAAGACAGAGATATAGAAAGAAGAGGAGGGAGAATAGAACTGACTAAAGACAGAGATATAGAAAGAAGAGGAGGGAGAATAGAACTGACTAAAGACAGAGATATAGAAAGAGGAGGAGAGAGAATAGAACTGACTAAAGACAGAGATATAGAAAGAAGAGGAGGGGGAATAGAACAGACTAAAGACAGAGATATAGAAAGAAGAGGAGGGAGAATAGAACTGACTAAAGACAGAGATATAGAAAGAGGAGGAGAGAGAATAGAACTGACTAAAGACAGAGATATAGAAAGAAGAGGAGGGGGAATAGAACAGACTAAAGACAGAGATATAGAAAGAAGAGGAGGGGGAATGTAACTGACTAAAGACAGAGATATAGAAAGAAGAGGAGGGAGAATAGAACAGACTAAAGACAGAGATATAGAAAGAAGAGGAGGGGGAATGTAACTGACTAAAGACAGAGATATAGAAAGAAGAGGAAGGGGAATAGAACTGACTAAAGACAGAGATATAGAAAGAAGAGGAGGGAGAATAGAACTGACTAAAGACAGAGATATTGAAAGAAGAGGAGGGGAAATAGAACTGACTAAAGACAGAGATATAGAAAGAAGAGGAGGGGGAATAGAACATACTAAAGACAGAGATATAGAAAGAAGAGGAGGGGGAATAGAACTGACTAAAGACAGAGATATTGAAAGAAGAGGAGGGGAAATAGAACTGACTAAAGACAGAGATATAGAAAGAAGAGGAGGGAGAATAGAACTGACTAAAGACAGAGATATTGAAAGAAGAGGAGGGGAAATAGAACTGACTAAAGATAGAGATATAGAAAGAAGAGGAGGGGGAATAGAACTGAATAAAGACAGAGATATAGAAAGAAGAGAAGGGAGAATAGAACTGACTAAAGATAGAGATATTGAAAGAAGAGGAGGGGGAATAGAACAGACTAAAGACAGAGATATAGAAAGAAGAGGAAGGGGAATAGAACAGACTAAAGACAGAGATATAGAAAGAAGAGGAGGGGAAATAGAACTGACTAAAGACAGAGATATAGAAAGAAGAGAAGGGAGAATAGAACTGACTAAAGACAGAGATATAGAAAGAAGAGAAGGGAGAATAGAACTGACTAAAGATAGAGATATTGAAAGAAGAGGAGGGGGAATAGAACAGACTAACGACAGAGATATAGAAAGAAGAGGAGGGGGAATAGCTATAAGAGAGACAGAGAGGAGAAGGAGAGATATGATGAGAGGAGAGGACTAGAAGAGCGACAGAGAGGAGCGGCGGAGTGACTAGAAGAAAGACAGTGAGGAGGAGTGACTAGAAGAGAGACAGAGAGGAGGAGCCATTAAAAGAGCGACAGAGAGGAAAGGAGGAGTGACTAGAAGAGAGACAGAGAGGAGGAGTGACTAGAAGAGAGACAGAGAGGAGAGGAGGAGTGACTAAAAGAGAGACAGAGAGGACAGGAGGAGTGACATGAAGAGAGACAGAGAGGATAGGAGGAGTGACTAGAAGAGAGACAGAAGAGAGGAGGAGTGACGAGAAGAGAGACAGAGAGGAGAGGAGGAGTGACTAGAAGAGAGATAGAGAGGAGAGGAGGAGTGACTAGAAGATAGACAGAGAGGAGAGGAGGAGTGACTAGAAGAGAGACCGAGAGGAGAGGAGGAGTGACTAGAAGAGAGACAGAGAGGAGAGGAGGAGTGACTAAAAGAGAGACAGAGAGGAGAGCAGGAGTGACATGAAGAGAGACAAAGAAGAGAGGATGAGTGACATGAAGAGAGACAGAGAGGAAAGGATGAGTGACATGAAGAGAGACAGAGAGGACAGGAGGAGTGACATGAAGAGACAGAGAGGAGAGGAGGAGTGACATGAAGAGAGACATATAGGAGAGGAGGAGTGACATGAAGAGAGACATATAGGAGAGGAGGAGTGACTCGAAGAGAGACATATAGGAGAGAAGGAGTGACTCGAAGAGAGACATATAGGAGAGGAGGAGTGACATGAAGAGAGACAAATAGGATAGGAGGAGTGACATGAAGAGAGACAAATAGGAGAGGAGGAGTGACATGAAGAGAGACATATAGGAGAGGATGAGTGACATGAAGAGAGACATAGGAGAGGAGGAGTGACATGAAGAGAGACAGAGAGGAGAGGAGGAGTGACTAGAAGAGAGACAGAGAGGAGAGGAGGAGTGACTAAAAGAGAGACAAAGAGGAGAGCAGGAGTGACATGAAGAGAGACAAAGAGGAGAGGAGGAGTGACATGAAGAGAGACAGAGAGGAAAGGATGAGTGACATGAAGAGAGACAGAGAGGATAGGAGGAGTGACATGAAGAGACAGAGAGGAGAGGAGGAGTGACATGAAGAGAGACATAGGAGAGGAGGAGTGACATGAAGAGAGACATATAGGAGAGGAGGAGTGACATGAAGAGAGACAAATAGGAGAGGAGGAGTGACATGAAGAGAGACAAATAGGAGAGGAGGAATGACATGAAGAGAGACATATAGGAGAAGAGGAGTGACATGAAGAGAGACATATGAGAGGAGGAGTGACATGAAGAGAGACAGAGAGGAGAGGAGGAGTGACTAGAAGAGAGATAGAGAGGAGAGGAGGAGTGACTAGAAGAGAGACCGAGAGGAGAGGAGGAGTGACTAGAAGAGAGACAGAGAGGAGAGGAGGAGTGACATGAAGAGAGACAGAGAGGAAAGGAGGAGTGACATGAAGAGAGACAGAGAGGATAGCAGGAGTGACATGAAGAGAAAGAGAGGAGAGGAGGAGTGACATGAAGAGTGACATATAGGAGAGGAGTGACTCGAAGAGAGAAATATAGGAGAGGAGGAGTGACATGAAGAGAGTCATATAGGAGAGGAGGAGTGACTTGAAGAGAGACATATAGGAGAGGAGGAGTGGCATGAAGAGAGACATATAGGAGAGGAGGAGGGACATGAAGAGAGATATATAGGAGAGGAGGAGTGACATGAAGAGAGACATATAGGAGAGGAGGAGTGACATGAAGAGAGACATATAGGAGAGGAAGAGTGACATGAAGAGAGACATATAGGAGAGGAGGAGTGACATGAAGAGAGACATATAGGAGAGGAGGAGGGACATGAAGAGAGATATATAGGAGAGGAGGAGTGACATGGAGAGAGATATATAGGAGAGGAGGAGTGACATGAAGAGAGATATATAGGAGAGGAGGAGTGACATGAAGAGAGACATATAGGAGAGGAGGAGTGACATGGAGAGAGACATATAGGAGAGGAGGAGTGACATGAAGAGAGACATATAGGAGCGGAGGAGTGACATGAAGAGAGACATATAGGAGAGGAGGAGTGACATGAAGAGAGACATATAGGAGAGGAGGAGTGACATGGAGAGAGACATATAGGAGAGGAGGAGTGACATGAAGAGAGATATATAGGAGAGGAGGAGTGACATGAAGAGAGACATATAGGAGAGGAGGAGTGACATGGAGAGAGACATATAGGAGAGGAGGAGTGACATGAAGAGAGACATATAGGAGAGGAGGAGTGACATGGAGAGAGACATATAGGAGAGGAGGAGTGACATGAAGAGAGACATATAGGAGCGGAGGAGTGACATGAAGAGAGACATATAGGAGAGGAGGAGTGACTCAAAGAGAGACATATAGGAGAGGAGTAGTGACATGAAGAGAGACAGAGAGGAAAGGAGGAGTGACATGAAGAGAGACAGAGAGGATAGCAGGAGTGACATGAAGAGACAGAGAGGAGAGGAGGAGTGACATGAAGAGAGACATATAGGAGCGGAGGAGTGACATGAAGAGAGACATATAGGAGAGGAGGAGTGACTCAAAGAGAGACATATAGGAGAGGAGTAGTGACATGGAGAGACATATAGGAGAGGAGGAGTGACATGAAGAGAGACATATAGGAGAGGAGGAGTGACTCGAAGAGAGACATATAGGAGAGGAGGAGTGACATGAAGAGAGATATATAGGAGCGGAAGAGGAGAGGTAAAAAAAAATAAGTGAGTAAACAAGACAAGATGTAAGATATAAAAATGAATGGAAGAAATACACACAAGGAGTGGTCAGTGAAGTCAGCCCAACTCTTCAGTATTTTAAAAGCTGTCCCCTCCCTGCTGCCGTAACTCACTGACATTTACATTTCAGTCATTTAGCAGACACTCTTTTCCCTCACTTCCCCTCACTGAGTACCAAGTCTAGAACAAAAAGGCTTCTCAACTGTTTTTACGCCCAGGCCATAAGACTCCTGAACAGGTAACCAAATGGTTACCCAGACTATCTGCATTGTGTCCCACCACCTGCCAACCCCTCTTTTTACGCTTCTGCTACTCTCTGTTCATCATATATGCATATTCACTTTAACGATACCTACATGTACATACTACCTCAATAAGACTGACTAACCGGAGTCTGTATATAGCCTTGCTACTCTTATTTTCAAATGCCTTTCTATTGTTGTTTTATTTATTTACTTACCTACACACACACACACACACACACACACCTTTTTTTTGCACTACTGGTTAGAGCCTGTAAGTTAGCATTTCACTGTAAGGTACACCTGTTGTATTCGGCGCATGTGACAAATAAACTTTGATTTGATGTGATAGGCCTGGATAGGTAGAAGCTACAGTTAAAGTCGGAAGTTCACATACACCTTGGCCAAATACATTTAAACTCAGTTTACCACAATTCCTGACATTAAATCCTAGTAAAGATTCCCTGTCTTAAGTCAGTTAGAATCACCACTTCATTTTAAGAATGTGAAATGTCAGAATAATAGTAGAGAGAATTATTTATTTCAGCTTTTTTTTTCATCACATTCCCAGTGGGTCAGAAGTTTACATACTCCATTAGTATTTGGTAGCATTGCCTTCAAATTGTATAACTTGGGTCAAACGTTTTGGTAGCCTTCCACAAGCTTCCCCAAATAAGTTGGGTGAATTTTGGCCCATTCCTCCTGACAGAGCTAGTGTAACTGACTCAGGTTTGTAGGCCTCATTGCTCACAAAAGCTTGTTCAGTTCTGCCCACAAATTTTCCATAGGATTGAGGTCAGGGCTTTGTGATGGCCACTCTAATACCTTGACTTTGTTGATCTTAAGCCATTTTGCCACAACTTTGGTGTATGTTTGCGGTCATTGTCCATTTGGAAGACCCATTTGCGACCAAGCTTTAACTTCCTGCCTGATGCCTTGAGATGTTGCTTCAATATATCCACATAATTTTCCTACCTCTGTAACGATTGTCTTCCTCTTCTGATGAGGAATAGGATGGATCGGACCAATGCGCAGAGTGGTAAGTGTTCATGTTATTTATTAGGAACAGAAACACTAAACAAAATAACAAAGAGAGTGAAACGAAAACAAAACAGTCCTGTAAGTTGCAGCAACACAAAACAGAAACTACCCACAACCCATAGTGGGAGAACAGGCTGCCTAAGTATGTTTCTCAATCAGAGACAACGATAGCCAGCTGCCACTGATTGGGAACCATAACAGGCCAAACATTTAGAAATAGAAAACATAGAACACAAAACGTAGAATGCCCACCCCAACTCACGACCTGACCAAACTAAAATAGAGACATAAAAAGGAACTAAGGTCAGGACATGACAACCTCATGATGCCATCTATTTTGTGAAGTGCATCAGTCCCTCCTGCAGCAAAGCACCCCCACAACATAATGCTGCCACCCCCGTGCTTAATGGTTGGGATGGTGTTCTTCGGTTTGCAAGCCTCCCCCTTTTTCCTCCAAACATTATGGCCAAACTGTTCTATTTTTGTTTCATCAGACCAGAGGCCCTTTCTCAAAAAAGTATGATCGTTGTCTCCATGTGCAGTTGCAACCATAGTCTGGCTTTTTTTATGGAGGTTTTGGAGCAGTGGCTTCTTCCTTGCTGAGCGGCCTTTCAGGTTATGTCGATATAGGACTCATTTTACTGTGGATATAGATACTTTTGTACCTGTTTCCTCCAGCATCTTCACAGGGTCCTTTGTTGTTGTTCTGGGATTGATTTGCACTTTTCGCACCAAAGTACGTTCATCTCTAGGAGACAGAATGCGTCTCCTTCCTGAGCGGTATGACGGCTGCATGGTCCCATGGTGTGTATACTTGGGGACTATTGCTTGTACAGATGAACGTGGTACCTTCAGGCGTTTGGAAAGTATGAACCAGACTTGTGAAGGTTTACAATTGTATTTTGAGGTCTTGGCTGATTTCTTTTTATTTTCCCATGATGTCAAGCAAAGAGGCACTGAGTTTGAAGGTAGGCCTTGAAATACACCCACAGGTATACCTCCATTTGACTCAAATGTTGTCAATTATTCTATCAGAAGCTTCTAAAGCCATGACATAATTTTCTGGAATTTTCCAAGCTGTTTAAAGGCACAGTCAACTTGGCGTATGTGCATTTCTGACCCACTGGAATTGTGATACTTTGAATTATACGTGAAATAATCTGTCTGTAAACAATTGTTGGAAAAATGACTTGTGTCATGCACAAAGTAGATGTCCTAACCGACTTGACAAAACTATAGTTTGTTAAAACTTGTTAGGGTTAGCGTCCTTTTTTCTCAATTTCCGCCTGACTGACTTACCCAAAGTACACTGCCTGTTGCTCAGGCCCTGAAGCCAGGTTATGCATATAACTGGTACCATTGGAAGACACTTTGTAGTTTGTAGAAATGTTAACGTAGGAGACTATAACACAATAGATATGGTAGAAGAATATTCAAAGAAAAATAAACTACAATTTTCTTTGAGAGCTTTTCCAATGGAACATATTGGGAGATAATTTAATCTAGCTCCCAGTATGCAATTCCTATGGCTTCCACTGGGTGTCAGTAGTCTTTGTTCAAGGTTCCAGGCTTGTTTCTTCCAAAATGAGTAAGAATAATATGTTTTAGTACAAGGACATCTGCTTGAAAATTCATGTGCGCGCACCATGAAGACAACAAGCACCTGCTAACATTGCTTTCCTATTGAACATACATATTTCCATATGAAATATTATAGTTTGATTACATTTTAGGGTATCTGAGGATTGCATAGAAACTTATTTTGACTCGTTGAAACAAAGTTTAAGGGTAGATTTTTGGATTCCTATCTTGGCACGTTGAACGAGTGGATTACGCAAATCGATGGCGCCAACTAAACTGACTTTTTGGGATATAAAGAAGGACACTACATGTTATAGCTGGGACCCTTTGGATGACAAATCAGAGGAAGATTTTAAAAACGTAAGTGAATTTTTTTCGCTATTTGTGAGTCTATGAAACCTGTGACGGTGGAATATTTTTTTTGATGTGGGGCTCCGTCCTCAAATAATTGCTTGGCATGTTTTCGCTGTAAAGCCTACTGTAAATCAGACAGTGCAGTTATATTAACAAGAATTTAAGCTTTCAACTGATATAAGACACTTCTATGTACCTAAATGTTTAATATCCATCATTTTTAATGATTATTTATTTGAATTGCGCGCCCTCCAGTATCAGCGGCAGTTGTCCCGCTAGCGGGGTACCTAGCCCAAAGAGGTTTTAACAAGAACTTTGTGGAGTGGTTGCAAAACAAGTTTTAATGACTCCAACCTAAGTGTATGTAAACTTCTGACTTCAATTGTATATGTTGGAAACTATTACTTACTGTGAACCAGACGCCTCCAATTCACAGAGGGGATAACTTTATGGAAATTATGATATCCAAAAATATAGGTGATAGGACTCATATAAACATGGCAGTCCCATGTCCTCTCTGCCAGTCAGCGCCAGATGTTAGCGTGACACTCCAGAAGCGCCAATTGACTTCAGGTCACAGCAAACAGTGATGTCACTATGCTGTCCTGCCAACTGGAAGGTGCGTGACAGTGCTCACATATGCTCCTTCACTAGATTAAAAGTATTGTAGAAGTAATCGCCCCTCTGGGATAAGTCACGTTTTTAAAATGCCATTTAATTTAATATTGTGTATCTATCTGCATGGTCCCTAAGGTGACCTTCATGTATTCTTTGAAAAGAGAACACTCTGATGAAAGCATTAAAGCCATAACGTTAAGTGAAATGCTTTATGCTGCAATTAAGTTCCAGTTCAGAACATTGGACAGCACTCCCAATGGCCAGTTCAGCACCATGGACAGCACCCTCACTGTCCAGTTCAGGATCCTTGGACTGCACCCTCAATGTCCAGTTGAGGATCCTTGGACAGCACCTTCATTATCCAGTTCAGCACATTGGACAGCACTCTCATTGTCCAGTTCAGCACATTGGACAGCACCCTCACTGTCAAGTTCAGGATCCTTAGACAGCACCCTCATTGTCCAGCAGCACCAGGGACAGAACTCTCACTGTCCAGAAGCACCATGAACAGTACTCCCACTGCTTCAAGGGGTTATCTAGAGCTTCAGGGTGTGCAGGCTTTTTGCTCCATCCTATCACTAACACAGCTGTTTCAATTAATTACCTAATTATGATCTTCAGTCTAGGCAATGATCTGAATCAGATGTGTTACTGAAGGACTGGAATTAAAAATCTGCACACCCTCTGGAAAGGGTTAGATAGTGTGTGAAGCTGTGAGGGGTCTCTCCGTGGTGCTGAACTAACGTGAGGTATCTGCCACTACTGCTCCCACAACTATATTCCATGGTGTTGTCACAATGTGGTCATTGTTCACGGCACCTCAGGTTGAGGCTCGGAGGTGGAAAACCCTTGTTTTAAAAAAGCACTTTTAAACTAGACTTTTCTAGTTGTTTATTTTCTAGCAGGGCCAGACAGTAAGGACCCTGTCGCTTAGTCTACTAGGTGAGATAGATCTGTAAAGACCTGCAGGTTCACTTCACCTGGTATACGGTCTGGAATGAGAGACAGAGAGAGAGAGAGAGAGAGAGCTAAAGTGATGGATGAATGGATGAAAATGACCCACAACACCCAAACAAAGTGTCTACAGCAGGGCTGCCCATCCCTCTTCCTGGAGATCTACAGTCCTGTGGGTTTTCAGTCCAACCCTAATTTAACACACCTGATTATACTTATTAGTTGCTCAACAAGATCTTAAATAGCTGAATCAGGTATGCTAAATTAGGGTTGGACTGAAAACCTACAGGACTGTAGATCTCCAGGAAGATGGTTGGGCAGCCCTGGTCTACAGAAACTAGGAGAGAGGGTCAGAGAACGAAGGAGAGTGGTAACGAGAGTGAGGGAGAATAAGACAAGATGGAGAGAGAGAGAGAGAGAGAGAGAGAGAGGAAGCGGGAGAGGGAGAAGAAGAGAGGAGTGAAAAAGAGGGTGAGAGGGAGAGAGAATAAGAGAAAGAGAGAAAGAGAGAATGAGAATAGATAAAAGTGAGTGAGAGGGAAAGAGAATAAGAGAAAGAGAGAAAGAGAATGAGAATAGATAGAAGTGAATGAGAGAGAGAGATTGCAGGGAAAATAGAACTGGAGGGCAGGATTAGCCCCTCCAGAGTTTATAAGGCAAAGAAGACAAAGTGAGAGACTGAGGCTGAAACAGATGTAGGTTAATATAGGGAAAGACCTTGGCCCAAAAAGGCAAGAAGTACCCCACGTGAACACTCATGCCCTGGGCTGGGTGCACTCACACTGCACGCGCTAAACTAATTGCTTGCATTAACTATGATATAACAAAGCAGCAACAAAAACTATTCCATGTCAAAATTACTCACAGGAAAAAGCACACACACAGAGACACTCTCTCTCTCTCGCTCTCTCACACACACACACACACACACACACACACACACACACACACACACACACACACACACACACACACACACACACACACACACACACACACACACACACACACACACACACACACACACACACACACACACACACACACACGACAGTGACTCATTCAGCAAGGACGTTTAGATAATGAAATTAAGAAAGCGGTGGCCACACTGTAAATGACAGGACATTTAGACAGAGAGAGAGAGAGAGAGAGAGAGAGAGAGAGAGAGAGAGAGAGAGAGAGAGAGAGATGGAATAATACAGTAGGTTACAGACCAATGAATATGAAATTACCAAAAAATACCAGCAGCGAGGTCTTCAGTTAACCAGTCTCTCTCTACCTATCTATTACCACAGCGCTGTGTGTGTTTCTACTATTTATTATAGATACGGTAGTCACAGATTATATCACACGACACACACAATGTGCCTCAGAATGTTGTTTGCAACCCCCTCTATTGCCACACTGTCACGCGGAGAGTTTGGATTTGATAAACATAGGCAGACCAGGCGTGACAAAGAAGACTATCCTCCAATGCAACTCTGGCAAACATTACAATGTTTTCATGTGAGTTAGACAACATAATATAGACGTTCCAGTAACCGATTAAAGCCATCCACGACAGACATAAACCATTTTGGCAGATGTTGGCTATACAACACCAGAATGTGTTCACTGAAATAGTTTATTAATAATATCCTTAATCTTATAAACCTCATGCAGTAGGATAAAATGGTTCAGTTAAAAATGTGTTTGTATCTTTTGAGCAAAAGCACTTACCCTGGCTGTCACAGGAGTGATATCCGAATGGTGTGCGCGCTTGACAGTAATCAAGAGCCTCGCGTCTGGGAGTGTTGGCTGATTTTACAGTTCTCTCTCTCTATCTCTCTACCCCCTCTTTCACTCCCTCTCTCGATTGTGTGTGTTACCCCTTTACGCTCCTTTACCCATCCTCTCAATCTCCAACTCCCGCTCTTTTTCACTCACACACTATCTATGAGCACTGCTGCGGTGGATCTGGAACTACAGTATACAGCAGGGACAGTGGGATGGAAGAAGAAAGAGAGAGAGAGAGAGAGAGAGAGAGAGAGAGAGGGAGAGGGAGGGAGAGAGAGAGAGAGAGAGGGGAGAGAGAGAGAGGGAGAGAGAGAGAGAGAGAGAGAGAGAGAGGGAGGGAGAGAGAGAGAGAGAGAGAGAGGAGAGAGAGAGAGAGAGAGAGAGAGAGAGAGAGAGAGAGAGAGAGGTAGAGCGAGAGAGAGAGGCGGGGGATGTAGAGGAAGGGAAATGCAGGGGAGCAAACTGTAAGTTAAAAACAATATCTTTTTATTGAACCTTTATTTTGACAGGGAGTCAAAGCTGAGACCAACGTCTCTTTTACAGACGAGCCCTGTATATTACCATAAAATACACATAATTATACAAAACAATACATGAAAAGCAAAAAAATAATCATAAAAAAACAGACACATTTTTCCATAAAAAGGTCCCTTAACAACCGTCTGAAATGCCCTAGAGACACACATTGCACACACAAGGTACAAATGAAATAGAGAAATTAGTTTGGCAGTAAAGGGCTCCTGAGTGGGGCAGCGGTCTAAGGCACTGCATCTCAGTGCAAGAGGCATCACGGCAGTCCCTGGTTCGAATTCAGGCTGTATCACATCCGGTCGTGATTGGGAGTCCCATAGGGCAGTGCACAATTGGCCCAGCGTAGTCTGTCATTGTAAATACAAATTTATTTTTAACTGACTTGACTGGTTAAATAAAAAAATATGCAGACTATTACAGAGGTTTTACATAAACAATACTGTACAGCCAGATAACATTCAAGTATATTCAGGGAGATTTATGCAGCTTGTATGCGACCTGTCATTGTGGTGGAAATGTATTAACTATGAGTGTTCAAATTAAAGAGAGCATCATTATCACACACAACTGTTGGTGGACAGTGACCATGAATGTGTAACTACAAACTAGAGGTGCCGACAGTAGATACAGTAGATACTAACTATATACAGTAGATACTAACTATATACAGTAGATACTAACTAGAAACAGTTGATACTAATGAGATACAGTAGATAGTAACTATGTACAGTACATACTAACTATATACAGTAGATACAGTAGATACTAACTAGATACAGTAGAAACTAACGGGATACAGTACAAAGTAACTAGATACAGTAGATAGCATCTAGATACAGTAGATACTAACTAGATACAGTAGATACTAACTATATACAGTAGATACTAACTAGAAACAGTAGATACTAACTTGAAACAGTACATACAGCAGAAACAGTAGATACTAACGAGATACATTAGAAAGTAACTAGATACAGTAGATACTATCTAGATACAGTAGATATTAACTACATACAGTAGATACTAACTAGATACAGAAGATACTACCAGATACAGTAGATACTAACAAAAGACAGCAGATACTAACGAAAGACAGTAGATACTAACTAGATACAGTAGATACTAACTAGATACAGTAGATACTAACTAGATACAGTAGATACTAACTAGATACAGAATATACTAACTAGATACAGTAGATACTAACGAAAGACAGTAGATACTAACTAGATACAGTAGATACTAACTAGATACAGAAGATACAGTAGATGTCAGGATTTGGCCAGGGTTGTTCCGGGTTTTTGTCAGTAGATGTCCCCATTGTGCTTTTTGTCCCTGTGTTTTTCCCTTGATCCCCATTATTGTTTGCACCTGTGTCTCGTTTTCCCTGATTGTATTTAAACCCTTTGTTTCCCTCAGTTCTGTGCTCTGTGTTTGTATGTTAGCACCCTGCCCTAGTGTTCTGTGTGCTCTTGTCGATTCCGGGTGACGTTCTTGTGGTATTCTGTTTTTTGTTTTTGTTTATTTTTGGTGAGTTTCTTTTGAGTTCTTTTGTGTTTTACCTACCACCTTTTGGATTTGCCATTTTTGTTTTTTAGGATTTTTCTTTATTAAATTCACCGTCTTAAGTACTGCTGTGTCTGCCTCATCTTCTGGGTTCTGCTGTCTATTCGTGGCTCAGTTGGTTAAGTGACTGTTTCTCACTCCGGAGACCCAGGTTCGAAACCGGGTCCTGACAGAAACACAGAGCCAAAAATGAACCCAGAGGCAGCCAGTTCCCAGGACCTTTTTGCCACGCTGTCCCACCACCAGGAGACTGTCCAACGCCACGAAGCCGCCCTGGTTCAGCAAGAGGCCTTAATGGCTAGACATTCTCATCTTCTGTCGGAGATGCTGACTTCCATTAAGCAAATATCTTATCGACTTACCCCGGCAACAGTTCCCGTCCCAGTACCTCAAGTTCACGTACCCATGGCAGTTAACCCCCTGGCTGAACCTCGTCTTCCACCTCCCCAACGGTTCTCAGGTGATCCAAGTGCTTGTAAAGGGTTTCTCACTCAATGTTCTCTCTCCTTTGAGCTGCAACCCTCGTCGTTTCCCACCGACCGGTCTAAGATCGCATATATCATCACCCTGCTGTCGGAAAAAGCCCTGGCCTGGGCTACTGCTGTGTGGGATGCCCATAGTTCCTGCTGTGCCAGCTACTCTGCCTTTGCTGAGGAATTCAAACGAGTGTTTCAAGGCCCAAGCAGTGGTTCTGACTCAGCCAAACAGCTCCTGACTCTCCATCAAGGTTGGCGCAGCGTGACGGACTATGCCATCCAGTTCCGCACGGTGGCAGCAGCGAGTGGCTGGAACAACGAGGCGCTCACGGTGTGCTTTCTGAAAGGCCTTTCCGACACTATCCAAGATGAACTGGCCACTCGGGAACCACCGGACAATCTCGAGTCCCTGATCAAGTTGGCCTCACGCATTGACCAGCGTCTGAGAGAGAGAGAACTCAACCGTAGACCTCTAGCTCCTATCAGTCCCAGCTCCGAGTCCCCACCTTTATCATCACTGGCTCCACCGGAACCCATGCAGATTGGACGCATCTCCCAGGCTGAGAGAGACCGCCGGATGAGGGAGCGACGCTGTCTATATTGCGGCAAACCGGGCCATTTCCGTTCCACGTGTCCCGGGCTCCAGGGAAACGCTCTGTCCCGTACAGACCGGGGGAACTGTAACGGGAAACATAACCTCCTCCCATCCGTCCAACTCCCGTCTGCTCATTCCAGTCACCCTCTCCTGGGACAACCACAAGCTTCACCTTCAAGCCTTGGTAGACTCTGGAGCCGCAGGTAACTTCATGGATGGTGTCTGGGCGAAGGAGAATGGCGTTCCCTCTGAACTTCTAAGTGACCCCATGAGGGTTACTACATTGGATGGAAGCCCTTTGGGATCTGGACTTGTCACTCATGTCACTACCTCCTTGAGACTTTCAGTTTCACAACACCAGGAATTGATGAACTTTCATTTGATCTCCTGTTCCGAGTTCCCTCTCGTCCTTGGATACCCCTGGCTTCACAGCCATAACCCTCACATCGACTGGTCTGTGGGCACTATCAAGCAGTGGGGTCCTACGTGCCAAGCTACTTGTATTTTCCAGAATTCCCCGAGTTCTACTCCCGAGTCTTTAGAATCCATCGACCTGACCCGAGTTCCCGAGTGTTACCATGACCTCAAACTGGTGTTTAGCAAACAGAGGGCCACCATGCTACCACCCCATAGATCTTACGATTGCCCCATCGACCTGTTTCCGGGCACTTGCCCCCCAGGGGTCGGATCTTTTCCCTATCTCCACCCGAACGAGCTGCTATGGATACCTACATCAAGGACTCTCTGGAAGCAGGCCTCATGCGTCCATCAACCTCCCCGGCGGGAGCAGGGTTTTTCTTTGTGGCCAAGAAAGATGGTGGGTTACGTCCTTGCATCGACTACCGGGGACTCAATGACATAACCGTCCGTAACCGTTACCCGCTACCCCTTATGGCCACAGCCTTCGAGCTGCTCCAGGAAGCAGTTGTTTTCACTAAGCTTGACCTGCGGAACGCATACCATCTTGTGCGGATCAGACCTGGTGACGAGTGGAAGACCGCTTTCAACACGCCTACTGGTCACTATGAATACTTGGTGATGCCCTTCGGCCTGACCAACGCCCCAGCGGTGTTCCAAGCGCTCATAAACGATGTGCTTAGGGATATGCTTAACATATTTGTGTTCGTTTACTTGGATGACATCCTCATCTTTTCGAGCTCCCTTCAAGAACACACTAAGCATGTCAGACATGTACTCAAACGCCTCCTGGACAGCCATCTGTACGTTAAGCCGGAAAAATGTGAATTCCATTCATCCCGAGTACAATTCCTGGGATTTGTAGTGGAACCCGGTCGAATCCAAATGGACCCTAGGAAGGTAGGGGCGGTAGCGGATTGGCCCACCCCCAAATCCGTTAAGGATGTTCAGCGTTTCCTGGGCTTCACAAACTTTTACCGCAAGTTCATCAAGAACTTCAGTTTGGTGGCAGCTCCTCTCTCAGCTTTAACCAAAGGTGGCAATGCAAGGTTTTTTGGGGAAGAGAAGCTGAGACGGCCTTCCAAGGACTCAAGCAGCGCATCCTCTCTGCTCCCATCCTGATACTACCGACTACGGATGAACCATTTGTGGTGGAGGTAGACGCATCAGAGGTTGGTGTTGGAGCTGTCCTGTCTCAGAGGGGTGAAGACAAGAAGCTTCATCCGTGCGCTTTCTTCTCACACCGGCTTACCCCGACTGAGAGGAACTACGATGTGGGGGATCGTGAACTCCTAGCGGTTAAGATGGCATTGAAGGAATGGAGACACTGGCTCGAGGGGGCTTCTCACCCGTTTCAAGTGCTTACGGACCACAAAAATCTGGAGTATATCCAGCAGGCGAAGCGATTGAACTCTAGACAAGCTAGATGGTCTCTTTTCTTCAATCGATTCCAGTTTATCCTCACCTATCGGCCCGGGTCGAAGAATCTCAAACCGGATGCCCTGTCCCGAGTCTACGCTCCTGCCATTCGAGATGACACGGACATGCCTGTCCTTCCTGCTGCTAAGATTGTGGCTCCGATCTCGTGGCAAGTTGAGGATACCGTGAGACGTGCTCAAGCTAGCGAACCGGACCCTAAAGGAGGCCCTGCCAATCGGTTGTTTGTCCCCAAGGCAGTGAGGACTCAGGTCCTTCTGTGGGGGCACTCCTCTCGCCTCACCTGTCATCCGGGCGTAGGTCGCACCTTGGAGTTCATCCAGCGTAAGTTCTGGTGGCCTACCATAAGAGAAGACGTTGCCACTTTCGTCAATGCCTGCCCCGTGTGCTGCCAGGGCAAATCTTCTCACCTCCGCCCTCAAGGACTCCTTCATCCTTTACCTGTTCCCCACAGACCCTGGTCCCATATCTCATTGGACTTTATTACTGGACTTCCTCCATCCCATGGCAATACTACTATCCTAGTCATAATCGACAGGTTTTCAAAGGCGGCCAGGTTCGCCCCTCTGACTAAGTTACCTTCTGCCAAGGAAACGGCTGAGTTGGTAATTAATCATGTGTTCCGAGTCTTCGGCATTCCTCAAGATGTGGTTTCTGACAGAGGTCCCCAGTTCGCCTCAAGGTTTTGGAAGGCCTTCTGCCAACTCATGGGGGCTTCTGCCAGTCTATCTTCAGGGTATCATCCGGAGTCCAACGGCCAAACAGAGAGGATGAATCAAGAGCTGGAAACCACCCTCCGATGTATGACTCGTGACAACCCGTCCACATGGTCATCCTTTATTGTTTGGGCCGAATACGCGCACAACACCTTGCGCTCCTCCTCCACTGGTATGTCCCCGCACGAGTGTCAGTTTGGCTATGCTCCTCCATTGTTCCCGGACCAGGAGGCAGAAGTCAGAGTGCCTTCAGCCTTGAGGTTCGTCAGACGCTGTCGGCTTATGTGGAGGAAGACCCGTCTTAATCTGATGCGTTCCTCACAGAGGTATCAACAACAAGCCAACAGACGTCGCCGTCCCGGGCCTACCCTGCGCCCCGGCCAGAGAGTCTGGCTTTCCACAAGAGACTTACCTCTACGGGTGGAGTCTCGCAAGCTGTCCCAAAAATACATCGGTCCCTTCAAGGTTGCCAGGAGAGTTAACCCAGTTTCTTATCGCCTACACTTACCCAGATCCCTTAAGATTAATCCCACATTTCATGTGTCATTGTTAAAACCTGTTGTTTTTTCTCCCCTTGTCCCGGCAGACAGACCTCCCCCTCCGCCTCGTGTCATTGGAGGCCAGCCGGCTTATACCGTCCACCGGATACTGGATTCCCGCCGGGTGCAGCGGTCCTGGCAGTATCTGGTGGACTGGGAAGGCTACGGTCCTGAGGAACGTTTGGACCTGGACCTACCGAGAACCTGATTCGTGTACCGAACCCTGCTATCCTTGACCTCGCCTACGGCCTGGGTGGACCAGGACGAAGAAACAAACACACAGGTACTGTCCTGTTCGAAAGAACTCTCATTCTTGGGTGATTTGGTGACAGTTTACCACTTAGTTTGTGACAAACGCTCCTAACCTTGAAGAGGTTTGGCACACGTGGTGGAGGATGCAGGCATGGACTAACCATACCACTGGTTAGGTAGAAGAAAAAGAAAAATGTTCAGTTAGCACTCCAAAGGGGAGTTTTTTTTGTGGCTTTGTTTGGTTAGGACAGTTTCTCAGGAAAATGAGTATGGAGGGAGCCATACAGGCCCTGTTACAAGCGGCGGCCGCCCAACAAGAGGCAACTAGAGCTCAACAAATAGCTCATCAGGATGCAATGCGAATGTATCAGGACACGTTACAGGTCCAGCACCGTACTAACCAGCTGCTCAGAGAAGAGCAAGAGAGAAACACCCGGGAGTTAAGAGAAGGCCTAAAGGGTCTAGCGGACCAAATTGGGGCTCAATTACCAGCTGCAAATACCCAGAGGAGGGCCAATCATTTTCTTCAAAAAATGACAGCGCAGGATGATGTGGAAGCATATCTTACCACCTTCGAAAGGACGGCAGAGAGGGAGAAGTGGCCAAAAGAAGAATGGGCAGGGCTTCTGGCACCATACCTGGCAGGGGACGCTCAAAAAGCGTATTTCGACCTGGAGTTGAAAGATGCACAGGATTACGATAAACTAAAGGGAGAGATCCTGACTAAACTGGGAGTGACCAATACCGTGAGGGCACACCGCTTCCACCAGTGGTCCTACCGACCGGGACAACCCCCACGAACACAGATGTTCGACTTGATTCACCTGGCACGGAAATGGTTGCGACCAGAGACCCGGTCATCCGCCGAGATCGTCGAGACCATCGTACTCAACCAGTTTCAGCGAGGTCTACCCCAAGACGTGAGACGATGGGTCGGCCAGAACGAGGTACTTTCCGCCGACCATCTAGTGGGCCTGGTTGAACGGTATTGTATGGCAGGAACAGCTGAGCAGGCACAGGAGGAAAGATTCCCGTTCCCCAGGCATGGGCAAACCAGCGGACAGGGTAAGGCTGTCCCAGCATATAGAGGGGGAAGAGAGCAGCGTGGGGCCATGAGGAAAGAATCAGAATCAGGCCGAGACACTAAGGGAAAAAACGGAAACCGGGACTGGGTGTCGAGGGGGTCTCCCCCCCGAACCCCTATTATCTGTTACAATTGTAATCAACCAGGACATATTGCAGCCTACTGCCCTATTAAAGAAGAACCAATGCAATGTAACCTCGGTGAAAATGAAGATGATATACGGTATGCATGTCCTGTTGTAACCACTGTACTTGAAAGATCAAGAAACAAACATATGTGCAGGGTGAAGGTTGAAGGGAAACAGGTTGAAGCACTGCTGGATTCCGGCAGTATGCTAACCCTGGTCGTTGCAAGCCTAGTGCCGAATCATAAACTGTATACAAGACAGGATATCAGTGTTACATGCATTCATGGGGATACCCGTCTGTACCCCACGGCCTTAGTGAGCATACAAACAGAGGACGGTCTGCTGGATTATGAGGTCGGTGTGGTCCCAAAGATGCCATATGATGTAATATTGGGTAGAGACTTTCCTAACTTTGCGAAGTTAGGCCACAAGAATGGCATATTTGAGAAGCCAACAACACTGACCAAGCAGGAAGAAGCATGGGGCCTTCAACCAAAGCCAGGAAAAGAGGTCTCCCAGGGGACAACATCACAAGTGCTAGTAGGGGAGGAGGAGGATGAAGTGGCAAACCTCACTGATAACGAACAGCCCGGTACTAGTGGGGCTGGGGTCGGTCTGAATCCAGAGGACGACGATCTAGAACCCGCAGACCTGGCAAGTTCCTTGACTAATTTTGGGACGGCCCAAAACCAGGATCCAACCCTGCAGCAAGCCAGAGCAGATGTGCAGGTCGTAGATGGTACTCCCATAAATGTTGGTATGATGCTTAATAGTTTTCCCCACTTCATCATGAAAAAGGGTTTGGTGTACAGAGTCTCGAAAATAGGGGTTGATGTGGTGGAACAGTTGTTGGTTCCCACTCGGTACCGGAGGACAGTACTGGATCTAGCTCATGGGCACATTCTGGGTGGACACCTTGGTATCGATAAAACCCGAGACCGGATTGTAAGGAGGTTTTACTGGCCAGGAATTCAAGCTGAAGTGGCTCGGCATTGTGGAGAGTGCCCGGAGTGCCAGTTAACAGCTCCCCGACCAGCTGTTAGAAGCCCGTTAGTGCCACTCCCCATAATCGAAACACCATTTGAGAGGATAGCGATGGATTTAGTGGGCCCACTACCCAAATCCGCCAGAGGGCACCAATACATTCTGGTCATTCTAGATTATGCCACTCGCTACCCAGAAGCCATTCCCCTTCGGACGATGGCTTCCAAGAATATTGCAAAGGAATTAGTGCTCTTGTTCACCAGGGTAGGGGTTCCAAAGGAGATCCTTACCGACCAGGGGACCCCCTTTATGTCCCGAATTATGGCGGACCTTTGTAAACTGTGGCAGGTGAAACAGTTGAGGACATCGGTTTACCATCCTCAGATGGACGGGCTGGTTGAGAGATTCAACCGGACCCTGAAGTCAATGCTCAGGAAGGTAATCGATAAGGATGGGAAGAACTGGGATTGCATGTTGCCGTATCTGATGTTTGCCATTAGAGAGGTTCCTCAAGCCTCGCTGGGGTTTTCTCCCTTTGAGCTGGTATATGGGAGGCATCCCCGGGGAATCTTAGACATCGCCCGGGAAACCTGGGAGCACCAATCCACCCCTTATATTAGTGTCATAGAGCACGTCACGGCAATGCAAGACAGGATAGCCACAGTCATGCCCATCGTCAGAGAGCACATGAGACAAGCACAGGAGCACCAGCGGCACACTTATAACCGGCAGGCTACCCTGAGGGAATTTCAACCGGGAGATAAGGTGTTAGTGCTGATCCCCACGGTAGAGTGTAAACTACTGGCCACATGGAAAGGACCATATGAAGTACTGGAGAGAATAGGAGAAGTCAATTATCGGATCCGACAGCCAGGTCGACGGCCCCAGGAACGGATTTATCACATAAATCTGTTAAAATCATGGAGAGAGAGAGAAACACTAATGGTCACATACCCCACACACACTCAGGAGACAGCCGAAGTAAATATCTCACCCACTCTGTCCCCAACACAAGTACAGGAAGTAAAGACCCTGATCCAGAAGAACAGAGATGTGTTTTCAGAGGTACCTGGCCGAACTGAGGTTACGGCTCATGATATCGTTTCCCTACCAGGGAGAAAAGTGAGTATGAGGCCATATCGGGTACCCGAGGCTCGACGGGCCGCGATTAGAGCAGAGGCGGAGAAAATGTTGACAGCTGGAGTGATCGAAGAGTCACATAGTGAGTGGTCTAGCCCAATTGTGATGGTCTCCAAGCCCGATGGGTCTTTGCGGTTCTGTAACGACTTTCGGAAGGTAAATTAAATCTCCAAGTTTGATGCCTACCCCAGGCCCCGAGTAGATGAACTACTGGAGAAAATTGGTAATGCTCGGTACATTACAACTCTTGATCTGACAAAAGGGTACTGGCAAATTCCTCTGACCCCCAGGGCCAAAGAAAAGACAGCCTTTGCAACACCTGATGGTTTGTTTCAATACACAGTCATGCCATTCGGCTTACACGGGGCCCCAGCCACCTTTCAACGGCTCATGGACAAAGTCCTAAAACCGCACAAAGCATATGCCGCAGCTTATTTAGATGACGTGGGGATCTACAGCCCAGATTGGGAATCCCACTTACCCCGGGTACAGGCAGTGTTAGACGCCCTTAGAAAGGCAGGGCTCACGGCAAACCCTGCCAAGTGTTATGTGGGGTTAGAGGAAACAGAGTATCTGGGATACACTGTGGGAAGAGGGTTAATCAAACCCCAACATAAGAAGGTGAAGGCAATTAGAGAATGGCCGAAACCAGTAAATAAGAAGCAGGTTCGAGCCTTTCTAGGGCTGACGGGTTACTACCGGAAGTTCATCCCAAGTTATGCCACAGTGGCCGCCCCACTTACCGACATGACTAGAGCCAGAGGGCCAAACATGGTCAAATGGGATGAAAGGGCCACCAAAGCATTTAGGACATTTACAGGAGGCTCTCTGCTGTAATCCAGTGCTGGTGGTACCAGACTTTGAGAGAGAGTTTATGGTTCAGACGGATGCCTCAGAGGTCGGCTTGGGAGCAGTGCTATCCCAAGAGGTAGAAGGGGTGGAACACCCCATCCTGTTTTTAAGCAGGAAGCTGGAACCACGGGAAACCAACTACTCAGTCGTTGAGAAAGAGGCGCTGGCAGTAAAGTGGGCTCTAGAAAGCCTGAAATACTAACTGCTGGGGCGCCACTTCACCCTCATCAGTGACCATGCCCCACTCACCTGGATGCATAGGGCTAAAGAGAAGAACGCTCGGGTGATGCGGTGGTTTTTGAGTCTCCAACCGTTTCATTTTGACTTGAAACACAGAGGAGCAGGGAAGGAAATGGGAAACGTGGATGGGTTATCCCGCATGCACGCATATTTTGCTGCGGTAGCCCGACCTAGGGGGTCGGATCTAGGGGGAGAGATGTGTGGCAAAGAAGGGGGTCGAGTGGTAAATGGCAGATATGTGAGAGCAGAACTAATAAACGGGCTCTGCCCGATCACCCCTGTCAGAACTACAGATCACAAAATGGCCGACCACCAAAACTACAAGTCCCAGATGCAAGGGGAACCCTCAGAAGGTGGAGCCAACCCACAGATAAAGGGTCAAGAAAAACCAGGAAGAGAAGAAGAGAGTGCTGGAAGGATCTATGAACAATAGAGAAAGAGAAAATAGAGATTGGCTGGATTTACCGTGTATGAGCTGGACTGTTTTGGAATTACCTGTTGGCGTTTGGACCTGGACCTACCGAGAACCTGATTCGTGTACCGAACCCTGCTATCTTTGACCTCGCCTACGGCCTGGGTGGACCAGGACGAAGAAACAAACACACAGGTACTGTCCTGTTCGAAAGAACTCTCATTCTTGGGTGATTCTGCTCACACTGCCCTACCCTGTGCTCTGACCTCTTTCTCCCCTCTCTCTCCAGATGAAATCTCGCTTCTTGTGACGGCCGGCCACCCAACAACCTGCCCGCTTGACCCTATCCCCTCCTCTCTTCTCCAGACCATTTCCGGAGACCTT
This sequence comes from Oncorhynchus masou masou, assembly GCF_036934945.1. Taxonomy (NCBI): domain Eukaryota; kingdom Metazoa; phylum Chordata; class Actinopteri; order Salmoniformes; family Salmonidae; genus Oncorhynchus; species Oncorhynchus masou. Next base: position 5,283,668 of record NC_088241.1, on the reverse strand, counting down.
CTCCCTTACCTCACCTCGCTCATCAACTCATCCCTGACCGCTGGCTACGTCCCTTCCGTCTTCAAGAGAGCGAGAGTTGCACCCCTTCTGAAAAAACCTACACTCGATCCCTCCGATGTCAACAACTACAGACCAGTATCCCTTCTTTCTTTTCTCTCCAAAACTCTTGAACGTGCCGTCCTTGGCCAGCTCTCCCGCTAGATCAGAATGACCTTCTTGATCCTAATCAGTCAGGTTTCAAGACTAGTCATTCAACTGAGACTGCTCTTCTCTGTATCACGGAGGCGCTCCGCACTGCTAAAGCTAACTCTCTCTCCTCTGCTCTCATCCTTCTAGACCTATCGGCTGCCTTCGATACTGTGAACCATCAGATCCTCCTCTCCACCCTCTCCGAGTTGGGCATCTCCGGCGCGGCCCACGCTTGGATTGCGTCCTACCTGACAGGTCGCTCCTACCAGGTGGCGTGGCGAGAATCTGTCTCCTCGCCACGCGCTCTCACCACTGGTGTCCCCCAGGGCTCTGTTCTAGGCCCTCTCCTATTCTCGCTATACACCAAGTCACTTGGCTCTGTCATAACCTCACATGGTCTCTCCTATCATTGCTATGCAGACGACACACAATTAATCTTCTCCTTTCCCCCTTCTGATGACCAGGTGGCGAATCGCATCTCTGCATGTCTGGCAGACATATCAGTGTGGATGACGGATCACCACCTCAAGCTGAACCTCGGCAAGACGGAGCTGCTCTTCCTCCCGGGGAAGGACCATGATCTCGCCATCACGGTTGACAACTCCATTGTGTCCTCCTCCCAGAGCGCTAAGAACCTTGGCGTGATCCTGGACAACACCCTGTCGTTCTCAACTAACATCAAGGCGGTGGCCCGTTCCTGTAGGTTCATGCTCTACAACATCCGCAGAGTACGACCCTGCCTCACACAGGAAGCGGCGCAGGTCCTAATCCAGGCACTTGTCATCTCCCGTCTGGATTACTGCAACTCGCTGTTGGCTGGGCTCCCTGCCTGTGCCATTAAACCCCTACAACTCATCCAGAACGCCGCAGCCCGTCTGGGGTTCAACCTTCCCAAGTTCTCTCACGTCACCCCGCTCCTCCGCTCTCTCCACTGGCTTCCAGTTGAAGCTCGCATCCGCTACAAGACCATGGTGCTTGCCTACGGAGCTGTTAGGGGAACGGCACCGCAGTACCTCCAGGCTCTGATCAGGCCCTACACACAAACAAGGGCACTGCGTTCATCCACCTCTGGCCTGCTCGCCTCCCTACCACTGAGGAAGTACAGTTCCCGCTCAGCCCAGTCAAAACTGTTCGCTGCTCTGGCCCCCCAATGGTGGAACAAACTCCCTCACGACGCCAGGACAGCGGAGTCAATCACCACCTTCCGGAGACACCTGAAACCCCACCTCTTTAAGGAATACCTAGGATAGGATAAAGTAATCCTTCTCACCCCCCCTTAAATGATTTAGATGCACTATTGTAAAGTGGCTGTTCCACTGGATGTCATAAGGTGAATTCACCAATTTGTAAGTCGCTCTGGATAAGAGCGTCTGCCAAATGACTTAAATGTAAATGAATGTGTAAATGATTTGGTGACAGTTTACCACTTAGTTTGTGACAAACGCTCCTAACCTTGAAGAGGTTTGCCAAACTAGATACAGTAGATACTAACTAGATACAGAATATACTAACTAGATACCGTAGATACTATCTAGATACAGTAGATATTAACTAGATACAGTAGATACTAACTAGATACAGAAGATACTAACTAGATACAGTAGATACTAACAAAAGACAGTAGATACTAACTAGATACAGTAGATACTAACTAGATACAGCAGATACTAATGAAAGACAGTAGATACTAACTAGATACAGTAGATACTAACTAGATACAGTAGATACTAACTAGATACAGAATATACTAACTAGATACAGTAGATACTAACCAAAGACAGTAGATACTAACTAGATACAGTAGATACTAACTAGATACAGAAGATACAGTAGATAGTTACCAGATACAGTAGATACTAACCAGATACAGTAGACACTAAAGAGATACAGTACATACTAGCTAGATACAGTAGATACTAACTAGATACAGTATATACTAACCAGATACAGTAGATCCTAACTAGATTCCGTAGATACTAACTAGATACAGTATATACTAACCAGATACAGTAGATCCTAACTAGAGACCGTAGATACTAACTAGATACAGTAGATACTAACTAGATACAGAATATACTAACTAGATACAGTAGATACTAACGAAAGACAGTAGATACTAATTAGATACAGTATATACTAACCAGATACAGTAGATCCTAACTAGATACCGTAGATACTAACTAGATACAGTAGATACTAATGATAAACAGTAGATCCTAACTAGATACCGTAGATACTAAATAGATACAGTAGATACTAACTAGATACATAATATACTAACTAGATACAGTAGATACTAACGAAAGACAGTAGATACTAACTAGATACAGTAGATACTAACTAGATACAGAAGATACGAACTAGATACAGCAGATACTAACGAAAGACAGTAGATACTAACTAGATACAGTAGATACTAACTAGATACAGTATATACTAACCAGAGACAGTAGATACTAACTAGATACCGTAGATACTAACTAGATACTGTAGATACTAACTAGATACAGAATATACTAACTAGATACAGTAGATACTAACGAAAGACAGTAGATACTAACTAGATACAGTAAATACTAACTATATACAGTAGATATTAACTAGATACAGAAGATACTAACTAGATACAGCAGATACTAACGAAAGACAGTAGATACTAACTAGATACAGTATATACTAACTAGATACAGTAGATACTAACCAGATACAGTAGATAGTAACTAAATACAGTATATACTAACCAGATACAGTAGATCCTAACTAGATACAGTAGATAATAACTAGATACAGTAGATACTAACTAGATACAGTAGATACTAACTAGATACAGAAGATACTAACGAGATACAGCAGATACTAATGAAAGACAGTAGATACTAACTTGATACAGTAGATACTAACTAGATACAGCATATACTAACGAGAGACAGTAGATACTAACCAGATACAGTAGATACTAACTAGATTCAGTACATACTAACTAGATACAGTAGACGCATTAGATACAGTAGATACTAACTAGATTCAGTAGACACTAACTAGATACAGTATATACTAACCAGATACAGTAGATACTAACGATAAACAGTAGATACTAACTAGATACAGTAGATAGTAACTAGATACAGTAGATACTAACCAGATACAGTAGATACTAACCAGATACAGTAGATACTAACCAGATACAGCAGATACTAACTAGATACAGTAGATAGTAACTAGATACAGTAGATACTAACTAGATACAGTAGATACAGTAGATCGTAACCAGATACAGTCGATACTAACTAGATACAGTTGATACTAACTAGATACAGTAGTTACTAGATAGATACAGTAGATGGGAATGGAAATATAGCCCACTGTAACCTGCTGTCTCCCTCCCTACCTCCTCTCCGTCTTACCCCCTCCCTTTTCTCCTGTGGTCTCTGTCCCCCGTTCTATATTTAGATGGCTGGTGGAGGAATCCTATATTTTTAGGAGAGATATCAATAGACTGCTGCACACTCTGACCTCATGGGGGGAGAGTGAGAGAGAGAGGGAGGGGGAGATGGATGGAGGGGAGAGAGAGAGGAGAGATGGGAGTGGATGGAGAGAACAGCTATGGAGAAAATGAGAGAGTGAGCAGGAAAAGGAGTGAATAAAGAGAGAGCGGGTGATGGAGAGACAAGAGAGAGGTGAAAAATAGGCAGGAAAAGAGAGAGCGAGAGATGAGGAAGGTTATGTCAGAAATTCAGAATGTTTGACTGACACAAGAGAAGTGCAAAGTGGGTATAGGCTTCATATATAAAAGCTACCCACACAGAAACACATTCAGGAATGTCAGTTTGAATGATGAGATCAGATGTATTCTCACAGATGCAACAGTGGTCATTATACATTAAATACATCTCTATCATAAAACCACAGCTAGAACACACACAGTCTATCATCATAGAAACATAAACCAGAAACAGTGGGTCATTTCGACAGGGTGAAGGAGACAAGACACTAATTATCTTCTGTAGAATGAAAGGAGGAAGATAAAGAAAGAATGAAAGTGGTTCAGCACTGCAGCCAAGCAGAGAGAGAGAGAACTAGTGAGGTGGTGTGGGGGCAGAGAGAGAGAGAACTAGTGAGGTGGTGGGGGGCAGAGAGAGAGAGAACTAGTGAGGTGGTGGGAGGCAGAGAGAGAGAGCTAGTGAGGTGGTGGGGGGGCAGAGAGAGAGAGAACTAGTGAGGTGGTGGGGGGCAGAGAGAGAGAGAGAACTAGTGAGGTGGTGGGGGGCAGAGAGAGAGAGCAAGTGAGGTGGTGGGGGGCAGAGAGAGAGAGAACTAGTGAGGTGGAGGGGGCAGAGAGAGAGAGAACTAGTGAGGTGGTGGGGGGCAGAAACAGAGAGAGCTAGTGAGGAGGTGGGGGGGGCATGGAAAGAGAGAGCTAGTGAGGAGGTGGGGGGCAGAGAAAGAGAGAGCTAGTGAGGTGGTGGGGGGGCAGAGAAAGAGAGAGCTAGTGAGGAGGTGGGGGGGCAGAGAAAGAGAGAGCTAGTGAGGTGGTGGGGGTCAGAGACAGAGAGAGCTAGTGAGGTGGTGGGGGGGGCAGAGAGAGAGAGAGCAATGTGAGGTGGTGGGGGGCAGAGACAGAGAGAGCTAGTGAGGAGGTGGGGGGGGCAGAGAAAGAGAGCTAGTGAGGTGGTGGGGGCAGAGACAGAGAGAGAACTAGTGAGGTGGTGGGGGGCAGAGAGAGAGAGAGCTAGTGAGGAAGTGGGGTGGCAGAGAGAGAGAGAGCTAGTGAGGAGGTGGGGGGGCAGAGAGAGAGAGAGCTAGTGAGGAGGTGGGGGGGCAGAGAGAGAGAGAGCTAGTGAGGTGGTGGGAGGCAGTGAAAGAGAGAGCTGGTGAGGTGGTGGGAGGCAGAGAAAGAGAGAGCAAGTGAGGAGGTGGGAGGCAGAGAAAGAGAGAGCTAGTGAGGAGGTGTTTGGCAGAGAAAGTGAGAGCAGGTGAGGAGATGGGGGCAGATAAAGACAGAGCAGGTGAGGTGGTGGGGGGCAGAGAAAGAGAGAGCTAGTGAGGTGTTGGGAGGCAGGGAAAGAGAGAGCAGGTGAGGTGGTGGGAGGCAGAGAAAGAGAGAGCAGGTGAGGTGGTGGGGGGCAGAGAAAGAGAGAGCTAGTGAGGAGGTGGGAGGCAAAGAAAGAGAGGGGAAGTGAGGAGGTGTTTGGCAGAGAAAGAAAGAGCAGGTGAGGTGGTGGGGTCAAAGAAAGAGAGAGCTAGTGAGGTGGTGGAAGGCAGAGAAAGAGAGAGCAGGTGAGGTGTTGGAAGGCAGAGAAAGAGAGAGCAGGTGAGATGGTGGGGGGCAGAGAAAGAGAGAGCTAGTGAGGTGGTGGGAGGCAGAGAAAGAGAGAGCAGGAGAGGAGGTGGGAGGCAGAGAAAGAGAGAGCAGGTGAGGAGGTGGGAGGCAGAGAAAGAGAAAGAGTGAGCAGCTGAGGAGGTGGGAGGCAGAGAAAGAGAGAGCTGGTGAGGTGGTGGGAGGCAGAGAAAGAGAGAGCTGGTGAGGTGGTGGGAGGCAGAGAAAGAGAGAGCTAGTGAGGTGGTGGGGGGCAGAGAAAGAGAGAGCTAGTGAGGTGGTGGGGGGCAGAGATAGAGAGATCTAGTGAGGAGGTTGAGGCAGAGAACGAGAGAGCAGGTGAGGAGGTGGGAGGCAGAGAAAGAGAGCAAGTGAAGAGGTAGGAGGCAGAGAAAGAGAGAGCTGGTGAGGTGGTGGGAGGCAGAGAAAGAGAGAGCTGGTGAGGTGGTGGGAGGCAGAGAAATAGAGAGCTAGTGAGGAGGTGGGGGCAGAGACAGAGAGAGCTAGTGAGGAGGTGGGGGGGGGCAGAGAAAGAGAGAGCTAGTGAGGAGGTGGGGGGCAGAGAAAGAGAGAGCTAGTGAGGTGGTGGGGGGCAGAGAAAGAGAGAGCTAGTGAGGAGGTGGAGGGGGGCAGAGAAAGAGAGAGCTAGTGAGGTGTTGGGGGGCAGAGACAGAGAGAGCTAGTGAGGTGGTGGGGGGCAGAGAAAAGAGAGCTAGTGAGGAGGTGGGGGGCAGAGAGAGAGCTAGTGAGGTGGTGGGGGGCAGAGACAGAGAGAGCTAGTGAGGAGGTGGGGGGCAGAGAGAGAGAGCAAGTGAGGTGGTGGGAGGCAGAGACAGAGAGAGAACTAGTAAGGTGGTGGGGGCAGAGAGAGAGAGAGCTAGTGAGGTGGTGGGGGCAGAGAGAGAGAGAGCCAATGAGGAGGTGGGGGGGCAGAGAGAGAGAGCTAGTGAGGTGGTGGGGGGCAGAGAGAGAGAGAGCTAGTGAGGAGGTGGGGGGCAGAGAGAGAGAGCTAGTGAGGAGGTGGGGGGGGCAGAGAGAGAGAGAGCTAGTGAGGAGGTGGGGGGGCAGAGAGAGAGAGCTAGTGAGGTGGTGGGAGGCAGAGACAGAGAGAGAACTAGTGAGGTGGTGGGGGGCAGAGAGAGAGAGAGCTAGTGAGGTGGTGGGGTGGCAGAGATAGAGAGAGCTAGTGAGGAGGTGGGGGGGCAGAGAGAGAGAGAGCTAGTGAGGTGGTGGGAGGCAGTGAAAGAGAGAGCTGGTGAGGTGGTGGGAGGCAGAGAAAGAGAGAGCTGGTGAGGTGGTGGGAGGCAGAGAAAGAGAGAGCTAGTGAGGTGGTGGGGGGCAGAGAAAGAGAGAGCTAGTGAGGTGGTGGGGGGCAGAGATAGAGAGATCTAGTGAGGAGGTTGAGGCAGAGAACGAGAGAGCAGGTGAGGAGGTGGGAGGCAGAGAAAGAGAGCAAGTGAAGAGGTAGGAGGCAGAGAAAGAGAGAGCTGGTGAGGTGGTGGGAGGCAGAGAAAGAGAGAGCTGGTGAGGTGGTGGGAGGCAGAGAAATAGAGAGCTAGTGAGGAGGTGGGGGCAGAGACAGAGAGAGCTAGTGAGGAGGTGGGGGGGGCAGAGAAAGAGAGAGCTAGTGAGGAGGTGGGGGGGGCAGAGAAAAGAGAGCTAGTGAGGTGGTGTGGGGGGCAGAGAAAAGAGAGCTAGTGAGGAGGTGGAGGGGGGGGCAGAGAAAGAGAGAGCTAGTGAGGTGGTGGGGGGCAGAGACAGAGAGAGCTAGTGAGGTGGTGGGGGGCAGAGAAAGAGAGCTAGTGAGGTGGTGGGGGGCAGAGAGAGAGAGCTAGTGAGGTGGTGGGGGGCAGAGACAGAGAGAGCTAGTGAGGAGGTGGGGGGCAGAGAGAGAGAGCAAGTGAGGTGGTGGGGGGCAGACACAGAGAGAGAACTAGTGAGGTGGTGGGGGGCAGAGAGAGAGAGAGCCAATGAGGAGGTGGGGGGCAGAGAGTGAGAGAGCTAGTGAGGTGGTGGGGGGCAGAGAGAGAGAGCTAGTGAGGAGGTGGGGGGCAGAGAGAGAGAGAGCTAGTGAGGAGGTGGGGGGCAGAGAGAGAGAGAGCTAGTGAGGAGGTGGGGGGGGCAGAGAGAGAGAGCTAGTGAGGTGGTGGGAGGCAGAGACAGAGAGAGAACTAGTGATGAGGTGGGGGCAGAGAGAGAGAGAGCTAGTGAGGTGGTGGGGTGGCAGAGATAGAGAGAGCTAGTGAGGAGTTGGGGGGGCAGAGAGAGAGAGAGCTAGTGAGGAGGTGGGGGGGCAGAGAGAGAGAGCTAGTGAGGTGGTGGGAGGCAGTGAAAGAGAGAGCTGGTGAGGTGGTGGGAGGCAGAGAAAGAGAGAGCAAGTGAGGAGGTGGGAGGCAGAGAAAGAGAGAGCAAGTGAGGTGTTGGGAGGCAGAGAAAGAGAGAGCAGGTGAGGTGGTGGGAGGCAGAGAAAGAGAGAGCAGGTGAGGTGGTGGGGGGCAGAGAAAAAGAGAGCTAGTGAGGAGGTGGGAGTCAGAGAAAGATAGAGCCGGTGAGGATAGGGGAGGCAGAGAAAGAGAGAGCAGATGAGGAGGAGGGAGGCAGAGAAAGAGAGAGCAGGTGAGGTGGTGGGAGGCGTAGAAAGACAGAGCAGGTGAGGAGGTGGGAGGCAGAGAGAGAGAGATAGGTGAGGTGGTGGGAGGCAGAGAAAGAGAGCTAGTGAGGTGGGAGGCAGAGAAAGAGAGAACAGGTGAAGAGATGGGAGGCAGAGAAAGAGAGATAGTGAGGTGGTGGGAGGCAGAGAAAGAGAGAGCTAGTGAGGAGGTGGGATGCAGAGAAAGGGAGAGCTAGTGAGTAGGTGGGAGGCAGAGAAAGAGAGAGCAGGTGAGGAGTTTGGAGGCAGAGATAGAGAGCTAGTGAGGTGGTGGGAGGCAGATAAAGAGAGAGCTAGTGATGAGGTGGGAGGCAGAGAAAGAGAGCTAGTGAGGTGGGAGGCAGAGAAAGAGAGAGCAGGTGAGGAGGTGGGAGGCAGAGAAAGAGAGAGCAGGTGGGTAGGTGGGAGGCAGAGAAAGAGAGCTAATGAGGTGGGAGGCAGAGAAAGAGAGAGCAGGTGAGGAGGTGGGAGGCAGAGAAAGAGAGCAGGTGAGGAGGTGGGAGGCAGAGAAAGAGAGTAGGTGAGGAGGTGGGATGCAGAGAAAGAGAGAGCAGGTGAGGAGGTGGGAGGCAGAGAAAGGGAGCAGGTGAGGTGGTGGGAGGCAGAGAAAGAGAGAGCTATTGAGGTGGTGGGAGGCAGAGAAAGAGAGAGCAGGTGAGGTGGTGGGAGGCAGAGAAAGAGAGTAGGTGAGGAGGTGGGATGCAGAGAAAGAGAGAGCAGGTGAGGAGGTGGGAGGCAGAGAAAGGGAGCAGGTGAGGTGGTGGGAGGCAGAGAAAGAGAGAGCTATTGAGGTGGTGGGAGGCAGAGAAAGAGAGAGCAGGTGAGGTGGTGGGAGGCAGAGAAAGAGAGAGCAGGTGAGGTGGTAGGGGGCATAGAAAGAGAGAGCTAGTGAGGAGGTGGGAGGCAGAGAAAGAGAGAGCTAGTGAGGAGGTGGGAGGCAGAGAAAGAGAGAGCAGGTGAGGAGGTGGGAGGCAGAGAAAGAGAGCTAGTGAGGTGGTGGGAGGGAGAAAGAGAGAGCTGGTGAGGTGGTGGGGGGCAGAGAAAGAGAAAGCAAGTGAGGTGGTGGGTGGCAGAGAAAGAGAGAGCTATTGAGGTGGTGGGAGGCAGAGAAAGAGAGAGCTATTGAGGTGGTGGGAGGCAGAGAAAGAGAGAGCAGGTGAGGTGGTGGGAGGCAGAGAAAGAGAGAGCAGGTGAGGTGGTAGGGGGCATAGAAAGAGAGAGCTAGTGAGGAGGTGGGAGGCAGAGAAAGAGAGAGCTAGTGAGGAGGTGGGAGGCAGAGAAAGAGAGCTAGTGAGGTGGTGGGAGGCAGAGAAAGAGAGAGCAGGTGAGGTGGTGGGAGGCAGAGAAAGAGAGATAGTGAGGTGGTGGGAGGCAGAGAAAGAGAGAGCTAGTGAGGAGGTGGGATGCAGAGAAAGGGAGAGCTAGTGAGTAGGTAGGAGGCAGAGAAAGAGAGAGCAGGTGAGGAGTTTGGAGGCAGAGATAGAGAGCTAGTGAGGTGGTGGGAGGCAGATAAAGAGAGAGCTAGTGATGAGGTGGGAGGCAGAGAAAGAGAGCTAGTGAGGTGGGAGGCAGAGAAAGAGAGAGCAGGTGAGGAGGTGGGAGGCAGAGAAAGAGAGTAGGTGAGGAGGTGGGATGCAGAGAAAGAGAGAGCAGGTGAGGAGGTGGGAGGCAGAGAAAGGGAGCAGGTGAGGTGGTGGGGGGCATTGAAAGAGAGAGCTGGTGAGGTGGTGGGAGGCAGAGAAAGAGAGAGCTATTGAGGTGGTGGGAGGCAGAGAAAGAGAGAGCAGGTGAGGTGGTGGGAGGCAGAGAAAGAGAGAGCAGGTGAGGTGGTAGGGGGCATAGAAAGAGAGAGCTAGTGAGGAGGTGGGAGGCAGAGAAAGAGAGAGCTAGTGAGGAGGTGGGAGGCAGAGAAAGAGAGAGCAGGTGAGGAGGTGGGAGGCAGAGAAAGAGAGCTAGTGAGGTGGTGGGAGGCAGAGAAAGAGAGAGCAGGTGAGGTGGTAGGGGGCATAGAAAGAGAGAGCTAGTGAGGAGGTGGGAGGCAGAGAAAGAGAGAGCTAGTGAGGTGGGAGGCAGAGAAAGAGAGAGCAGGTGATGAGGTGGGAGGCAGAGAAAGAGAGCTAGTGAGGTGGTGGGAAGCAGAGAAAGAGAGAGCTAGTGAGGAGTTGGGAGGCAGAGAAAGAGAGAGCAGGTGAGGAGGTGAAAGGCAGAGACAGAGATCTAGTGAGGTGGTGGGAGTCAGAGAAAGATAGAGCCGGTGAGGATAGGGGAGGCAGAGAAAGAGAGAGCAGGTGAGGAGGAGGGAGGCAGAGAAATAGAGAGCAGGTGAGGAGGTGGGATGCGAGAAAGAGAGAGCAGGTGAGGTGGTGGGAGGCGGAGAAAGAGAGAGCAGGTGAGGAGGTGGGAGGCAGAGAGAGAGAGATAGGTGAGGTGGTGGGAGGCAGAGAAAGAGAGCTAGTGAGGTGGGAGGCAGAGAAAGAGAGGACAGGTGAGGAGGTGGGAGGCAGAGAAAGAGAGATAGTGAGGTGGTGGGAGGCAGAGAAAGAGAGAGCTAGTGAGGAGGTGGGAGGCACAGAAAAAGAGAGCAGGTGAGGAGTTTGGAGGCAGAGATAGAGAGCTAGTGAGTTGGTGGGAGGCAGATAAAGAGCTAGTGAGGAGGTGGGAGGCAGAGAAAGAGAGAGCAGGTGAGAAAGTGGGAGGCAGAGAAAGAAAGCTAGTGAGGTGGTTGGAGGCAAAGAAAGAGAGAGCTGGTGAGGTGGTGGGAGGCAGAGGAAGAGAGAGCAGGTGAGGAGGTGGGAGGCAGAGAAAGAGAGAGCTCGTGAGGAGTTGGGAGGCAGAGAAAGAGAGAGCAGGTGAGGAGGTGGGAGGCAGAGACAGAGATCTAGTGAGGTAGTGGGAGTCAGAGAAAGATAGAGCCGGTGAGGAGAGGGGAGGCAGAGAAAGAGAGAGCAGGTGAGGAGGTGCGAGGCAGATAAAGAGAGCAGGTGAGGAGGTGGGAGGCAGAGAAAGGGAGCAGGTGAGGAGGTGGGAGGCAGAGAAAGAGAGCTAGTGAGGTGGTGGGAGGCAGAGAAAGAGAGAGCTAGTGAGGAGGTGGGAGGCAGAGAAAGAGAGCAGGTGAGGAGGTGGGAGGCAGAGAAAGAGAACAGGTGAGGAGGTGGGATGCAGAGAAAGAGAGAGCAGGTGAGGAGGTGGGAGGCAGAGAAAGGGAGCAGGTGAGGTGGTGGGGAGTAGAGCAAGAGAGAGAAAGTGAGGTGGTGGGGGGCAGAGAAAGAGAGAGCAAGTGAGGTGGTGGGAGGCAGAGAAAGAGAGAGCAGGTGAGGTGGTGGGGGGCAGAGAAAGAGAGAGCTGGTGAGGAGGTGGGAGGCAGAGAAAGAGAGAGATAGTGAGGAGGTGGGAGGCAGAGAAAGAGAGCTAGTGAGGAGGTGGGAGGCAGAGAAAGAGAGAGCAGGTGAGGAGGTTGGAGGCAGAGATAGAGAGCTAGTGAGGTGGTTCGAGGCAGATAAAGAGAGAGCTGGTGAGGAGGTGGGAGGCAGAGAAAGAGAGAGCAGGTGAGAAAGTGTGAAGCAGAGAAAGAGATCTAGTGAGGTGGTTGGAGGCAAAGAAAGAGAGAGCTGGTGAGGTGGTGGGAGGCAGAGAAAGAGAGAGCAGGTGAGGAGGTGGGAGGCAGAGAAAGAGAGAGCTAGTGAGGAGTTGGGAGGCAGAGAAAGAGAGCTGGTGAGGAGTTGGGAAGCAGAGAAAGAGAGAGCTAGTGAGGAGGTGGGAGGCAGAGAAAGAGAGCAGGTGAGGTGGTGGGAGGCAGAGAAAGAGAGAGCAGGTGAGGACGTGGGAGGCAGAGAAAGAGAGATAGGTGAGGTGGTGGGAGGCAGAGAAAGAGAGAGCAGGTGAGGAGGTGGGAGGCAGAGAAAGGGAGCAGGTGAGGTGGTGGGGGGCAGAGAAAGTGAGAGAAAGTGAGGTGGTGGGGGGCAGAGAAAGAGAGAGCAAGTGAGGTGGTGGGAGGCAGAGAAAGAGAGAGCAGGTGAGGTGGTGGGGGGCAGAGAAAGAGAGAGCTGGTGAGGAGGTGGGAGGCAGAGAAAGAGAGAGATAGTGAGGAGGTGGGAGGCAGAGAAAGAGAGCTAGTGAGGAGGTGGGAGGCAGAGAAATAGAGAGCAGGTGAGGAGGTTGGAGGCAGAGATAGAGAGCTAGTGAGGTGGTTCGAGGCAGATAAAGAGAGAGCTGGTGAGGAGGTGGGAGGCAGAGAAAGAGAGAGCAGGTGAGAAAGTGTGAGGCAGAGAAAGAGAGCTAGTGAGGTGGTTGGAGGCAAAGAAAGAGAGAGCTGGTGAGGTGGTGGGAGGCAGAGAAAGAGAGAGCAGGTGAGGAGGTGGGAGTCAGAGAAAGAGAGAGCTAGTGAGGAGTTGGGAGGCAGAGAAAGAGAGCTGGTGAGGAGTTGGGAAGCAGAGAAAGAGAGAGCTAGTGAGGAGGTGGGAGGCAGAGAAAGAGAGCAGGTGAGGTGGTGGGAGGCAGAGAAAGAGAGAGCAGGCGAGGACGTGGGAGGCAGAGAAAGAGAGATAGGTGAGGTGGTGGGAGGCAGAGAAAGAGAGATAGGTGAGGTGGTGGGTGGCAGAGAAAGAGAGAGCAGGTGAGGTGATGGGAGGCAGAGAATGAGAGAGGATGGACAGAGAGGTAAAAGAGAGAGTGAGTGACAGAGGATGCAGGTAGAGGAAGAGAGGGGAGGGAGGTAGAGAGAGAGGGAAAGAGAGAGAAGTTGATGAGATTTTAATGTGAAGGTCAAATTGTTATAACACAGATCTCTATGGGGACATAGTACTCCCATCGTGATGGTGCGGTGTTGAGTGAAGGGGGGGTGAGGAGGGTGAGGACTGGAGGTTGTGCCTGTGGGACAGCAGCGAGGGAAGGACGACGACAGGGAGTGAAATTGAGACACGGAGAGGGTTGTTTTGCTGGTTTGACAACTACCACAGTAAATTAATAGGATCATATGTGTGTGTGTGTTTGTGTTTGTGTGTGTGTGTGTGTGTGTGTGTGTGTGTGTGTGTGTGCGCGTGTGCGTGTGTGTGTGTGTGTGTGTGTGTGTGTGTGTGTGTGTGTGTGCGAGTGTGTGTGTGCGAGTGTGTGCGAGTGTGTGCGAGTGTGTGCGTGTGTGTGCGTGTGTGTGCGTGTTTGTGTGTGTGTGTGTGTGTGTGTGTGTGTGTGTGTGTGTGTGTATGTGTGTGTGTGTGTGTGTGTGTGTGTGTGTGTGTGTGTGTGTGTGTGTGTGTGTGTATGTGTCTGTATGTGTGTGTGTGTGTGTGTGTGTGTGTGTGTGTGTGTGTGTGTGTGTGTGTGTGTGTGTGTGTATGTGTGTGTATGTGTGTGTATGTGTGCATGCAGGGACAGAAGAGGAGATTGACAAAAGGCTTGGGAAACAGGGTGCGATGGATTGCTGGTTAAGAGTGGAACTGGAACATGTTATTACAGACATTATGTTAGTACAGACAGTATGTTAATTACACACTATTACATGTTGACACTTTCATGATTCAGACATTTAGAGGCATAAACATTAGACAAAAGCATTTTTCAGACTTTCCAATTAATTTTATTATGATTTTTAATGTATTCCCAATACACAAAACATGAAATAACCCAACTAATAAATATACAGATAAATGATAAATGCATAACTTAAAATGTTATATGATTTTAATATCTAGATGCGTACTGTAATATTCTATCTACACAAATCCCTTTCTGTTTGACCCTGAACCCAAACTGACCTTGGGTGATGATGACCACTCAGACCTGTTTGACCCTGAACCCAAACTGACCTTGGGTGATGATGACCACTCAGACCTGTTTGACCCTGAACCCAAACTGACCTTGGGTGATGATGACCACTCAGACCTGTTTGACCCTGAACCCAAACTGACCTTGGGTGATGATGACCACTCAGACCTGTTTGACCCTGAACCCAAACTGACCTTGGGTGATGATGACCACTCAGACCTGTTTGACCCTGAACCCAAACTGACCTTGGGTGATGATGACCACTCAGACCTGTTTGACCCTGAACCCAAACTGACCTTGGGTGATGATGACCACTCAGACCTGTTTGACCCTGAACCCAAACTGACCTTGGGTGATGATGACCACTCAGACCTGTTTGACCCTGAACCCAAACTGACCTTGGGTGATGATGACCACTCAGACCTGTTTGACCCTTTAAAGTAGCCGACAGTAACAGCTCTGAATCTGTCCTGCAGGTCATTTTATTTCTCCCCCAAGTTCATAATCTTATTGTGGACATAGAAGACTAAAAACACCAGCAAGTCATCTCCAAGGGATTTTAAATGTGGAGATCTGTTCCAAAGTATTCCCTAATAGAGATACAGTATGTGATGGTATACAAGTGTAAACGAAGTTTGAAATGACATTGTTTTAGTCAAATATTATATCCGATTGGGTTTCTTGCAGTCAATTTGCAGTTTACAAATGATTTGAATTATGTTCCAGCTGCCTGACCATCCACTCAAGAAAAAGTTGCCCCACGGCTGAATGTAGTTGTTGATCCCTGCTATACAGGCTTTTATTATTGATGTTTATGCAGAGAAAAGAGCAATGGGATTTGAGCTGGTACAAATCCAGTCTCTCACATCCATGGTTGAAACCTAGTTTGACTTGTTCTTTTTTAATTGAACCTTTATTTAACTAGGCAAGTCAGTTAAGAACAAATTCTTATTCAAAATGACGGCCTACCAGAAGGCAAAAGGCCTCTGGGATTAAAAATAAAATGAATTACATAAAAATATAGGACAAAACACACATCACGACAAGAGAAACAACAGAATACAACATGAAGAGAGACCTAAGACAACAACATAGTACGGCAACAACACATTACAACACAGCATGGTAGCAACAACACATGACAACACAGCATGGTAGCAACAACACATGACAACACAGCATGGTAGCAACAACACATGACAACACAGCATGGTAGCAACAACACATGACAACACAGCATGGAAGCAACAACACATGACAACACAGCATGGTAGCAACAACACATGACAACACAGCATGGTAGCAACAACACATGACAATACAGCATGGTAGCAACAACACATGACAACACAGCATGGTAGCAACAACACATGACAACACAGCATGGTAGCAACAACACATGACAACACAGCATGGTAGCAACAACACATGACAACACAGCATGGTAGCAACAACACATGACAACACAGCATGGTAGCAACAACACATGACAACACAGCATGGTTGCAAGAACACATGACAACACAGCATGGTAGCAACACAACATGATAGCAGCACAAAACATGGTACAAACATTATTGGGCACAGACAACAGCACAAAGGGCAAGAAGGACTTTGTGTATAATTTCACCAGGATTACAATAGTTCACATGACTATGTTTTCATAAGTATAGAAATATTTGACAGTTTTTTACTCACTAATAACTTAGACTAATTCCAGTGTAACAGACCATAATGGGGATCCTAGATGTCATATAAAACAGTCCAGAACTTTGCCTGGCAACACTCTCCAGGTCAAGAACACGTCATGATTGTGTATCCATGCATTGACCTGTCCCACATTTGAACCTTATCAGTGGTGGATCAATGTCCTTACACAGCAAATTACCGTACAGAACAGTACGATATAGTACCTTACAATGTAGTACAGTACACTAGAGTATAGACCCGTACAGGGAATGTGCCAACTAAGAATGAGGACTTGATCTAATCGAATTTAAATAAAACTAAACTACTTACGTAAATTAAAATCTACAAAAGTTGTAACAATATTACATGCTATCTCATATAAGATAATAATGTTAATATAAGATAACAACTTTAGTAATAAAAAATTGGATGTAATAAATGTATCACTAGTCACTTTAAACTATGTCACTTTATATAATGTTTACATACCTTACATTTCTCACCTCATACGTATATACTGTACTCTATACCATCTACTGCATCTTGCCTATGCCGTTCGGCCATCGCTCATCCATATATTTATATGTACATATCCTTACTCATTCCTTTACACTTGTGTGTAAAAGGTAGTTGTTGTGAAATTGTTAGATTACTTGTTAGATATTACTGCATGGTCGGAACTAGAAGCACAAGCATTTCGCTACATTCACATTAACATCTGCTAACCATGTGTATGTGACCAATAAAATTGGATTTGATTTGATTTGTCATGTGCTAGCATATAAACATATTATTAGTTGGGGCTTAACATGAAGCATTGTAGCTCACTGAATCCCAACTCTCCTGAAAATGTCCTAACCATGCTACCTAACTCCTAACTCCTTACTACATTTCCTTCAGAGATGTGTTACTCCCTGTCACTCTGTCACTGGTTGGTGAACCTCAGCCAAAATGTCCACTGAATGCCACATCACATTATAAATGCGTCCTCTCCTCATCTCAGATATCCTGGGTAGTCTCAGGTCACGTGTCTGATGTAGTGCCAACCCGGGTCAGTTAGCTCCGTTGGACCTGAGTTAGCGCTTTCACATTCAATTTGGGTCCAGGTCAAAGTGTCAAATCAGCAAGAAAATGAAGAAATATAGCAACTGATCTAGGAATAGAATGAGAGATGACAACGTGTAAGGCTGACAGGGCATAGCTGTGCAGTATGGAAACATCAATCAGATGGTTGACTTGGTAGTCCTCATATCTGGTGTAAAATATTTTATTTGTTGATGGAGATGGGAGAGTAAGTAATCATGCAGTTAGTTAAAATAACCCTTAACCTCAGGACACGTTTAGATGGTTTCATTTTCAAGAATGGTTACCATTCACCTCAGGTCTAACGGTTAAAGTTAGGACTGGGGGTAGGTAGGGGAATCTGATCCCAGATCACTGATTAGGAGCAACTTTTCTTCAAGCGGTAATATATAATGATTGATTTGATTTCTTACCCATCTTCTAGGTTTCTAGCTATATATAACAATTATATGATCAATGGATTGAAGTTAAATTGGAAACACAAAACAAGGAGCAATTTTTGGTAATAATATAATAGAACAATGTAATAGAACACAATATGACATTACATGACACAATAAATACTGCTTTACATAATATCAGAGGTAATTAATTTCATAAGTAATAGATTATACATTTGGCATATAGACAGCTCTAGCTGTATTTCTATGTAATAGATTTGATATTGATACTACAATAGCATGATACCATGTCATAAAATACATTTACCTTAAAATCACTACAGATTTAAGTCAGATTCAGTGTCATCTTACAGTATCTCTTTGCAATTAACTGCATAATCTTTAAATAACAGTAATGTTGTTTTGTATGCATTGCATCAACTAAATGTGTTATTTGACTTTTATCGCTAATCTGCCCATCCATCCCCATATCACACAGATTTTCCTCTGAAAAATAAGCCATGAACTCAGGCTCTAGAGTATAGCACAGAGGGAGAGTTATCTGTAGATTGTGTATACTGATTGTTTGTGTTTAAATTGTGTGCTAGTCTCTGTTTTGAAATCTGCTTTAGAAAAAGACTGTTAGACGGTGAGGGGAATGTGGGGAGCTACCCCCCCCCCCCCCCCCCCAGAGCTGCTCCCTTCAGACCAAGAGGAGAGGACAAAAATACAGAGAGCTGCCCCCCTCAGATGGCAGTGAGGGTCGGGGGGGCGAGCTCAGGGTTAATGAAGGAGAAGCCCAGGAAGTCTTCCTGGTCAATGGCCGCCAGAACGTCAGGGTCAGAGGGTGTCAGCACGGACGGAGCCGCTGTGAAGAACTTGTCAAAGTTCTCCCCTTTCTTCCCACCCTGAGAGAGAGAGACATTATTACACATAGAACACATATATACACATGAAAAAAAGGACTGAGAGAAAAATCAAACTCCTTCTTCCATACAGACGGGCACACATATCCACACATTAATTATCTCTCTCCCTCTCCCTCTTTCTATTTCTCTCTCCCTCCTTCTCTCTCCCTCCTTCTCTCTCCCTCAGGTGTACAGTAAAGCATGTCACGTGTGGTCCTTGATCCCCTCAGCGTGTGACAGCTGCTCTGTTGGTTGATATGAATCTCATTTGGCTAATGGGCCCGGCCTCTGACGCCAGAGCACATTCTGACACCTCACTGCCCACTCAGCCATTGGCTGGCACGGCCACAGACTGATAAGTGACAGGCTAATGATGGCATAGATTTGCATACGAGACAAGGGAGCGTGACCCCGGGGCGAAAGGGTCATGACTGTTATGACACCCCTGTCTGTTCCAGAATGCTCAAGGTCTATCTCTGAGAATGAGGGAGAAATGAGGAGATATATACTGTATACAGTATATAGTGATGAGGGAGTGGGAGAAAAACTGACACGTGAGAAAGGCTGCTGTAGGCAGACCTGGCTCTCAAGAGAAGACAGGCTATGTGCACACTGCCCACAAAATGAGGTGGAAACTGAGCTGCTCTTCCTAACCTCCTGCCCAATGTATGACCATATTACAGACACACATTTCCCTCAGATTACACAGATCCACAAGAAATTAGAAAACAAATCCAATTTTGATAAGCTCCCATATTTACTGGGTGAAATACCACAGTGTGCCATTACAGCAGCAAGATACAGTGCCTTGCGAAAGTATTCGGCCCCCTTGAACTTTGCGACCTTTTGCCACATTTCAGGCTTCAAACATAAAGATATAAAACTGTATTTTTTTGTGAAGAATCAACAACAAGTGGGACACAATCATGAAGTGGAACGACATTTATTGGATATTTCAAACTTTTTTAACAAATCAAAAACTGAAAAATGTGTGCAAAATTATTCAGCCCCTTTACTTTCAGTGCAGCAAACTCTCTCCAGAAGTTCAGTGATGATCTCTGAATGATCCAATGTTGACCTAAATGACTAATGATGATAAATACAATCCACCTGTGTGTAATCAAGTCTCCGTATAAATGCACCTGCACTGTGATAGTCTCAGAGGTCCGTTAAAAGCGCAGAGAGCATCATGAAGAACAAGGAACACACCAGGCAGGTCCGAGATACTGTTGTGAAGAAGTTTAAAGCTGGATTTGGATACAAAAAGATTTCCCAAGCTTTAAACATCCCAAGGAGCACTGTGCAAGCGATAATATTGAAATGGAAGGAGTATCAGACCACTGCAAATGTACCAAGACCTGGCCGTCCCTCTAAACTTTCAGCTCATACAAGGAGAAGACTGATCAGAGATGCAGCCAAGAGGCCCATGATCACTCTGGATGAACTGCAGAGATCTACAGCTGAGGTGGGAGACTCTGTCCATAGGACAACAATCATCGTATATTGCACAAATCTGGCCTTTATGGAAGAGTGGCAAGAAGAAAGCCATTTCTTAAAGATATCCATAAAAAGTGTCGTTTAAAGTTTGCCACAAGCCACCTGGGAGACACACCAAACATGTGGAAGAAGGTGCTCTGGTCAGATGAAACCAAAATGGAACTTTTTGGCAACAATGCAAAACGTTATGTTTGGCGTAAAAGCAACACAGCTCATCACCCTGACCACACCATCCCCACTGTCAAACATGGTGGTGGCAGCATCATGGTTTGGGCCTGCTTTTCTTCAGCAGGGACAGGGAAGATGGTTAAAATTGATGGGAAGATGGATGGAGCCAAATACAGGACCATTCTGGAAGAAAACCTGATGGAGTCTGCAAAAGACCTGAGACTGGGACGGAAATTTGTCTTCCAACAAGACAATGATCCAAAACATAAAGCAAAATCTACAATGGAATGGTTCAAAAATAAACATATCCAGGTTTTAGAATGGCCAAGTCGAAGTCCAGACCTGATTTCAATCGAGAAACTGTGGAAAGAACTGAAAACTGCTGTTCACAAATGCACTCCATCCAACCTCACTGAGCTCGAGCTGTTTTGCAAGGAGGAATGGGAAAAAATTTCAGTCTCTCGATGTGCAAAACTGATAGAGACATACCCCAAGCGACTTACAGCTGTAATCGCAGCAAAAGGTGGCGCTACAAAGTATTAACTTAAGGGGGCTGAATAATTTTGCACGCCCAATTTTTCAGTTTTTTATTTGTTAAAAAAGTTTGAAATATCCAATAAATGTCGTTCCACTTCATGATTGTGTCTGACTTGTTGTTGATTCTTCACAAAAAAATACAGTTTTATATCTTTATGTTTGAAGCCTGAAATGTGGCAAAAGGTCGCAAAGTTCAAGGGGGCCTGGCAAGGCACTGTATGTGACCTGTTGCCACAAGAAAAGGGCAGCAGTGAAGAACAAATACCATTTTAAATACAACCCATATTTATGCTTATTTATTTTCCCGCTTGGGGAATATTAAGAGATAGAGAGAGACGTAGACTGAGAAAGAGGTAGAGAGAGATAGAAAGAGAGAGACAGACACACGTAAAAAGAAGTAGAGAGAGAGAGACAGACAGAGAAAGAGGTAGAGAGAGATATAGAAAGAGAGAGAGACAGACAGAGAAAGAGGTAGTGAGAGAAAGAGCGAGACAGACAGACATAGAAAGAGGTAGAGAGAGCTAGAAAGAGAGAGAGACAGACAGAGAAAGAGGTAGAGAGAGATAGAGAGAGAAACAGACAGAGAACGAGGTAGAGAGAGAGAGAGAGACAGACAGAGAAAGAGGTAGAGAGAGAGATAGAAAGAGAGAGACAGACACACATAGAAAGAGGTAGAGAGATAGAAAGAGAGAGAGACAGACAGAGAAAGAGGTAGAGATAGAAAGAGAGAGACAGACAGACATAGAAAGAGGTAGAGAGAGATAGAAAGAGAGAGAGAGACAGACTGAGAAAGAGGTAGAGAGAGATAGAAAGAGAGAGACAGACAGACAGAGAAAGAGGTAGAGAGATAGAAAGAGAGAGACAGACAGACAGAGAAAGATGTAGAGACAGAGAGATAGAAAGAGAGAGACAGACAGACATAGAAAGAGGTAGAGAGAGAGAGATAGAAAGAGAGAGACAGACAGACAGAAGAAGAGGTAGAGAGAGAGAGATAGAAAGAGAGAGACAGACAGACAGACAGAGAAAGAGGTAGAGAGAGATAGAAAGAGAGAGAGACAGAGAAAGAGGTAGAGAGAGAGAGAATAGAGGAGGTAGAGGAAGAGGTAGAGGTAGAGAGAGAATAGAGGTAGAGGTAGAGAGAATAGAGGAGGTAGAGGAAGAGGTAGAGGTAGAAAGAGAATAGAGGTAGAGGTAGAGAGAATAGAGAAGGTAGAGGTAGAGGTAGAGAGAGAATAGAGGAGGTACAAGAAGAGGTAGAGGTAGAGAGAGAATAGAGGGGGTAGAGGAAGAGGTAGAGATAGAGAGAGAATAGAGGAGTAAGAGGTAGAGATAGAGAGAGAATAGAGGAGGTAGAGGAAGAGGTAGAGGTAGAGAGAGAATAGAGGAGGTATTGGAAGAGGTAGAGGTAGAGAGAGAATAGAGGGGGTAGATGAAGAGGTAGAGATAGAGAGAGAATAGAGGTAGAGGTAGAGGAAGAGGTAGAGGTAGAGAGAAAATAGAGGAGGTAGAGGAAGAGGTAGAAAGAGAATAGAGGAGGTAGAGGTAGAGGAAGAGGTAGAGAGAATAGAGGAGGTAGAGGAAGAGGTAGAGGTAGAAAGAGAATAGAGGAGGTAGAGGAAGAGGTAGAGAGAATAGAGGAGGTAGAGGAAGAGGTAGAGGTAGAAAGAGAATAGAGGAGGTAGAGGAAGAGGTAGAGGTAGAGAGAATAGAGGAGGTAGAGGAAGAGGTAGAGGTAGAGAGAATAGAGGAGGTAGAGGAAGAGGAAGAGGTAGAGAGAATAGAGGAAGTAGAGGAAGAGGAAGAGGTATAGAGAATAGAGGAAGTAGAGGCAGAGGTAGAGGAAGAGGTAGAGAGAATAGAGGAGGTAGAGGTAGAGGTAGAGGAAGAGGTAGAGAGAATAGAGGAGATAGAGGAAGAGGTAGAGGTAGAAAGAGAATAGAGGAGGTAGAGGTAGAGGAAGAGGTAGAGAGAATAGAGGAGGTAGAGGAAGAGGTAGAGGTAGAGAGAATAGAGGAGGTAGAGGAAGAGGAAGAGGTAGAGAGAATAGAGGAGGTAGAGGAAGAGGTAGAGATAGAGAGAGAATAGAGGAGGTAGAGGTAGAGGAAGAGGTAGAGAGAATAGAGGAGGTAGAGGAAGAGGTAGAGAGAATAGAGGAGGTAGAGGAAGAGGTAGAGGTGGAGAGAATAGAGGAGGTAGAGGAAGAGGAAGAGGTAGAGAGAATAGAGGAGGTAGAGGAAGAGGAAGAGGTAGAGAGAATAGAGGAGGTAGAGGAAGAGGTAGAGGTAGAGACTGACAGTTCTGGGTTTGAAGGGAGGCTGTATCTCCATTCTCTCCAGTCGGTCCCAGTCCATCCAACGGAAGAAGGGATGCTCCCGTATCTCTTTCTCCCCCTCCTCCCCTCCGCCCAGTCGCTTCGCTGGGTGCTTGGTCAGGAGCTGGGTACAGTGGAGAGGAAGAAAGAAGAAGAGTGTGAAAATGGAGGAAAAGGGAGATGGAGAGATAGAAAAGAGGAGAGCAATCTTGTCTTGAAATCTCATTCTTGCTGAGTTGCAAGGTTAGTATGCTGTACGTTCCACTATGTTGACTTAGAATTGACATGTGTGAGATATGCCTTCTTGAGGGGTCTAAGTGAATTGAATAGGATGTAGATTACCCCCTTGCAGATGGCGACGGCCTCACGGGACAGACTCTTGGGATAGGAGACACTCTGCTCCATGATGGACTGAAATAACTCCTCCTCATCAATACCATCAAAGGGAGGCTGGGAGGGGAGGACAGAGAGTGTTGAGGGGGGTGAGAGAGTATGGAGGGGAGAAGGGGGGATTGGGGAGGGAGAGAGGGAGGAAGGGAGGGGAGAGGAGGAAGATAGAAAAAGAGTGAGGGAGGTGAGAGCGAGGTGGAGATAGAGAACTAGAAAACAAACCAGATTTTGACCAACTCCCATATATACTGGGTGAAATAGCACAGTGTGCCATTACAGCAGCAAGATGTGTGAACTGTTGCCACAAGAAAAGGGCGACCAGTGAAGAATAAACACCATTGTAAATACAACCCATATTTATATTTATTTTCCCTTTTGTACTTTAACTATCTGCACATCGTTACAACACTGTATATAGACATAATATTACATTTGAAATGTCTTTATTCTTTTGAAAATCTGTGAGTGTAATGTTTACTGTTAATTTCCGATTGTTTATTTCACTTTTGTTTATTATCTATTTCACATGCTTTGGCAATGTTTTCCATATGTTTTCCATGCCAATAAAGCCCCTTAAATTGAAATAGAAATTGAGAGAGAGAGAGAGAGAGGACATAGTTGTTTCTATTGTGTTGAAGCCATTGGTGCTAGATTCAGTGCTAGAAAGAATGGAGAAGTCAAGTCATACCTGTCCAGCCAACATCTCATAGAGCAGCACCCCATACGACCACCAGTCAACTGCCTTACCATAGGACTGGTAGGCTACAATCTGACAGACAGGGAGGACAGGGGGGAGGACAGGAGGGAGGACAGGAGGGAGGACAGGAGGGAGGACAGGATTACACAGAGGGTCAGGAAACGCTGTACATCTGTCGATACACTATATACACTATGTGTGTTTGTGAGGAAGAGAGAGAGAGACAGGGAGAGAGAGACAGAGACAGTGACACAGAGAGAGAGACAGAGACAGTGACAGAGAGAGAGAGACAGTGACAGAGAGAGAGAGAGAGAGAGAGAGAGACAGACAGACAGACAGACAGAGACAGACAGAGACAGACAGAGACAGACAGACAGACAAACAGACAGGTGTGTGTATAGTCAATAATTAAGAGCTGACACAATGTGGGATAGACAACAATTCCCTCTCTGGCTCTGGGGAGATATATTGTATCTCTGACCACAATGACAGATGCAGGAAAATCAATAGAGATTTTACATTAGATAATCAATCCCCTACTGGTTTAACTATGAGGTTAATGATACCACAATGACACACACACCAATCACCAGTCACACTGTCTCTCACACACCAATCACCAATCACACTCGCTCACACACCAATCACACTGTCTCTCACCAATCGCCAATCACACTCTCTCACACACCAATCACACTGTCCCTCACACACCAATCACCAATCACACTCTCTCACACACCAATCACACTGTCCCTCACACACCAATCACACTCTCTCACACACCAATCACACTGTCTCTCACACACCAATCACCAATCATACTGTCTCTCACACACCAATCACCAATCACATTGTCTCTCATACGCTAATCGCCAATCACATTGTCGCTCACACGCCAATCACACTGTCTCTCACATGCCAATTACCAATCACACTGTCTCTCACATGCCAATTACCAATCACACTGTCTCACACACCAATCACACTGTCTCTCACACACCAATCACAAATCACACTCTCTCACACACCAATCACACTGTCTCTCACACACCAATCACCAATCACACTGTCTCTCACACGCTAATCAACAATCACACTGTCTCTCACACACAGAACACATGCATATACTGCATGCACGCGTACACACTCTCTCTCACTCACACACACACACACACACACACACACACACACACACACACACACACACACACACACACACACACACACACACACACACACACGAATCATAAGAAGTTAATGCTGACAAGGTCAGTGGGGAGACATGAAGTGAAGAGAGGTGGGACCAAACAAACAGACAGACGGAGGATGTCTCAGAGGAAGGAGGGATGAGAGGTGAGAGGTGGGGGGGTAAGTACTGTGCTGGGCGGGCATGAGAGGGAGTGAGTGGGGAGAGTAAGAGGGGTGATGAATGGAGTACCTCTGGTGCGATGTAGTCTGGGGTCCCACAGAAGGTACGTGTAGTGTCACCTTCAAACATGCCCTCCCTGCACATCCCAAAATCAGCTATCTTTATATGACCCTCACTGTCCAGCAACACGTTGTCCAGCTTCAGATCCCTGTGAGATAGGGAGAGGGAGATAGAGAGACACAGAGAGAGAGAGAGAGAGAGAGAGAGAGAGAGAGAGAGAGAGGAGAGAGAGAGACCATTTGTACATCGTTACAAAACTGTATATATACAAAATATGACATTTGTAATGTCTTTATTCTTTAGAAACTTCTGTGAGTGTACTGTTCAATGTTTGGGGCAGCAGGGTAGCCTAGTGGTTAGAGCATTGGACTAGTAACCGTGAAGGTTGCAAGTTCAAATCCCAGAGCTGACAAGATACAAATCTGTTGTTCTGCCCCTGAACAGGCAGTTAACCCACTGTTCCCAGGCCATCATTGAAAATAAGAATTTGTTCTTAACTGACTTGCCTGGTTAAATAAAGGTAAAAAAAAAAATGTATTGTTTATTTCACTTTTGTATATTATCTACCTCACTTGTTTTGGCAATATTAACATATGTTTCCCATGCTAATAAAGCCCCTTGAATTGAATTGAATTAAGAGACAGACAGTAGGAGAAATTGACAGAGAGAAAGAGAGAAAGAGAAAGAGAGAGAGAGAATGTAATTGAGAGAGAGACAGAGAGACATGGGGATAGAGAGCTAGCTATTGATGACTGACCACAGCTTAGAGAGAGAGAGAGAGAGAGAGAGAACACGTATTGTATGGCCTTGATCAGACCACAGTGGGTGACTAATATAATGTTGCTGCCAGCCACTGATCAGGTCAGGTTCAGGTTACCCTTATTACCTGTAGATGATTCCTTTAATACCTGTAGATGATTCCTTTAATACCTGTAGATGATTCCTGTAATACCTGTAGATGATTCCTGTAATACCTGTAGATGATTCCTGTAATACCTGTAGATGATTCCTTTAATACCTGTAGATGATTCCTGTAATACCTGTAGATGATTCCTGTAATACCTGTAGATGATTCCTGTAATACCTGTAGATGATTCCTGTAATACCTGTAGATGATTCCTTTAATACCTGTAGATGATTCCTGTAATACCTGTAGATGATTCCTTTAATACCTGTAGATGATTCCTTTAATACCTGTAGATGATTCCTTTAATACCTGTAGATGATTACTGTAATACCTGTAGATGATTCCTGTAATACCTGTAGATGATTCCTGTAATACCTGTAGATGATTCCTGTAATACCTGTAGATGATTCCTGTAATACCTGTAGATTATTCCTACCTGTAGATGATTCCTTTAATACCTGTAGATGATTACTGTAATACCTGTAGATGATTCCTGTAATACCTGTAGATGATTCCTGTAATACCTGTAGATTATTCCTTTAATACCTGTAGATGATTCCTGTAATACCTATAGATGATTCCTACCTGTAGATGATTCCTGTAATACCTGTAGATGATTCCTGTAATACCTGTAGATGATTCCTGTAATACCTGTAGATGATTCCTGTAATACCTGTAGATGATTCCTGTAATACCTGTAGATGATTCCTGTAATACCTGTAGATGATTCCTGTAATACCTGTAGATGATTCCTGTAATACCTGTAGATGATTCCTTTAATACCTGTAGATGATTCCTGTAATACCTATAGATGATTCCTACCTGTAGATGATTCCTGTAATACCTGTAGATGATTCCTGTAATACCTGTAGATGATCCCTTTAATACCTGTAGATGATTCCTATAATACCTGTAGATGATTCCTACCTGTAGAAGATTCCTTTAATACCTGTAGATGATTCCTTTAATACCTGTAGATGATTCCTATAATACCTGTAGATGATTCCTACCTGTAGATGATTCCTTTAATACCTGTAGATGATTCCTTTAATACCTGTAGATGATTCCTTTAGTATGGAGGAAGAAGAGGCCTATGGCTATCTCTGCTGCATAGAACCTGAGAGAGAGAGAGAGAGAGAGAGAGAGAGAGAGAGAGAGAGAGAGAGAGAGAGAGAGAGAGAGAGAGAGAATGTAATTGAGAGAGAGACAGAGAGACATGGGGATAGAGAGCTAGCTATTGATGACTGACCACAGCTTAGAGAGAGAGAGAGAGAGAGATAATGTAATTGAGAGAGAGACAGAGAGACATGGGGATAGAGAGCTAGGTCGAGATAGAGTTAGCTATTGATGACTGATCACAGCTTATTGATGATGGGGTAGCACCTGGCTGAGAGGGAGGAGGAGGGAGAGGGGAGGAGAGCAGGGAGGGGACGGATGGTGGAGGTGACTGTGATATGTATGGCAATCTGCTTGACTAATAAAACCAGATGGAACAATGGATGGAGAGATAGGGAAGTAGGTTGCATACATACGCTGCGTGAGGCTCTTTGAACTTGCCAACTATCTGGATGTGAAACATGAGGTCTCCTCCATTGACATACTCCATCACATAGTAGAGACGGTCCTGGGTGATGGAAAATAATGATGCTGTTACTAGGGAAACGAAAACACACACACATTGCTTCATGAGGCAAATGAATGGACATTTTAGTCAAATAGTCTAATTATTGTTTGACCTGAGGGAGCAAACAGACAAGACCACACAAACACGATCACTAGTATCACTGCCCTGGTATTCTCCTAATGATGTACACAGTCTCACACACACACACACACACACACACACACACACACACACACACACACACACACACACACACACACACACACACACACATGGACATTGTACACATGGCCACTATAGAGAATGCAAAAACACACTCATGGATGGGCGCACTCACAAACGTACGCTCGTATAGGCACGTGCTCACATCCATACACACACACATACACATTATGTAATTCCCCTCCAGTCAAAATGAAAAACAATCTGTTCTCAAATAACCTCTCCTCCAGGACTAATGACCTTGTTAAGGGAAGCAAGCTAATTATTTAATTGGTTCATTTAAACACAGATCTGGGTCAACTAAGACCAATATGATTAAAGGGTGAAACACCTAAATGTCTTAAACTTGAGGTTCATTGACCAAAACAATTTGATTCAAGACCTGATGGTTCAAAGCACTGACATGTCACTGGCTGTTCATTGACTGAACAGTGTTTATTCTACATGATTGATTGACAGACATAATGACTACATGTAGTGAATGCACTTTAAGGACTTTGTTGCAAACTGCCAGGAGGGTATTGTGGTAAGGCATGTTGCTCCATCACACACACCTCTGTCTGGAAGGCTGAGTAGAGTGCTGTGAGGAAGTGGGGGCGGTTGGCCAGTCCCAGAACCCTCCTCTCCACCATGGCGCTCTCTGTGTCCTCATCCTGGAACAGCACATCCTTCTTCAACACCTTCACCGCAAACAGCCGCTCACTTCCTCTCTCCTCAGCCAGCAGTACCTGGGGGAGAGGGGGAGGGGGAGGGGGAGGGGGAGGGGGAGGGAGGCTGGAGTTAGGGTAAGTGGGGGGCATCTGACCGACTGACTATCAAAAAGACAGACTGGCTTCATGTGACAACATTGTTACATAGACAAGCAAACCCAATGCTTCAGACACATCTCAGCACACACAGCTGAGATCATCCACAGAAAGTGACTAGACAATCTATGCACAAGAACATCTTTTATCACTAAACCATTTACAGTATTTTCAAATGTTACATCCACAATATCTGTTCCTCATTCCATGTAATCACACTCCTGCTGTTTCTTTCTCTCTCTCTGTCTCACTGTCTCTGTAATTCTATCTCATCAAGGCCTTTTAATCGTTCAAGGTATTACAGCTCTCTCTCTCTCTCTCTCTCTCTCTCTCTCTCTCTCTCTCTCTCTCACTCTCTCACTCTCCCCCTCTCCCCCTCTCTCTTCCCACCCCTCCCCCTCTCTCTCTTTCTCTCTCCCCCTCTCTCGCACTCTCCCCCTCTCCCCCTCTCTCTCTCTCCCTCTCTCCCTCCCCCTCCCCTTCTCCCCCCTCTCTCTCCCTCTCTCGCTCTCCCCCTCTCTCTCACACTCTCTCGCTATCCCCCTCTCCCCCCTCTCTCTCCCCCTCTCTCTCTCCCCCTCCCCCTTTCTCTCTCCCCCTCTCTCTCTTCCGCCCCCTCTCTCTCCGTCCCCCCCCCCCCTCTCCCCTCTCCCCCCCCTCACCCTCTCTCCCCCCTCCTCCTCTCTCTCTCTCACTCTCTCGCTCTCCCCCTCTCCCCCTCTCCCCCCTCTCTCCCCCCTCTCTCTCCCCCTCTCTCTCCCCCTCTCTCTTCCCCCTTTCTCTCCGTCCCCCTCTCCCCCTCTCCCCCTCTCTCTCCCCCTCTCTGTCTCTCTTCTTCCTCTGTCCCTTCTTTCTTTGCATCGTATTTATTTTTCTTGTGTGTGTGTAAAGTAGCCTAACGAACCATCTTGTATTCAATACCAGGATCAACGACCCAGACGAGAAGGGGTGAAGAGGCAACTGGCAGCAGGGGATGATTAGGGGGCCATGATATTGTGAGGTGCCAGGTTGAGAGTTTAGCCAGGGCTCTGGGGTTAACAACAAGAGGTGGGTGACCACTGAGAGTCATATCTGAAAGTCAGCTAGTACAATGTTAATGATGCTATTAATGTGTGTGTAATCGTTATGGTTTCAGGTCTATACAGTATCTAATAGAATGGCTGGCATGACAGTGATGGAGTTTTAATGTCAACTCAGTTAGACCCAAGGGACAACATTGGGCAGTGACACTATCTGTCATACCTGTACTTTGATTGTGTTGCATCATCAGGCAGGTGTGTTATGTTTATTACAGTGTGTCTACAGGCAGGTGTGTTATGTTTATTACAGTGTGTCTACAGGCAGGTGTGTTATGTTTATTACAGTGTGTCTACAGGCAGGTGTGTTGTGTTTATTACAGTGTGTCTACAGGCAGGTGTGTTGTGTTTATTACAGTGTGTCTACAGACAGGTGTGTTATGTTTATTACAGTGTGTCTACAGGCAGGTGTGTCGTGTTTATTACAGTGTGTCTACAGGCAGGTGTGTTATGTTTATTACAGTGTGTCTACAGGCAGGTGTGTTATGTTTATTACAGTGTGTCTACAGGCAGGTGTGTTATGTTTATTACAGTGTGTCTACAGGCAGGTGTGTTATGTTTATTACAGTGTGTCAACAGACAGGTGTGTTATGTTTATTACAGTGTGTCTACAGGCAGGTGTGTTATGTTTATTACAGTGTGTCAACAGACAGGTGTGTTATGTTTATTACAGTGTGTCTACAGGCAGGTGTGTTATGTTTATTACAGTGTGTCTACAGGCAGGTGTGTTATGTTTATTACAGTGTGTCTACAGGCAGGTGTGTTATGTTTATTACAGTGTGTCAACAGACAGGTGTGTTATGTTTATTACAGTGTGTCTACAGGCAGGTGTGTTATGTTTATTACAGTGTGTCTACAGGCAGGTGTGTTATGTTTATTACAGTGTGTCTACAGGCAGGTGTGTTATGTTTATTACAGTGTGTCTACAGGCAGGTGTGTTATGTTTATTACAGTGTGTCTACAGGCAGGTGTGTTATGTTTATTACAGTGTGTCTACAGGCAGGTGTGTTATGTTTATTACAGTGTGTCTACAGGCAGGTGTGTTATGTTTATTACAGTGTGTCTACAGACAGGTGTGTTATGTTTATTACAGTGTGTCTACAGGCAGGTGTGTTATGTTTATTACAGTGTGTCTACAGGCAGGTGTGTTATGTTTATTACAGTGTGTCTACAGGCAGGTGTGTTATGTTTATTACAGTGTGTCTACAGGCAGGTGTGTTATGTTTATTACAGTGTGTCTACAGGCAGGTGTGTTATGTTTATTACAGTGTGTCTACAGGCAGGTGTGTTATGTTTATTACAGTGTGTCTACAGGCAGGTGTGTTATGTTTATTACAGTGTGTCAACAGACAGGTGTGTTATGTTTATTACAGTGTTTCAACAGACAGGTGTGTTATGTTTATTACAGTGTGTCAACAGGGAGGTGTGTTATGTTTATTACAGTGTGTCTACAGGCAGGTGTGTTATGTTTATTACAGTGTGTCTACAGGCAGGTGTGTTATGTTTATTACAGTGTGTCTACAGACAGGTGTGTTATGTTTATTACAGTGTGTCTACAGGCAGGTGTGTTATGTTTATTACAGTGTGTCTACAGGCAGGTGTGTTATGTTTATTACAGTGTGTCAACAGACAGGTGTGTTATGTTTATTACAGTGTGTCTACAGGCAGGTGTGTTATGTTTATTACAGTGTGTCTACAGGCAGGTGTGTTATGTTTATTACAGTGTGTCAACAGACAGGTGTGTTATGTTTATTACAGTGTGTCTACAGACAGGTGTGTTATGTTTATTACAGTGTGTCTACAGGCAGGTGTGTTATGTTTATTACAGTGTGTCAACAGGCAGGTGTGTTATGTTTATTACAGTGTGTCTACAGGCAGGTGTAGGTGTGTTTATTACAGTGTGTCTACAGGCAGGTGTGTTATGTTTATTACAGTGTGTCTACAGGCAGGTGTAGGTGTGTTTATTACAGTGTGTCTACAGGCAGGTGTGTTATGTTTATTACAGTGTGTCTACAGGCAGGTGTGTTGTGTTTATTACAGTGTGTCTACAGGCAGGTTTGTTATGTTTATTACAGTGTGTCTACAGGCAGGTGTGTTATGTTTATTACAGTGTGTCTACAGGCAGGTGTGTTATGTTTATTACAGTGTGTCTACAGGCAGGTTTGTTATGTTTATTACAGTGTGTCTACAGGCAGGTGTGTTATGTTTATTACAGTGTGTCTACAGGCAGGTGTGTTATGTTTATTACAGTGTGTCTACAGGCAGGTTTGTTATGTTTATTACAGTGTGTCTACAGGCAGGTGTGTTATGTTTATTACAGTGTGTCTACAGGCAGGTGTGTTATGTTTATTACAGTGTTTCAACAGACAGGTGTGTTATGTTTATTACAGTGTGTCTACAGACAGGTGTGTTATGTTTATTACAGTGTTTCAACAGACAGGTGTGTTATGTTTATTACAGTGTGTCTACAGGCAGGTGTGTTATGTTTATTACAGTGTGTCTACAGGCAGGTGTAGGTGTGTTTATTACAGTGTGTCTACAGGCAGGTGTGTTATGTTTATTACAGTGTGTCTACAGGCAGGTGTGTTATGTTTATTACAGTGTTTCAACAGACAGGTGTGTTATGATTATTACAGTGTGTCTACAGGCAGGTGTGTTATGTTTATTACAGTGTGTCTACAGACAGGTGTAGGTGTGTTTATTACAGTGTGTCTACAGACAGGTGTAGGTGTGTTTATTACAGTGTGTCTACAGGCAGGTGTGTTATGTTTATTACAGTGTGTCTACAGGCAGGTGTAGGTGTGTTTATTACAGTGTGTCTACAGACAGGTGTGTTGTGTTTATTACAGTGTGTCTACAGGCAGGTGTGTTATGTTTATTACAGTGTGTCTACAGGCAGGTGTGTTATGTTTATTACAGTGTGTCTACAGGCAGGTGTGTTATGTTTATTACAGTGTTTCAACAGACAGGTGTGTTATGTTTATTACAGTGTGTCTACAGACAGGTGTGTTATGTTTATTACAGTGTGTCAACAGACAGGTGTGTTATGTTTATTACAGTGTTTCAACAGACAGGTGTGTTATGTTTATTACAGTGTGTCTACAGACAGGTGTGTTATGATTATTACAGTGTGTCTACAGGCAGGTGTGTTATGTTTATTACAGTGTGTCTACAGACAGGTGTGTTATGTTTATTACAGTGTGTCTACAGACAGGTGTGTTATGTTTATTACAGTGTGTCTACAGGCAGGTGTGTTATGTTTATTACAGTGTTTCAACAGACAGGTGTGTTATGTTTATTACAGTGTGTCTACAGACAGGTGTGTTATGTTTATTACAGTGTGTCTACAGGCAGGTGTGTTATGTTTATTACAGTGTGTCTACAGACAGGTGTGTTATGTTTATTACAGTGTGTCTACAGGCAGGTGTGTTATGTTTATTACAGTGTGTCTACAGACAGGAGTTGGTGTGTTTCAGTACCTTTCCGAAGCTGCCTTTTCCCAGCACCATGAGGAAGTTGAAGTCCTGGAGGCAAATCCTGGGCTTGACCGGTCCTGCAGGTAGGGTGGCCAGACAGGGGACTGACGGGGCTGAGGGGGACAGGACAGACACGGGGACAGGAACAGACACAGACACAGGGGCAGGCCTCAGGGAGGGGGGGAGAAGGGAGGGGGGAATAGCATCTAGACCACTAGGCTCCTATTGAAGAGAGGAGGGGGAGGGGGGGAGGGCTTAGTTATAATAAAACTGTCACACACATCCACAGACACACAAACCTGCAATGTATGGATTTTAATGAAGCACTCCTGCACTCTGGTGGCCAAAGTGAGGGAACTCACACACATTTTGTTTGGTCATACTCCGAGTCTAAATATACCTATATATACCAATAGTTATATATAATATATGTATTCTATAACTCTAACTACACTACCCATAATCCACTGCATGAGAGTATGTCTTACATTTTCGTCAGGGACAGGCATGTTGTAGTACTCTCCCTCATCCTGATCCAGCAGTTTGAACCAGCCACTAACTGAGTGACGGAATATCTCGCTCACTCCGAACGACAGCGATCCCATGAAGTCATTCCGAGACGTACGATCCCAATCCCACACCTCCACCGACAGACGACGGTCCCACTGCCGCCCACGCACCGAGCTGGGGAGAGAGATGGGAGTGAAAGAGGTTACCGACCAGGTATCCGACCTCCAGTCATCTGCACACCTCAAGACCATGTCAGTCCACTGAGATAAAGCTCCTGGGGCTAACACAAGTCTAGTTCCCTGTGCAGAGTTCCCAGAACTACTGGTACACACACACACAAACATGATCACTAGAACCACTGCCCTGGAATTCTCCTAATGATGTACACAGTCACACACAGACACGCACGCACACACACACACACACACACACACACACACACACACACACACACACACACACACACACACACACACACACACACACACACACACACACACACACACACACACACACACACACACACACACACACACACACACACACACACACTCACAAGGTGAAGCTCTCGTTCCAGACGGGGTTGAGTGTGGAGCGGATAGTCTTGGTCTTCTGTTTGCTCTGGCTCTTGGGGTCAGGGATTAGCTTGAGCTTCACGTAGGGGTCAGACAGACCGTTGGGGTCCATGGGGATCAGGTTACGAGCCTCCCGCACTGAGGGGGGAGAGAGGGGGGTGGAGGGAAAGAGGGAGGGAGAGGGTGAGAGAGAAAGAGAGACAGAGAGACAGAGTCAGACAATGGATAGCATAGATGGCCATACAGGTGCCATCTGATCTTAATTTGACCCAGTTTCTCACAGCAGGAAAATAATCCTGCAGCAACAGGAAATGTGAATATTATGTTGATTATGATGAATGTACATTTTTTTTGTAGGGGATGATAAAAATTGTATTAGGGCAAATCTAGTCTGAAATTACAAACTTTAGAAGCCAGTTTAAACTTGAAAACACTACAAGTTTACAATTCCTTCTGTGCATGAAAATTCTGCTACAATAGGATGATCAAATTAAGATATGGCATCTGTAGATGCACCACAGAGAGCATTACTTGTGGGAGTGTGTGCCTGTATTCAGCTCCCCCAATCCGCCTGGTGGTCAGTACCTGACAGTGCGAATGGTAGGGTGACATCAGTGGTGGAAAAAGTATCCAATTGTCATACTTGAGTAAAATGTCATCTGATGAAGATCATCAAAGGTTAGTGTTTAATTTAATCTCTATTTGTGCTTTTTACGATTCCTCTCTTGGGCTGGAAAAATGGCTGAGTTTTTCTGTGAGTTGGTGGTCACCTAACATAATCATTTGTGGTGCTTTCGCTGTAAAGCCTATTTGAAATCGGACACTGTGGTGAGATTAAGAACAAGATTACCTTTAAAACGGTATAAGATACATGTATGTTTGAGGAATTTTAATTATGAGATTTCTGTTGTTTTGAATTTGGCGCCCTGCACTTTAACTGGCTGTTGTCATATCATCCCGTTAACGGGATCTAAGCCATAAGAAGTTTTAATAGAAAATTACTCAAGTAAAAGTAAAAGTCACCCTGTAAAATACTGCTTGAGTAAAAGTCTAAAAGTATTTGGTTTGTTAAATATACTTAAGTATCAAAAGTAAAAGTAGAAGTTTAAATAATTTCAAATTCCTTATATTAAGCAAACCAGATGGCACAATGTTCATATATATATATATATATTTACAGATAGCCAGGGGCACACTCCAACACTCAGACATTATTTACATACAAAGTACTTGTGTTCAATGAGTCTGGCAGATCAGAGGCAGTAGGGATGACCAGGGATGTTCAATTGATACGTGTGTGAATTGGACCATTATCATGTCCTGCTAAGCATTCGAAATGGAACAAGTAATTTTGGGTGTCAGGGAAAATGTATGGAGTAAAAATAGTACATTATTTTATTTAGGAATGTAAGTGAAGTGAAAGTAAAAGTTGTCAAAAATATATATAGTAAAGTAAAGTCCAGATAGCCTAAAAAATGACTTAAGTAGGACTTTAAAGTATTTTTACTTAGTACTTTACACCACAGGGTGACAGAGACGTGTAAACCCTGTCTCTATCAGTGGTTAGGGACAACTCTTCTCAACACTTAGTACTTTACACCACCGGGTGACAGAGACATGTAAACCCTGTCTCTATCAGTGGTTAGGGACAACTCTTCTCAACACTTAGTAATTTACACCACCGGGTGACAGAGACATGTAAACCCTGTCTCTATCAGTGGTTAGGGACAACTCTTCTCAACACTTAGTACTTTACACCACCGGGTGACAGAGACATGTAAACCCTGTCTCTATCAGTGGTAAGGGACAACTCTTCTCAACACTTAGTAATTTACACCACCGGGTGACAGAGACATGTAAACCCTGTCTCTATCAGTGGTTAGGGACAACTCTTCTCAACACTTAGTAATTTACACCACCGGGTGACAGAGACATGTAAACCCTGTCTCTATCAGTGGTTAGGGACAACTCTTCTCAACACTTAGTACTTTACACCACCGGGTGACAGAGACATGTAAACCCTGTCTCTATCAGTGGTTAGGGACAACTCTTCTCAACACTTAGTAATTTACACCACCGGGTGACAGAGACATGTAAACCCTGTCTCTATCAGTGGTTAGGGACAACTCTTCTCAACACTTAGTACTTTACACCACCGGGTGACAGAGACATGTAAACCCTGTCTCTATCAGTGGTTAGGGACAACTCTTCTCAACACTTAGTTGTGACCTGTGATGAAGATGTCCTCGTTCTCTCCCCGGACGGTCAGGTGGATCCTGCCTCTCTTCTCTGTATGATCTTGACCACACAGGCTGGGCACCAGGCTCTCACAACGCTTGTGGACATTCATCTCACAACCTGTAGTACATACACACAAGTATAGACACATCAACACACACACACACACACACACACACACACACACACACACACACACACACACACACACACACACACACACACACACACACACACACACACACACAGAGAGATAATAACACGTGTTAAGAAACCACTCACACACATATACTGTACATTCATGCTACACACACATCACAACTGCTGCTCTTATTATGATTGATAAATATTGCACAATTTAAACACTTTCCCCCCAATCCCCCCATCCCCAAAACACATGTAAATATTGGACTTCCTGTATTATACTTATGCTAAAATGTTTATTATATTCTACTGAGCCATTTACTTTATGTTGGTATTCTTATCTTTTATTATGTCTTATTGTTGTTGCAATGTCGAGAAGGAACCTGCAAGTAAGCATTTTGGCTAATAATTATTGAAACAGAACGTCTGGTTACTTACAGGAGCATTTCATGCCCTGTTGGATAAGGCCATAGAGCAGAGAACCACAGTGATCACAGAACGTTGGAGAAGTGTAGGTCTGAGGTCGAAATCTGTGTTTACTCTTCAAGTCCTGAGAGAGAGAAAGAGACAGACAGACAGACAGATACGGGAGTAGTAAGTCAATGAGACAGACAGAGAGAGACATGAGAGGAGTAAGTCATTCAGACAGACAGACAGACAGACAGACAGACAGACAGACAGACAGACAGACAGACAGAGAGACAGACAGGCAGACAGGCAGACAGGCAGACAGACAGACAGATAGACAGAAAGACATGAAAGTAGTAAGTCATTGAGGCAGACAGACATGAGAGGAGTAAGTCATTGAGATAGACATACAGGAGAGGAGTAAGTCATTGAGACAGACAGACAGGAGAGTAGTAAGTCAATGTGACAGACAGAGAGAGACATGAGAGGAGTAAGTCATTCAGACAGACAGACAGACATGAGAGTAGTAAACCATTGAGAGAGACGGACAGACAGACAGACAGACAGACAGACAGACAGACAGACAGACAGACAGACAGACATAGAGTAGTAAGTCATTGAGAGAGGAACATCCTCATGTTTATGTGTTGTGATAAACAGGGGGAAACGAGGAGAAACGAGGGAGAGTTTGAGAGTGGTATATTCATGGCAACCAATTACATTTCTGTGCTGGGAAGAGAGTTCGATATGTTAATGGAATGTGTTCCTGGGGAAGCCTGAATCATCTCTATCTGCTTTTCAGCTTATCAGTTTCTTCCCCATCCACATCCCCTTCCTCTGTAACTGTCTGTCTTCCTCTCCTCACCCTCTCTACTCCCCAAACCCCATCTCACACCCTTTGAGCTTAACTTTGAGAACACCCCCCCCCCCCCCACCTCTTTCATTCTCTGCCAACTCTCGCTCTCTCTCCATCAGGCAGTTTCTGAGCCAAGCTCTTCCTCCCAATTCCACCCTGTCAATCGTTCTCCCTCGCATACACACATACACATGCACTCAATAGTGCTCTCTCTCTCTCTCTCTCTCTCTCTCTCTCTCTCTCTCTCTCTCTCTCTCTCTCTCTCTCTCTCTCTCTCTCTCTCTCTCTCTCTCTCTCTCTCTCTCTCTCTCTCTCTCTCTCTCTCTCTCTCTCTCTCTCTCTCTCTCTCTCTCTCTCTCTCTCTCTCTCTCTCTCTCTCTCTCTCTCTCTCTCTCTCTCTCTCTCTCTGACCTAATTTCTGATCCAGTTTATTTAGCTGGCAGATAAGTCTGAAAAAAGACAACCCTCTTTGAAATCCCAAAGAGAGACAGAGGGAGAGAGCAATCTGTTCACCCTCTCCACTTCTGCTCATGTCTGTCTTCCTCCCGCTCTCAACCTGAATCCCTCCTCTTTGTTTTATCTTCTCCGTCATCCTCTCTCTTTCTCTTCCTCTCTCTGGATGGCTTGGCAAGATAAAGGGAGGAGTGAGGGAGGCCTGAAAAGGGGAAGTGTGGAGTGGAGGGATAAATAGATGGAGAGACGTAAAGATCTATATGAGGATGAATGACAGTAAAGGCGGAGTGGAGGAATGACAGACAGAGGGACAGGTGTGTGTGTGTGTGTGTGTGTGTGTGTGTGTGTGTGTGTGTGTGTGTGTGGTTGTCTGGAATGATGGATGGATATGGGAGGAGGGATGGAAGGGAGGAAGGTGAGTGTAAAAGCTGGGAGAAGGGGGAAGATTGACTCACTTCTGTAGGAGCAGTGGGGGCTCCAGGACAGGTGAAGGTTACATACTCGTGACATCGCTTGTGGACAGAGAAACTGCACACTGCCACAAAACACAGAGCAGAAAGACAAATTACTACATCCAAATCCATTTGATCCCTGTTTATAAAAACCTCATCTGATTCCAAGAATAATGTGGAAAATGTGTGTGTTCTAGTCTTTGTCAAATAAAAAAACTAACTGCTGAATGTCATTGTGATCACGAATGTTCACTAGGGGTTCAATGTCAAAAACACAATGCTTCAATCAATACCAAGATAAAATATTCCTTCATCAATGGTATAATTGCTGTTAATGTCTTTGGACAAATGCATTTGTAAAATGTGTTATAAAAAATGGTAATGATCGGCTGATTAATGATAACTTATGATCCAATAATCCTTACCTTGACATTGAAATCCCTGCTTTCCAATTCCCCTGTGTGGAACAAACCATAACACAACACAGAAACCATCACTGATCTTAAAACCACACAACTGAAAGGACTGGCCTGCTCAGTGGAAGATGAGCAGATGGGCCTGAACAGAAAGAGGTGCATCATTTGGTGCAGTGCTGTAACCCACGAATAATCCAATGTTAACAAATCAAGATGGCTATAGCACTTATAGATATGGCTCCTTCTTTTGTTTTATCAAATAACAGCAGCCGACAAGGACGCATCAGCAGAAACCCTCAGAATTACGGGGTTGTTGTGGCAAAAACATGTCCTTGTGACGGCTTTTATGGAATAAAACAGCAGAAATACAGTGAGAGTCTGAGAGTGAGCTGCAGGATATAGATTACTACACTTACTTTAGTGCTGATCAGGTCAACGAGAAGAGAGAGGGGGGTTATTGCCTCTCTCTCTCACACACACACCAAACACCCCCTCCTAACCCACTCCTCCCTCCTCCTCCCCCTCTCCCTTTCCTCCTCCCCCCTCCACCTCCTCCCCCTCCTTCTCCTTCTCCTCCTCCCCCTCCCCCTCCTTCTCCTCCTCCCCCTCCCCCCCCTTCCCCCCCTTCTCCTCCTCCCCCTCCCCCCCCCCCCCCCCTCCTTCTCTTCCTCCCCCTCCTTCTCCTCCTCCTGTTCCTCTTCCTCCTCCTCTTCCAGAGTTGCAGTCTTCTGCTTTCCTGTCTCCTTAGATCTTAATTGAATAATTAAAGCTATTGATTGGCTAAAGAGTCCACACAGCCAGTTTACTGGCTGTGAATCAGCTGCTGATTAAAAGGTAAGCAGCAGAGAGGCGGGAGAACAACACCCTACAGAGAGAGGGCCCTTGAGGATCACACTGAAGTACCCCCCCAGGTTCATCTCAATAGTCACAGAGTTCTCCTCTCCTCTCCTCTCCTCTCCTCTCCTCTCCTCCTCTCCTCTCCTCTCCTCTCCTCTCCTCTCCTCTCCTCTCCTCTCCTCTCCTCTCCTCTCCTCTCCTCTCCTCTCCTCTCCTCTCCTCTCCTCTCCTCTCCTCTCCTCTCCTTCATTTGCACTGTCTGACAACGACAGGCTTGTGACCTAGTGAAGGAGGGGAAATGACATCCGTCATATTGGTTTCACCTCTCCAGTGTTTCCATTTCAGTACAGATGAAGGAAAGGAGACGAGGAGTGTAAACCACTCTAGGTGGTTCAGTACTATGACAGTTCTTTGTACTGTCCACCAGAGAGTGCCAGAGACGCAGAGCTACAGTAGACAGGGCAAACAGCACCACCTGATGGTCATAGGATGACAGGACAGAAGACAAGCCAAAAGCATCTATCTGGAGAATCCTATTATATTAGGAAAGTAGGGAAAGGGAAACAGACTACCTAGTCAGTTGTACAACTGAATGCATTCAACTGAAATGTGCCTTCCGCATTTAACCCAACCCCTCTGAATCAGAATAAAGATACATATCTATTTATTCGGCCATACATCCTCCACATATACATGGCTGTCATATGATAATGTGTAGCGATCTATTCCTGTACCAGGGGAATGGAGAGGAGACCCTGTGAAGTCTCGACAAAGGCCCTGCAGGCAGAATATTGACAATATAAAGTCTCATTTCAATCCCCAGGTGTTTGTTGTCAATAGTATACAGCCCTAGAGGATGTGATTTGAACTGTGTAGTACTGATCTCTTTTATCATGTCTATTGTAGGAAACCAGCAGAATCTCCACAGGGAGAGATGCAGAGATGCCTGTAACTCGTGTGG
This sequence comes from Oncorhynchus masou masou, assembly GCF_036934945.1. Taxonomy (NCBI): domain Eukaryota; kingdom Metazoa; phylum Chordata; class Actinopteri; order Salmoniformes; family Salmonidae; genus Oncorhynchus; species Oncorhynchus masou. Next base: position 5,242,702 of record NC_088241.1, on the reverse strand, counting down.
AAGACTGCTGTCTGGAGTGCTATGGTATTTTTGTGATGTGTATTTTTAAACGACCAAAACAAAATCTAAGAGAGCGCTACCATATCTATCTTTCCTCCTTTGTTAAATAATCAAACTGTAATTTTGACAGTTATTCACCAAAATGTACTGCAAACTTCCCAGAGGCTGTTGGCTAAAGGAGAGGCCTGCACTCAGCCTACCCTCTCCACCATATGTCCACACACACATCCACGCACAGAGACGTGCACGCACAGATTCTACACTGGCCTGCTTTGGGTGTGTCTGCCAGAATGAGCTTACTGTAAGTGATACTGGGCTTCCAACAAGTCTTGGGTCATGTATGGTGGCTGTGTGAGCATGAACACGTGTGTTACTGTGTGTGTACTGTCTAGTGGTGTGTGTGTGTTTTGCCAGATGAAGTTGGTGCTGTGGCTGTAGTTTTAGAGTTAGTGGGAAGATTAAAGAGGTGGCCAGTGAACTATTGAGACCTGGAGTGTTTGAAATTGTGGGTTTCTGCTGATTCATAATGTGTGTGTAAGTGTGGGTTTCTGCAGATTCATAATGTGTGTGTAAGTGTGGGTTTCTGCAGATTCATAATGTGTGTGTAAGTGTGGGTTTCTGCAGATTCATAATGTGTGTGTAAGTATGGGTTTCTGCAGATTCATAATGGGTGTGTAAGTGTGGGTTTCTGCTGATTCATAATGTGATTGTTAGTGTGGGTTTCTGCAGATTCATAATGTGTGTGTAAGTGTGGGTTTCTGCAGATTCATAATGTGTGTGTAAGTGTGGGTTTCTGCTGATTCATAATGTGATTGTAAGTATGGGTTTCTGCAGATTCATAATGTGTGTGTAAGTGTGGGTTTCTGCTGATTCATAATGGCTGTGTAAGTGTGGGTTTCTGCAGATTCATAATGTGATTGTAAGTGTGGGTTTCTACAGATTCATAATGTTATTGTAAGTGTGGGTTTCTACTGATTCATAATGTGATTGTTAGTGTGGGTTTCTGCAGCTTCATAATGTGTGTGTAAGTGTGGGTTTCTGCAGATTCATAATGTGATTGCTAGTGTGGGTTTCTGCAGATTCATAATGTGATTGTAAGTGTGGGTTTCTGCAGATTCATAATGTGATTGTAAGTATGGGTTTCTGCAGATTCATAATGGGTGTGTAAGTGTGGGTTTCTGCTGATTCATAATGTTATTGTAAGTGTGGGTTTCTGCAGATTCATAATGTGTGTGTAAGTGTGGATTTCTGCAGATTCATAATGTGTGTGTAAGTGTGGGTTTCTGCAGATTCATAATGTGATTGTAAGTATGGGTTTCTGCAGATTCATAATGGGTGTGTAAGTGTGGGTTTCTGCTGATTCATAATGTGATTGTTAGTGTGGGTTTCTGCAGATTCATAATGTGTGTGTAAGTGTGGGTTTCTGCAGATTCATAATATGTGTGTAAGTGTGGGTTTCTGCAGATTCATAATGTGATTGAAAGTGGGGGTTTCTGCAGATTCATAACGTGATTGTAAGTGTGGGTTTCTGCAGATTCATAATGTCTTTGTAAGTGTGGTATTCTGCAGATTCATAATGTCTGTGTAAGTGTGGTATTCTGCAGATTCATAATGTCTGTGTAAGTATGGGTTTCTGCAGATTCATAATGTGTGTGTAAGTGTGGGTTTCTGCAGATTCATATTGTTATTGTAAGTGTGGGTTTCTGCAGATTCATAATGTGATTGTAAGTGTGGGTTTCTGCAGATTCATAATGTGTGTGTAAGTGTGGGTTTCTGCAGGTTCATAATGTGTGTGTAAGTATGGGTTTCTGCAGATTCATAATGTGATTGTAATTGTGGGTTTCTGCAGATTCATAATGTGATTGAAAGTGGGGGTTTCTGCAGATTCATAATGTGATTGTAAGTATGGGATTCTGCAGATTCATAATGTGATTGTAAGTGTGGGTTTCTGCAGATTCATAATGTCTGTGTAAGTGTGGTATTCTGCAGATTCATAATGTCTGTGTAAGTGTGGTATTCTGCAGATTCATAATGCCTGTGTAAGTATGGGTTTCTGCAGATTCATAATGTGTGTGTAAGTGTGGGTTTCTGCAGATTCATATTGTTATTGTAAGTGTGGGTTTCTGCAGATTCATAATGTGATTGTAAGTGTGGGTTTCTGCAGATTCATAATGTGTGTGTAAGTGTGGGTTTCTGCAGGTTCATAATGTGTGTGTAAGTATGGGTTTCTGCAGATTCATAATGTGATTGTAATTGTGGGTTTCTGCAGATTCATAATATGATTGAAGTGTGGGTTTCTGCTGATTCATAATGTAATTGTAAATGTGGGTTTCTGCAGATACATAATGTGATTGTAAATGTGGGTTTCTGCTGATTCATAATGTGTGTGTAAGTGTGGGTTTCTGCTGATTCATAATGTGATTGTAAGTGTGGGTTTCTGCAGATTCATAATGTGATTGTAAGTGTGGGTTTATGCAGATTCATAATGGTTGTGTAAGTGTGGGTTTCTGCAGATTCATGGTGTGTGTAAGTGTGGGTTTCTGTAGATTCATAATGTGATTGAAAGTGGGGGTTTCTGCAGATTCATAATGTGATTGAAAGTATGGGTTTCTGCAGATTCATAATGTGGTGTAAGTGTGGGTTTCTGCAGGTTCATAATGTGTGTGTAAGTGTGGGTATCTGCAGGTTCATAATGTGTGTGTAATTGTGGGTTTCTGCAGATTCATAATGTGATTGTAATTGTGGGTTTCTGCAGATTCATAATATGATTGAAGTGTGGGTTTCTGCTTATTCATAATGTAATTGTAAATGTGGGTTTCTGCAGATACATAATGTGATTGTAAATGTGGGTTTCTGCTGATTCATAATGTGTGTGTAAGTGTGGGTTTCTGCTGATTCATAATGTGATTGTAAGTGTGGGTTTCTGCAGATTCATAATGTGATTGTAAGTGTGGGTTTATGCAGATTCATAATGGTTGTGTAAGTGTGGGTTTCTGCAGATTCATGGTGTGTGTAAGTGTGGGTTTCTGTAGATTCATAATGTGATTGAAAGTGGGGGTTTCTGCAGATTCATAATGTGATTGAAAGTATGGGTTTCTGCAGATTCATAATGTGGTGTAAGTGTGGGTTTCTGCAGGTTCATAATGTGTGTGTAAGTGTGGGTATCTGCAGGTTCATAATGTGTGTGTAAGTGTGGGTTTCTGCTGATTCATAATGTGATTGTTAGTGTGGGTTTCTGCAGATTCATAATGTGTGTGTAAGTGTGGGTTTCTGCAGATTCATAATGTGTGTGTAAGTGTGTGTTTCTGCAGATTCATATTGTTATTGTAAGTGTGGGTTTCTGCAGATTCATAATGTGATTGTAAGTGTGGGTTTCTGCAGATACATAATGTGATTGTAAATGTGGGTTTCTGCAGAATCATAATGTGATTGTAAGTGTGGGTTTCTGCAGATTCATAATGGTTGTGTAAATGTGGGTTTCTGCTGATTCATAATGTGATTGTAAGTGTGGGTTTCTGCAGATTCATAATGTGTGTGTAAGTGTGGGTTTCTGCTGATTCATAATGTGATTGTAAGTGTGGGTTTCTGCAGATTCATAATGGCTGTGTAAGTGTGGGATTCTGCAGATTCATAATGGCTGTTAAAGTATTTCTTTCTGCAGATTCATAATGTGTGTGTAAGTGTGGGTTTCTGCTGATTCATAATGTGATTGTAAATGTGTGTTTCTGCTGATTCATAATGTGATTGTAAGTGTGGGTTTCTGCAGATTCATAATATGTGTGTAAGTGTGGGTTTCTGCAGATTCATAACGTGATTGTAAGTGTGGGTTTCTGCAGATTCATAATGTCTTTGTAAGTGTGGTATTCTGCAGATTCATAATGTCTGTGTAAGTGTGGTATTCTGCAGATTCATAATGTCTGTGTAAGTATGGGTTTCTGCAGATTCATAATGTGTGTGTAAGTGTGGGTTTCTGCAGATTCATATTGTTATTGTAAGTGTGGGTTTCTGCAGATTCATAATGTGATTGTAAGTGTGGGTTTCTGCAGATTCATAATGTGTGTGTAAGTGTGGGTTTCTGCAGGTTCATAATGTGTGTGTAAGTATGGGTTTCTGCAGATTCATAATGTGATTGTAATTGTGGGTTTCTGCAGATTCATAATGTGATTGAAAGTGGGGGTTTCTGCAGATTCATAATGTGATTGTAAGTATGGGATTCTGCAGATTCATAATGTGATTGTAAGTGTGGGTTTCTGCAGATTCATAATGTCTGTGTAAGTGTGGTATTCTGCAGATTCATAATGTCTGTGTAAGTGTGGTGTTCTGCAGATTCATAATGTCTGTGTAAGTATGGGTTTCTGCAGATTCATAATGTGTGTGTAAGTGTGGGTTTCTGCAGATTCATATTGTTATTGTAAGTGTGGGTTTCTGCAGATTCATAATGTGATTGTAAGTGTGGGTTTCTGCAGATACATAATGTGATTGTAAATGTGGGTTTCTGCAGAATCATAATGTGATTGTAAGTGTGGGTTTCTGCAGATTCATAATGGTTGTGTAAATGTGGGTTTCTGCTGATTCATAATGTGATTGTAAGTGTGGGTTTCTGCAGATTCATAATGTGTGTGTAAGTGTGGGTTTCTGCTGATTCATAATGTGATTGTAAGTGTGGGTTTCTGCAGATTCATAATGGCTGTGTAAGTGTGGGATTCTGCAGATTCATAATGGCTGTTAAAGTATTTCTTTCTGCAGATTCATAATGTGTGTGTAAGTGTGGGTTTCTGCTGATTCATAATGTGATTGTAAATGTGTGTTTCTGCTGATTCATAATGTGATTGTAAGTGTGGGTTTCTGCAGATTCATAATATGTGTGTAAGTGTGGGTTTCTGCAGATTCATAACGTGATTGTAAGTGTGGGTTTCTGCAGATTCATAATGTCTTTGTAAGTGTGGTATTCTGCAGATTCATAATGTCTGTGTAAGTGTGGTATTCTGCAGATTCATAATGTCTGTGTAAGTATGGGTTTCTGCAGATTCATAATGTGTGTGTAAGTGTGGGTTTCTGCAGATTCATATTGTTATTGTAAGTGTGGGTTTCTGCAGATTCATAATGTGATTGTAAGTGTGGGTTTCTGCAGATTCATAATGTGTGTGTAAGTGTGGGTTTCTGCAGGTTCATAATGTGTGTGTAAGTATGGGTTTCTGCAGATTCATAATGTGATTGTAATTGTGGGTTTCTGCAGATTCATAATGTGATTGAAAGTGGGGGTTTCTGCAGATTCATAATGTGATTGTAAGTATGGGATTCTGCAGATTCATAATGTGATTGTAAGTGTGGGTTTCTGCAGATTCATAATGTCTGTGTAAGTGTGGTATTCTGCAGATTCATAATGTCTGTGTACGTGTGGTGTTCTGCAGATTCATAATGTCTGTGTAAGTATGGGTTTCTGCAGATTCATAATGTGTGTGTAAGTGTGGGTTTCTGCAGATTCATATTGTTATTGTAAGTGTGGGTTTCTGCAGATTCATAATGTGATTGTAAGTGTGGGTTTCTGCAGATTCATAATGTGTGTGTAAGTGTGGGTTTCTGCAGGTTCATAATGTGTGTGTAAGTATGGGTTTCTGCAGATTCATAATGTGATTGTAATTGTGGGTTTCTGCAGATTCATAATATGATTGAAGTGTGGGTTTCTGCTGATTCATAATGTAATTGTAAATGTGGGTTTCTGCAGATACATAATGTGATTGTAAATGTGGGTTTCTGCTGATTCATAATGTGTGTGTAAGTGTGAGTTTCTGCTGATTCATAATGTGATTGTAAGTGTGGGTTTCTGCAGATTCATAATGTGATTGTAAGTGTGGGTTTATGCAGATTCATAATAGTTGTGTAAGTGTGGGTTTCTGCAGATTCATGGTGTGTGTAAGTGTGGGTTTCTGTAGATTCATAATGTGATTGAAAGTGGGGGTTTCTGCAGATTCATAATGTGATTGAAAGTATGGGTTTCTGCAGATTCATAATGTGGTGTAAGTGTGGGTTTCTGCAGGTTCATAATGTGTGTGTAAGTGTGGGTATCTGCAGGTTCATAATGTGTGTGTAATTGTGGGTTTCTTCAGATTCATAATGTGATTGTAAGTGTGGGTTTCTGCAGATTCATAATGTGTGTGTAAGTGTGGGTTTCTGCAGGTTCATAATGGCTGTGTAAGTGTGGGTTTCTGCAGATTCATAATGTGTGTGTAAGTGTGTTCTTCTGCTGATTCATTATGTGTTTGTAAGTGTGGGTTTCTGCAGATTCATAATGTCTGTGTAAGTGTGGGATTCTGCAGATTCATAATGTCTGTGTAAGTGTGGGTTTCTGCAGATTTATAATATGATTGAAGTGTGGGTTTCTGCTGATTCATAATGTGATTGTACATGTGGGTTTCTGCAGATACATAATGTGATTGTAAATGTGGGTTTCTGCTGATTCATAATGTGATTGTAAGTGTGGGTTTCTGCAGATTCATAATGTGTGTGTAAGTGTGGGTTTCTGCTGATTCATAATGTGATTGTAAGTGTGGGTTTCTGCAGATTCATAATGGCTGTGTAAGTGTGGGATTCTGCAGATTCATAATGGCTGTTTAAGTATTTGTTTCTGCAGATTCATATTGTTATTGTAAGTGTGGGTTTCTGCAGATTCATAATGTGATTGTAAGTGTGGGTTTCTGCAGATTCATAATGTGTGTGTAAGTGTGGGTTTCTGCAGGTTCATAATGTGTGTGTAAGTATGTGTTTCTGCAGATTCATAATGTGATTGTAATTGTGGGTTTCTGCAGATTCATAATGTGATTGAAAGTGGGGGTTTCTGCAGATTCATAATGTGATTGTAAGTATGGGATTCTGCAGATTCATAATGTGATTGTAAGTGTGGGTTTCTGCAGATTCATAATGTCTGTGTAAGTGTGGTATTCTGCAGATTCATAATGTCTGTGTAAGTGTGGTATTCTGCAGATTCATAATGTCTGTGTAAGTATGGGTATATGCAGATTCATAATGTGTGTGTAAGTGTGGGTTTCTGCAGATTCATATTGTTATTGTAAGTGTGGGTTTCTGCAGATTCATAATGTGATTGTAAGTGTGGGTTTCTGCAGATTCATAATGTGTGTGTAAGTGTGGGTTTCTGCAGGTTCATAATGTGTGTGTAAGTATGGGTTTCTGCAGATTCATAATGTGATTGTAATTGTGGGTTTCTGCAGATTCATAATATGATTGAAGTGTGGGTTTCTGCTGATTCATAATGTAATTGTAAATGTGGGTTTCTGCAGATACATAATGTGATTGTAAATGTGGGTCTCTGCTGATTCATAATGTGTGTGTAAGTGTGGGTTTCTGCAGATTCATAATGTGATTGTAAGTGTGGGTTTATGCAGATTCATAATGGTTGTGTAAGTGTGGGTTTCTGCAGATTCATGGTGTGTGTAAGTGGGGGTTTCTGCAGATTCATAATGTGATTGAAAGTATGGGTTTCTGCAGATTCATAATGTGGTGTAAGTGTGGGTTTCTGCAGGTTCATAATGTGTGTGTAATTGTGGGTTTCTGCTGATTCAATATGTGTGTAAGTGTGGGTTTCCTCAGATTCATAATGTGATTGTAAGTGTGGGTTTCTGCAGATTCATAATGTGTGTGTAAGTGTGGGTTTCTGCAGATTCATAATGGCTGTGTAAGTGTGGGTTTCTGCAGATTCATAATGTGTGTAAGTGTGTTCTTCTGCTGATTCATAATGTGTTTGTAAGTGTGGGTTTCTGCAGATTCATAATGGCTGTGTAAGTGTGGGTTTCTGCAGATTCATAATGTTATTGTAAGTGTGGGTTTCTGCAGACTCATAATGTGATTGTAAGTGTGGGTTTCTGCAGATTCATAATGGTTGTGTAAATGTGGGTTTCTGCTGATTCATAATGTGATTGTTAGTGTGGGTTTCTGCAGATTCATAATGTGTGTGTAAGTGTGGGTTTCTGCAGATTCATAATGTGTGTGTAAGTGTGGGTTTCTGCAGATTCATATTGTTATTGTAAGTGTGGGTTTCTGCAGATTCATAATGTGATTGTAAGTGTGGCTTTCTGCAGATTCATAATGTGTGTGTAAGTGTGGGTTTCTGCAGGTTCATAATGTGTGTGTAAGTATGGGTTTCTGCAGATTCATAATGTGATTGTAATTGTGGGTTTCTGCAGATTCATAATATGATTGAAGTGTGGGTTTCTGCTGATTCATAATGTAATTGTAAATGTGGGTTTCTGCAGATACATACTGTGATTGTGAATGTGGGTTTCTGCTGATTCATAATGTGTGTGTAAGTGTGGGTTTCTGCTGATTCATAATGTGATTGTAAGTGTGGGTTTCTGCAGATTCATAATGTGATTGTAAGTGTGGGTTTTTGCAGATTCATAATGGTTGTGTAAGTGTGGGTTTCTGCAGATTCATGGTGTGTGTAAGTGTGGGTTTCTGTAGATTCATAATGTGATTGAAAGTGGCGGTTTCTGCAGATTCATAATGTGATTGAAAGTATGGGTTTCTGCAGATTCATAATGTGTGTGTAAGTGTGGGTTTCTGCTGATTCATAATGTGATTGTTAGTGTGGGTTTCTGCAGATTCATAATGTGTGTGTAAGTGTGGGTTTCTGCAGATTCATAATGTGTGTGTAAGTGTGGGTTTCTGCAGATTCATATTGTTATTGTAAGTGTGGGTTTCTGCAGATTCATAATGTGATTGTAATTGTGGGTTTCTGCAGATTCATAATATGATTGAAGTGTGGGTTTCTGCTGATTCATAATGTAATTGTAAATGTGGGTTTCTGCAGATACATACTGTGATTGTGAATGTGGGTTTCTGCTGATTCATAATGTGTGTGTAAGTGTGGGTTTCTGCTGATTCATAATGTGATTGTAAGTGTGTTCTTCTGCTGATTCATAATGTGTTTGTAAGTGTGGGTTTATGCAGATTCATAATGGTTGTGTAAGTGTGGGTTTCTGCAGATTCATGGTGTGTGTAAGTGTGGGTTTCTGTAGATTCATAATGTGATTGAAAGTGGCGGTTTCTGCAGATTCATAATGTGATTGAAAGTATGGGTTTCTGCAGATTCATAATGTGGTGTAAGTGTGGGTTTCTGCAGGTTCATAATGTGTGTGTAAGTGTGGGTATCTGCAGGTTCATAATGTGTGTGTAATTGTGGGTTTCTGCTGATTCAATATGTGTGTAAGTGTGGGTTTCTTCAGATTCATAATGTGATTGTAAGTGTGGGTTTCTGCAGATTCATAATGTGTGTGTAAGTGTGGGTTTCTGCAGATTCATAATGGCCTTGTAAGTGTGGGTTTCTGCAGATTCATAATGTGTGTGTAAGTGTGTTCTTCTGCTGATTCATAATGTGTTTGTAAGTGTGGGTTTCTGCAGATTCATAATGTCTGTGTAAGTGTGGTTTTCTGCAGATTCATAATGTGTGTTTAAGTGTGGGTTTCTGCAGATTCATAATGGCTGTGTAAGTGTGGGTTTCTGCAGATTCATAATGTGATTGTAAGTGTGGGTTTCTACAGATTCATGATGTTATTGTAAGTGTGAGTTTCTGCAGACTCATAATGTGATTGTAAGTGTGGGTTTCTGCAGATTCATAATGTGATTGTAAGTATAGATTTCTGCAGATTCATAATGTGTGTGTAAGTGTGGGTTTCTGCTGATTCATAATGTGATTGTTAGTGTGGGTTTCTGCAGATTCATAATGTGATTGTTAGTGTGGGTTTCTGCAGATTCATAATGTGTGTGTATGTGTGGGTTTCTGCAGATTCATAATGTGTGTGTAATTGTGGGTTTCTGCTGATTCAATATGTGTGTAAGTGTGGGTTTCTTCAGATTCATAATGTGATTGTTAGTGTGGGTTTCTGCAGATTCATAATGTGTGTGTAAGTGTGGGTTTCTGCAGATTCATAATGTGTGTGTAAGTGTGTTCTTCTGCTGATTCATAATGTGTTTGTAAGTGTGGGTTTCTGCAGATTCATAATGTGATTGTAAGTGTGGGTTTCTGCAGATTCATAATGTGTGTGTAAGTGTGTTCTTCTGCTGAACCATAATGTGTTTGTAAGTGTGGGTTTCTGCAGATTCATAATGTCTGTGTAAGTGTGGTTTTCTGCAGATTCATAATGTGTGTTTAAGTGTGGGTTTCTGCAGATTCATAATGGCTGTGTAAGTGTGGGTTTCTGCAGATTCATAATGTGATTGTAAGTGTGGGTTTCTACAGATTCATAATGTTATTGTAAGTGTGGGTTTCTGCAGACTCATAATGTGATTGTAAGTGTGGGTTTCTGCAGATTCATAATGTGATTGTAAGTATAGATTTCTGCAGATTCATAATGTGTGTGTAAGTGTGGGTTTCTGCTGATTCATAATGTGATTGTTAGTGTGGGTTTCTGCAGATTCATAATGTGTGTGTAAGTGTGGGTTTCTGCAGATTCATAATGTGTGTGTAAGTGTGTTCTTCTGCTGATTCATAATGTGTTTGTAAGTGTGGGTTTCTGCAGATTCATAATGTTATTGTAAGTGTGGGTTTCTGCAGACTCATAATGTGATTGTAAGTGTGGGTTTCTGCAGATTCATAATGTGATTGTAAGTATAGATTTCTGCAGATTCATAATGTGTGTGTAAGTGTGGGTTTCTGCTGATTCATAATGTGATTGTTAGTGTGGGTTTCTGCAGATTCATAATGTGTGTGTAAGTGTGGGTTTCTGCAGATTCATAATGTGATTGTTAGTGTGGGTTTCTGCAGATTCATAATGTGTGTGTATGTGTGGGTTTCTGCAGATTCATAATGCGTGTGTAAGTGTGGGTTTCTGCTGACTCAAAATGTGTGTGTAAGTGTGGGTTTCTGCAGATTCATGATGTGATTGTTAGTGTGGGTTTCTGCAGATTCATAATGTGTGTGTAAGTGTGTTCTTCTGTTGATTCATAATGTGTTTGTAAGTGTGGGTTTCTGCAGATTCATAATGTCTGTGTAAGTGTGGGATTCTGCAGATTCATAATGTCTGTGTAAGTATGGGTTTCTGCAGATTCATAATGTGTGTGTAAGTGTGGGTTTCTGCAGATTCATAATGTGATTGAAGTGTGGGTTTCTGCAGATTCATAATATGATTGAAGTGTGGGTTTCTGCTGATTCATAATGTGATTGTACATGTGGGTTTCTGCAGATACATAATGTGATTGTAAATGTGGGTTTCTGCAGAATCATAATGTGATTGTAAGTGTGGGTTTCTGCAGATTCATAATGGTTGTGTAAATGTGGGTTTCTGCTGATTCATAATGTGATTGTAAGTGAGGGATTCTGCAGATTCATAATGTGTGTGTAATTGTGGGTTTCTGCTGATTCATAATGTGATTGTAAGTGTGGGTTTCTGCAGATTCATAATGTGATTGTAAGTGTGGGTTTCTGCAGATTCATAATGGTTGTGTAAGTGTGGGTTTCTGCAGATTCATGGTGTGTGTAAGTGTGGGTTTCTGCAGGTTCATAATGTGTGTGTAAGTGTGTTCTTCTGCTGATTCATAATGTGTTTGTAAGTGTGGGTTTCTGCAGATTCATAATGTCTGTGTAAGTGTGGGATTCTGCAGATTCATAATGTCTGTGTAAGTGTGGGTTTCTGCAGGTTCATAATGTGATTGAAGTGTGGGTTTCTGCAGATTTATAATATGATTGAAGTGTGGGTTTCTGCTGATTCATAATGTGATTGTACATGTGGGTTTCTGCAGATACATAATGTGATTGTAACTGTGGGTTTCTGCTGATTCATAATGTGATTGTAAGTGTGGGTTTCTGCAGATTCATAATGTGTGTGTAAGTGTGGGTTTCTGCTGATTCATAATGTGATTGTAAATGTGTGTTTCTGCTGATTCATAATGTGTGTGTAAGTGTGGGTTTCTGCTGATTCATAATGTGATTGAAAGTGGGGGTTTCTGCAGATTCATAATGTGATTGTAAGTGTGGGTTTCTGCAGATTCATAATCTGATTGTAAGTGTTGGTTTCTGCAGATTCATAATGTCTTTGTAAGTGTGGTTTTCTGCAGATTCATAATGTCTGTGTAAGTATGGGTTTCTGCAGATTCATAATCTGATTGTAAGTGTGGGTTTCTGCTCATTCATAATGTGTGTGTAAATGTGGGTTTCTGCAGATTCATAATGTGATTGTAAATGTGGGTTTCTGCTGATTCATAATGTGTGTGTAAGTGTGGGTTTCTGCTGATTCATAATGTGATTGTAAGTGTGGGTTTCTGCAGATTCATAATGTGATTGTAAGTGTGGGTTTCTGCAGATTCATAATGGTTGTGTAAGTGTGGGTTTCTGCAGATTCATGGTGTGTGTAAGTGTGGGTTTCTGTAGATTCATAATATGATTGAAAGTATGGGTTTCTGCATATTCATAATGTGGTGTAAGTGTGGGTTTCTGCAGGTTCATAATGTGTGTGTAAGTGTGGGTATCTGCAGGTTCATAATGTGTGTGTAATTGTGGGTTTCTGCTGATTCAATGTGTGTGTAAGTGTGGGTTTCTTCAGATTCATAATGTGATTGTAAGTGTGGGTTTCTGCAGATTCATAATGTCTGTGTCAGTGTGTTCTTCTGCTGATTCATAATGTGTTTGTAAGTGTGGGTATCTGCAGGTTCATAATGTGTGTGTAATTGTGGGTTTCTTCAGATTCATAATGTGATTGTAAGTGTGGGTTTCTGCAGATTCATAATTTTGATTGTAAGTGTGGGTTTCTGCAGATTCATAATGGTTGTGTAAGTGTGGGTTTCTGCAGATTCATAATTTGTGTGTAAGTGTGGGTTTCTGCTGATTCATAATGTGTGTAAGTGTGGGTTTCTGCAGATTCATAATGTGTGTGTGTGAGTGTGGGTTAAGAGGTGAAGGCTGTGCAGGGGCTGCAGTTTGTGGGATGTTTGCAGAGGCGAGCTGTGAACTAGTGAAGTATGTTTTCTGTTGTGCTTATTTAGCTGTGTGTGTATTTAGCTGTGTGTGCATTTAGCTGTATGTGTGTATTTCGCTATGTGTGTGTATTTCGCTGTGTGTGTGTATTTCGCTGTGTGTGTATGTATTTCACTGTGTGTGTATTTCACTGTGTGTGTGTATTTCGCTGTGTTTGTGTATTTCGCTGTGTGTGTGTATTTCGCTGTGTGTGTGTGTGTGTATGTATTTCACTGTGTGTGTGTATTTCCCTGAGTGTGTATTAAGCTGTATGTGTATTTCACTGTGTGTGTATTTACCAGATAAAGTCAGTGCAGTGGCTGCAGAAGGTGGGCTGTTTGAAGAAGCGAGCGGTGAACTGGTGGTCCTTGACCTCGATGATCCTCTTGTGCTTCAGCGCCCCCTTCCTCTGGAACACTGGCACCCTGGGAGGGGGAGTGAGGGGGAGGGCAGGGGAGAGGCCCCAGGGGTGGCCACGGGTGAGGCCAGGGTCAGGGGGGAGAGGGAAGGGGACGGGGACACGGGAGTAGACATGCTGCCTGGAGGGATGGGAGGAGAGGGGTAAGGAGAAGGGTAAGGAGAGGTGATGAGAGGAGGGATGGGAGGAGAGGGGAAAGAAGAAGAGAGAGGAGGGTAGAGGACAGATGGAGATGAGATGGGTGGATAGTAGTAAGATAGAGAGAGAGAGATAGAGAGAGAGAGACAGAGAGAGAGAGAGAGAGAGACAGAGAGAGAGAGAGAGAGATAGAGAGAGAGAGACAGAGAGAGATAGAGAGAGAGAGACAGAGAGAGAGAGAGAGAGACAGAGAGAGAGAGACAGAGAGAGAGAGAGTGATAGAGAGAGAGAGAGTGAGAGAGAGAGAGAGAGAGAGAGAGAGAGAGAGAGAGAGAGCGAGAAAGAGAGAGAGAAAATAAAAGGACCCAGACAGGGGACAGAGGGATGAGCAGAGGGAGAGGGAGGGAGAGAGAATGTATAAAAAGGAGAGAGGTTAATTCACACATTGAGACAGAGCTCTCCTCAGAGACCCAGAGACACAGAACGATTAGTGAAATTCACACTGTGTCCCACATATGTCCCACTTCATACTCGATCGCTTTCTCTCTCTCACCCCATCTATCCTCATCGCCACGCCACGCCAACTGCAACCTCCCACATTCCCCTGAAAACCAAACACCCTGAGTTGCCCTGACAACCAAACACCCTTATCACATGTCAACTGCACCTCCTGTTGAACCCCCCCCACACTACTCCAATATTAGATACCCTCTCTGTCCTTGTCTCCTTCCTCTTTGTCCTGATTTGATATTGTGTTCATTTCTCCATAAACGTTTGGACTATATTCTCATGCACAGTCTATATGAGTCAAAAGTGAGGAAATGTGAAATATTTAACTGAGAGAAGAGGAGTAGCAGACTGCTAAATGATAAATGAAACCACAACAGAGATTGAATGAATAAGTAAATAAGCCAAGAGCGTACAGCATAGCAAACAGAACCTGTTGAAATGATTATGGCACACCGGAAGATGGAGGAAATCGATCCAATGGGTGAATACCAGAGACAGGGAGGGCTGAAAGAACACAGAAACAGAACAAACTAATTCAAGAAAAAAAGGGAATGCTCAACAAATAAGGAACAGAGTGGAAAGCTGCGTGGAGATAGAAGTGAAAGGAGAGAGTGAGAAACAGAGAGAAAGAGAGAGACATTACCTGTATTTGTGGTTGTTTGGGCTGACAGACTTGATCAAAGAGCAGGCTTCTCCTCTTCCTCTCCCCCTCTCTTTATCTCTCCTCCTTTGATAGGCAGCCTGCTATCGCTCTGAACCTGTCGCTGGTCACGTCAAAAAAGAAAAAGTGAAGGAAAGAGAGAGAGGCAAGTGGTGGCAGGGACAAAGAGCTGGGAAAAAGAGCTGGGAAAAAGAGCTGCCTACAAAAAAAGAGCAAGTAACAAGGGATGAGATTGAAGCTTTCCAAGAACGAGAGAAGACAGAGGAGTGGACTGATATCTATCTGATAAGTTAACCCACACAGGGTGAAGAGGAAGAAGAGATCGAGAGATGGAAATTTTCTTTTCAAGATTCATTCTGTTTTACCGAGAGGAAGTCGGGATAGGAGAGAGAGAGAGAGGAGAGAAAGAGAGGAGGGAGGGAGGGAGGGGGGGATAGGAGAGAGAGAGAGAGGAGAGAAAGAGAGGAGGGAGGGAGGGAGGGGGGGATAGGAGAGAGAGAGAGAGAGAGGAGAGAAAGAGAGGAGGGAGGGAGGGAGGGGGGGGATAGGCAGCAATTCATTTTGAAATCTGGGTTACATCTCTCTGGAGAGAGACAAAGCGAGAGAGTGATGGAGGGAGAAGAAGGGGGGGCATTTTGCCATTATCACTATGGACTAACACCGACCAACAGTCTAACACTTCTCACAGTGACAGACTGATAGAGAGGAAGGAGTAAGACAGACGGATGCTCTTGATAGATCAGTGTCTCTAAACAACACCAGTCTATCAAGAGTTAATCATCAATATCCTGGTAGACAATCTGTTGCCTTACAACTAGCTGACAGGAGTGTTTGGCAGTAATGGTTGGACCATATTCAGAACAGCCTGTGGAAGGATCAAGGCCCATAGAGATGGGAAACAGTACTGTTATTCAGTGGAATGGAGATGGGGAATTGTACTGTTATTCAGTGGAATGGAGATGGGGAATAGTACTGTTATTCAGTGGAATGGAGATGGGGAATAGTACTGTTATTCAGGGGAATGGAAGTAGGGAATAGTACTGTAATTCAGTGGAATGGAGATGGGGAATAGTACTGTTATTCAGTGGAATGGAGATGGGGAATAGTACTGTTATTCAGTGGAATGGAGATGGGGAATAGTACTGTAATTCAGTGGAATGGAGATGGGGAATAGTACTGTTATTCAGTGGAATGGAGATGGGGAAGAGTACTGTTATTCAGTGGAATGGAGATGGGGAATAGTACTGTTATTCAGTGGAATGGAGATGGGGAATAGTACTGTTATTCAGTGGAATGGAGATGGGGAATAGTACTGTTATTCAGTGGAATGGAGATGGGGAATAGTACTGTTATTCAGTGGAATGGAGATGGGGAATAGTACTGTTATTCAGTGGAATGGAGATGGGGAATAGTACTGTTATTCAGTGGAATGGAGATGGGGAATTGTACTGTTATTCAGTGGAATGGAGATGGGGAATAGTACTGTAATTCAGTGGAATGGAGATGGGGAATAGTACTGTTATTCAGTGGAATGGAGATGGGGAATAGTACTGTTATTCAGTGGAATGGAGATGGGGAATAGTACTGTTATTCAGTAGAATGGAGATGGGGAATAGTACTGTAATTCAGTGGAATGGAGATGGGGAATAGTACTGTTATTCAGTGGAATGGAGATGGGGAATAGTACTGTTATTCAGTGGAATGGAGATGGGGAATAGTACTGTTATTCAGTGGAATGGAGATGGGGAATAGTACTGTTATTCAGTGGAATGGAGATGGGGAATAGTACTGTTATTCAGTGGAATGGAGATGGGGAAGAGTACTGTTATTCAGTGGAATGGAGATGGGAATAGTACTGTTATTCAGTGGAATGGAGATGGGGAATAGTACTGTTATTCAGTGGAATGGAGATGTGTATATGTACAACATGTGTATATGTACAACCAGTGGTGGTTATCATTAGTCATCTCTGGTGGAAAGTGGTAGGTGGAGTGAAACATCGACTCAATACTCTAATCCCTCTGTACCTCAATCCAGGTCACACTGAGGCTCATGGGTAATGCAGTTTCTCAGAGAGGGGCGTCTGGTGTTATTTCGACCCTCCTCAAATGGTGAGAAAGGGTTTTAATGGAATACAAGCAGACACACACACAGAAGGTTTACGACCTCATATAGACAGTAGTAAAAATACACCATGTTAACACTGACATCAAACAGAGTGAGGGAGAAGGATGGATAGCATGAGAGAGAAAAAAGAGAGAGAGTGGTCGAGATAGAGATATACTGTAGAGGCAGGGGATGAGGTGATGAGAGAGAAAGAAATGGGCTGATGGAGAGGGATGGAGAGTTGGAGAGAGGGATCGAAGGGTTGAAGGTCTAATGAACGAAAATGTAGGTTGTTAGTCTCCTGATGAAGACACCGCCACACCGCCATTAATTAACTATTATAATTAGCAAGATTGTTAGAGAGCAAAATGGTGTCAGCGAGCAAGATAAGTGTGTGGTTTGTGTGTGTGTGTGCGCGCTCGCGCGTGTGTGTGTGTGTGCGTGTGTTCCAGCTAGCAGCAGACAGGGAGTGATCTGGCCTTCATTTCAGTCACGTTGTTACATTCTCACAGTCTGTTTGAATTGAACGTGCTTCCTGTCACTCTGTCCCATCACACACTGACTCAGTCACTGGGCTACAGGAAGATAATGATTTGTCATTGTATGACTTCACCATGAACAATCAGGTGATCACAGCTCTCCTTCAGAGCCAGACTGACAGATCCCCTGAATAAGGTCTTATGCTTGCAACATTGTCTCCTGTTATTTATAAAAATGAATAAAAGATGATCAAACCAAAGCTAAAACCAGAATAAATCAAAAACGTTACTTCCCTGTTCCTTATGGCTTCTCTGTTTTATTCCCTCATAACATTTACTACGACAGTTACTACGACAGTTACTACGACAGTTACTACGACAGTTACTACGACAGTTACTAACATTCACTATAACATTCATAATAACATTTACTAATATATTTACTACAACATTTAATACAACATTTACTATGACAGTTACTATGACATTTACTATGACATTACTAACATTTACTATAACATTCATGATAACATTCACTATAATATTTACTATAATATGTACTACTGTAACGGTTTTCATGCGGTGAAGGAGAGTCGGACCAAAATGCAGCGTGTAGATTGCGATCCATGTTTAATCAACAAACGTAAACACGAATCAATACAAAATACTACAAAACAAAGAACGTAAATGAACGTAACGAAAACCGAAACAGCAAATACTAGTGTAAACTAACACAGCGACAGGAACAAGGACACGAAGGACAATCACCCACAAAACACACAAAGAATATGGCTGCCTAAATATGGTTCCCAATCAGAGACAACGATAATCACCTGACTCTGATTGAGAACCGCCTCAGGCAGCCATAGACTAACGCTAGACATCCCACAAAACCCCAAGACAAAAACACACCACAATAACCCATGTCACACCCTGGCCTGACCGAATAAATGAAGAATAAACATAATATATTTCGACAAGGGCGTGACAGAACCCCCCCCCCCCTAAGGTGCGGACTCCCGGACGCACATCAAAATAATAGGGAGGGTCCGGGTGGGCGTCTGTCCATGGTGGCTGCTCCGGCTCCGGCGCGGGACGTGGAACCCACTCTATAAATGTCTTAGTCCCCCCTCCTTGCGTCCTAGGATAGCCCACCTTCGCCGCCGACCATAGCCTAGTAGTCCTCACCCAGAACCCCACTGGACTGAGGGTAAGCTTGGGACTGAGGGGCAGCTCGGGACAGAGGGGCAGTTCGGGACAGAGGGGCAGCTTGGGAAAGAGGGGCAGCTCGGGACAGAGGGGCAGCTCGGGACAGGGGCAGCTCGGGACAGGGGCAGCTCAGCACTGAGAGGAAGCCCAGCACTGAGAGGAAGCCCAGCACTGAGAGGAAGCCCAGCACTGAGAGGAAGCCCAGCACTGAGAGGAAGCCCAGCACTGAGAGGAAGCCCAGCACTGAGAGGAAGCCCAGCACTGAGAGGAAGCTCAGCCAGGTAGTTGGATCCGGCAGATCCTGGCTGGTTGACGGTTCTGGCAGATCCTGGCTGACTGGCAGATCTGGAAGAATCTGGCTGACTGGCGGATCTGGAAGAGTCTGGCTGACTGGCGGATCTGGAAGAGTCTGGCTGACTGGCGGATCTGGAAGAGTCTGGCTGACTGGCGGATCTGGAAGAGTCTGGCTGACTGGCGGATCTGGAAGAGTCTGGCTGACTGGCGGATCTGGAAGAGTCTGGCTGACTGGCGGATCTGGAAGAGTCTGGCTGACTGGCTGATCTGGAAGAGTCTGGCTGACTGGCGGATCTGGAAGAGTCTGGCTGACTGGCGGATCTGGAAGAGTCTGGCTGACTGGCGGATCTGGAAGAGTCTGGCTGACTGGCGGATCTGGCTGCTCTATGCTGACTGGCGGCTCTGTCTGCTCCATGTAGACTGACAGCTCTGGCGGCTTCTTGCAGACTGACAGCTCTGGCTGCTCCATGCAGACTGGCAGCTCCATGCAGACTGACAGCTCCTTGCAGACTGACAGCTCCTTGCAGACTGACAGCTCCTTGTAGACTGGCAGCTCCTTGCAGACTGACAGCTCCATGCAGACTGGCATCTCCGGATGCTCCATGCAGACTGGCAGCTCTGGCTGCTTCATGCAGGCTGGCAGCTCTGGCTGCTCCATGCAGGCTGGCAGCTCTGGCTACTCCATGCAGGCTGGCAGCTCTGGCTGCTCCATGCAGGCTGGCAGCTCTGGCTGTTCCATGCAGGCTGGTAGCTCTGGCTGCTCCATGCAGGCTGGCAGCTCTTGCTGCACTGAACAGGCAGGAGACTCCAGCAGCGCAGGAGAGGAGGAAGGCTCTGGCTGAGCTGAACAGGCGAGGAGCACAGTAGGTCTGATGCGTGGTGCTGGCACTGGTGGTACTGGGCCGAGGACACGCACAGGAAGCCTGGTGCAGGGAGCTGCCACCGGAGGGCTGGGGTGTGGCAGTGGTACTGGGTAGACCGGACCGTGCAGGCGCACTGGAGCTCTTGAGCACCGAGCCTGCCCAACCTTACCTGTCTCGATGCCCACTCTAGCCCGGCCGATACGAGGAGCTGGAATATACCGCACCGGGCTATGCACCCGCACTGGGGACACCGTGCGCACCACTGCATAACACGGTGCCTGCCCGGTCTCTCTAGCCCCCCGGTAAGCACAGGGAGTTTGCACAGGTGTCCTACCTGGCGTAGCCCTACTCCCTGTGAGCCACCCCCCAAGAAATTTTTGGGGCTGACTCTCGGGCTTCCTAGCCAACCGTGTTCCCTCATATCGCCGGCTCCTCTCTCCGGCTGCCTCTGCTCTCCTTGCTGCCTCCACCTGTTCCCATGGAAGGCGATCCCTTCCCGCTAGGATCTCCTCCCATGTGTAGCAACCCTTGCCATCCAATATATCGTTCCATGTCCAATCCTCATTGCGCCGCTGTTGCTGCCTTTGCTGTTTCTCCTGTGGCTCCTGCCTGTTGACACGCTGCTTGGTCCGTTTGTGGTGGGTGATTTTGTAACGGTTTTCATGCGGTGAAGGAGTGTTGGACCAAAATGCAGCGTGTAGATTGCGATCCATGTTTTATCAAAAAACGTAAACACGAATCAATACAAATACTACAAAACAAAGAACGTAAATGAACGTAACGAAAACCGAAACAGCCTATACTAGTGTAAACTAACACAGCGACAGGAACAAGGACACTAAGGACAATCACCCACGAAACACACAAAGAATATGGCTGCCTAAATATGGTTCCCAATCAGAGACAACGATAATCACATGACTCTGATTAAGAACCGCCTCAGGCAGCCATAGACTAACGCTAGACATCCCACAAAACCCCAAGACAATAACACACCACAATAACCCAGGTCACACCCTGGCCTGACCGAATAAATGAAGAATAAACATAATATATTTCGACCAGGGCGTGACAACTACAACATTTGCTACAACATTTACTACAACATTTACTATGACATTTACTATGACATTACTAACATTTAGTATAACATTCATGATAACATTCACTATAATATTTACTATAATATTTACTACAGCATTTACTACAACATTTACTACAACACGTACTATGACAGAGACTATGACA